>NW_024037057.1:9379069-9979069 GCF_015706575.1 Patiria miniata | reverse complement strand
CTTTTTGACTACTGAGGTCGCTGTTCAAGTGCAGCGATGTCATTTCAGGAAGACACTGTTCATCAGTTTCGGTGTTTTCTGTTCAAATCGTGAACCCCAAATTTGCTCATTGATAAACATTAAGGGGGCTCTTTGGCTTACTACAATGACACAACAAAGAATCACCAAAGAAAAAGAATATTTGTGACAGCTCAACATCCAAAATTCTGGCAACTTTTTGTGCTGATAGTTATCAGCTGTATCATTGTGGCCTCTGCCTGATATGACATCGCAGTTTTGCTCATGAATTTACAAATTCACATTAAAAACCAAAAGGCCATCAAAAAGTACTTTGAAATGGCAAAACGGAAATTGAAAATAAGGTTAAATGGGATGCAAAGGTGCATTTGCATAGTAAAAAAAATACTTTGTATGCCCCTTTCAGAATAACTTTAATATGTTTGTTTATTTGTTGTTTTTGGTACGTTGCTGTTATTCTTAATCACTCTTGGAGGATGACTGCATTAAGGCGTTGATACAGAATTAAATGACCAAAAATATCAGATGTAACAGGGACTGGGAATTAAAAAAGTGGACCCCAAATTACAATTACAGGACAATGACCAGTAGGCCTAAGGGAATCGTGACTGAAGTGGGTATTTCGTCAACGTCAAAGGCGGATCCAGAACACAATTTTAGGGGGCCAAAAACAATTTTGGTCAATAAAAAGTGTGTCAAAAAAAATTACGGCGTGGGGTTCGGGGCTCGCTTAAGGGCCCCGGAAGTTGTTTGCATTCTAGATGCTCTGTGGTGCGATCTGAGGCAATTTCTGACCACTTTAACCAATGTTTTTTAAGGAAAAGATGGTGGTGTACTCCTTGCCTGCATTTATTGCGAGGTCACTAAAAAAAAAAATGGCCCCATTTTGCCCCCCCCCCCGATCCGCCCTTGATCAACGTTAACAGCAGGTGAAATTTCCTTAATTACCGATGATTTTTCTCTTTATCCAACGTCCCAAAATGGCAGATGCTTCAATGACGATAACACAAGGCTGACTTAATTCCCGATGAGTTCAAGTCCTCGAACACCGTGACGTCACTGTGTGGACTCAACTGGTATATCCGTCAGAGTTTGCTCCTTTCTAGAATGTAAATGAAGGTCAATTTCCGCTTATTTTATCTTTAAATGCTCACCTAAATAATTAGGAGTCATATAAATAGGGATCCAGATAACCCCGCTAGGTTTTCTCCCAAAAGGGCTTCGCCCCTCCTGTAATCAGCCAATCTTGAGCCTTCTTTCTTTCTTTTTATGATTGCACAAAATATAAATCACATTAGTTAGTAAAGCCTGTTCGGCGAAATTAATTGTAATAGTTTGACGATAATTGTTTGAACAGTTATGTATTCCTTCCATGTGTTTTTATTTTGTTGTAATGTATTTGTAATAAGCCTCTGTACAGGTTTAAAAAAAATACCTGTCTCCTATCTTTCAGCACGGATGCTATAAAAGTTTGGCTCCTACCCCACTCGCCCCTCCCCAACTCCCCCCCCCCCCCACTCGCTCCCACCCTACTCGCCTCCACCACTAGCCCCCCCCCAAAAAAAAAAACCCGCCTCCCCCACTCGCGCCCCCATGGTGAAAACGTTGGCTACGCCGCTGTGTTATTGTTTTGTATTAGTAATGTATTGTGAAGTTGTATTTGTATTGTTCATAAAATTGAATTTTAGCATCGGGTGATGTTAATTTAATATAAGGTCCCTCCCGTATGGATGCAACCCTACAAATGAATTCCCATAGACACTATTGATAAATGTCAATACTTCAAAGTTCTTTAAAAAATACTCAGAACTCTGATCACGCTGCACAGAAAAATGAAGATCAACATGTCATCTTTCGTTTTCTTTTCATTTTTTGGTAGGTTGACCATTGACTTTTCGAGATATTCTCACCCAAAGAAGACAACCCCTTTTTTCCCCAAAGCGGAGAAAAACGATCCCTCCACAACATGGCAAAATAGCGCCACTTTCGAGCCCAATAGCATCCAAAATGCTCAGAATTGGAAGCCACAAGTACGGGCCAGAGGTTCATTACCATATCTCTTCAATTGCCCAAATTTACGGCGCTTAGAACTAGAACTCTCTTTAATAGAATATTTTGAGGGTATAACTTTTATTCATGAGCTCGGCGGATGGATTTAGGCCTATTTACCGGTGTCCACCCGTATGATTTTGTTTACGTTTACTCGGGCATGTCCGGGGTAACACACTGAGTATACAGTGTATAATATGTAGGGCAAACCCTTCTATTGAATTGTATTTGCATTGTATTGTATTTGTATGTATATGCAGGGCCAACTCAGTGAAAACCAGTTTTAAACGGTTTGAATCGGCACTCAGTATGCGTGCCCTGGGTTAAGAAATGTAGTAAATCTGAAATAAATAAATAAATAAACAATTAGATCGAGGCTACTTGTTGACGTCATTGCATTGAATTCAAGGTTAACCAACAAAATAAGCCGTTGGAAAGATTTTTTTTTTAATTCAATAGCCGTGTATTAGTTCAGTGAAGTTTAATTACCTGTTCTTTGCACGTTAATATCCACAGCCTGCACGGTGATATGTGAATGGAACAGCCAAACAAGGCTCGAATAAAGGCTAGCGCCCTGTGGCTGACCAACGGTTGACCATTGATCCATTCACGTCCAGCATGTAGGCAGCTGGACTTGGCTCAAGTCGGATGTCCCCTTGGTTAGTGCTTATTTCGCATCGATACAAGTCCACATAGTACATACGGACGTACGTTCATGGAGCAGCCATGTTATGAGTGATGTATGCTGGGATACAATATTAGGCCCTGCGCGATGTATAAAGGTTACAGACCAGTAAATCGGTCCGACTGATTGCCTACGCCGGCCAAGTCACGATCTTCAGTATTTGAGGATGCTGTGGGCCATGAACTTGAGAGTTAAAAAAAAAAAAATATGGGTGGAAGCCGTGCACAGGACTGTGAGCTTGTAGTCCCGTTCAATTTGGATGAAATGTTGGCCCTTAAAGCGCTCTATTTTGCAATGGAGTGTAGGCATCGTTTTTCAAAATGGCGATGGTCTTCAGGACTATTTTCAGGGGTGGTCATCTTCGGATGGAAATTTCTCCTAAAAGTCATTAGTTGACCCCCAAAAATTGAAAAGAAAATGAAAGATGATGAAATAAGCTTTAATTTGATGTGTATCTCGAGCACCTTGGAGACTGAGTTGTGAGTATTTTTTCCCGAATTTCTGAAGTGGGAGCATTTACCATTGGGGTCTATGGAAGTTTATTTACTGGTCTGGAACCATCAATTCATCACGTACCGCCATGAGGCCGCGGAGGCTTCCGTCGGCCCAAGGGGGGGGGGGGGCTTAATTATTGTGCGTTAGCTATTAACGTTATTATTGTCTCTTTGGTATTTTTCGTATATACACAATTAAAGCAGGAGAGGTATCCTGACCATAAAATTCATAAAATTCATAGAAAAAATACAAAATATTAATTTTTTGGATTGTTAAAGAATGCAGTGGCCGCGTTTGACATATTAGGTATTGCAAATCTATTGAGAACAGTCTTTATTATGCAACAATATCATAATCTTAAAAAAATATTATGTGAAAGAATAATCATGAAGATTGTTTTATTCTGCAAGAAGTTTTATAGCAAATTAGAGAGAGAGAGCTGCCTTAAAAAAAAAAGAATTTAACCTCCTCTCATCATTTAAACTTTGTTTCACGATGCGGCTGTCCATAGTTCTTTTACCCCAAACCACCCCAACCCTTCAAAATCCAAATGCATGTTTTGTTGGAATCTGTAGGAGTGAGTACTGCACGATTTACTGATTGTGCTTTACAAGGGGTTAGGCATACCACCATAATCAGAGTAAGGACGATTCCTATAAATCACTCAATGGGTCAGGGTAAATATCACATTAATGCTACTGTACAGACACAGACAATCTTTGGAAGACAATAGACTATTGTCAATTTGTGATGAATAATTTATGTTGTAAGCCACATTAAATAAAAATTGAAAGTGAGGCTTCACTTGCACTCCAAACGATTGAAAACGGCGTCCTTGTCAATAAGATCTATTGCAAATATTATGAGAAGCAGCACTTGAATTTTGTCCTTGTGACTTTATTATTGTAATGTACTAGGACGACTGGAGGCGCTGCGCGTAGTAACAGTCAGACAACAGCTCGCGACCTATCTATTTTCTAGGGCAAATTATATACACTGTGTTAATTCTGGGCGCGCGGCGCGCAAAGCGCGCGCGGGGTTTAGTACAGTCATGTCAGTCTAGAGCTGGGATTCAAGGAACAAGGTCTGAATTTTTGCACGGGCTACTACTGTGGACGACATAGTGTGAGTAGAAATTGTACACGAATGATTGTGTTTTGACAAGAATAATTAAAGATCAGAGAGTGCCAAGACGGTATTATTTCGTGTCCATCTTCCATCTTTATTTCATCTGTTTATTGTTGCTGTTACCCCCATCACTGGTCCGTTCTTTCCTTCCGATTAAATTCTGTCCCGTGAGTTGAAGCTATTCCAATTATAACTCTTTAGACCGCCAAGCTTTGTTACAATATTATTACATTGTTACTAGTGCCCAGATTTTACTGCAAAAAAAAATAGCCAAACTTGGACCAAGATGATCACAGTCTAGGCCTCGAAGATTGATCTCCCATTATGCAGTCAATCTACATTCTAAGATATCGTTCTGCCCCAACAAATTATAAAACTTGAATCCTCAATGAAATCCACGATATTTTTCTGACGCTGGTTTGTTTAGCGCGGCGAGAGTAATAACAATTCCTGACCAGTAATGTCTTAACATCGAGCAAATATACACCAAAAGACGTAAAGAGTAATATTCGACGATTCGAAAAAAAAAAATAACTTATAAAACCCTTACTACCGACTAGTTAAAGAAAAATATATTAAAAATGAATGCGCTTCCAAATAATTTCCCACTAACAAACGACAATTGATCTCCTGGAGTCAACTTTTTAGCCTAATAATTAAACTATTTCTATTTAATTGTTTTGTTGCCTTAGCGAAAATTCGTGCTGGGATCAAAACATCCAATCCTCCAACTATAATACAAATTTGAACAGCAATTTCCATTCTTCGTTTCTATATTATCAAGATCAGATTTGGGGGGACTGTAATATCATAAATACAAACAAGAGAGTGAGCGCCTAATTCCATGAAAGTTGTATCACTTGGAATTCGACTTGATTCTGGAAAGCCCATCGCTTCAGCCAACAACATTCTCAAAGTTGAGGCAGTTGTTTATCGCGAGAGTAATAACAATTCTAATAATTTCTTAACATCGAGCAAATATACATTAAAAGACTTCAAGAGTAATATTCGACGATTCGACAAAATAAAATTACTGATAAAACCCTTACTACCAACTAGATAAAGAAAAATATATTAAAAATGAATGCGCTTCCAAATAATTTCCCACTAACAAACGACAATTGATCTCCTGGAGTCAACTTTTTAGCCTAATAATTAAACTATTTCTATTTAATTGTTTTGTTGCCTTAGCGAAAATTCGTGCTGGGATCAAAACATCCAATCCTCCAACTATAATACAAATTTGAACAGCAATTTCCATTCTTCGTTTCTATATTATCAAGATCAGATTTGGGGGGACTGTAATATCATAAATACAAACAAGAGAGTGAGCGCCTAATTCCATGAAAGTTGTATCACTTGGAATTCGACTTGATTCTGGAAAGCCCATCGCTTCAGCCAACAACATTCTCAAAGTTGAGGCAGTTGTTTAGCGCGAGAGTAATAACAATTCTAATAATTTCTTAACATCGAGCAAATATACATTAAAAGACTTCAAGAGTAATATTCGACGATTCGACAAAATAAAATAACTTATAAAACCCTTACTACCGACTAGTTGCAGAAAAATATATTAAAAATGAATGCACTTCCAAATAATTTCCCACTAACAAACGACAATTGATCTCCTGGAGTCAACTTTTTAGCCTAATAATTAAACTTTTTCTATTTAATTGTTTTGTTGCCTTTGCGAAAGTTCGTGCTGGGATCAAAATATCCAATCCTCCAACTATAATACAACTTTGAACAGCAATTTCCATTCTTCGTTTCTACATTATCAAGATCAGATTTAGGGGGCCTGTAATATCATAAATACAAACAAGAGAGTGGGCGCCTAATTCCATGAAAGTTGTATCACTTGGAATTCGACTTGATTCTGGAAAGCCCATCGCTTCAGCCAACAACATTCTCAAAGTTGAGGCAGTTGTTTAGCGCGAGAGTAATAACAATTCTAATAATTTCTTAACATCGAGCAAATATACATTAAAAGACTTCAAGAGTAATATTCGACGATTCGACAAAATAAAATAACTTATAAAACCCTTACTACCGACTAGTTGCAGAAAAATATATTAAAAATGAATGCGCTTCCAAATAATTTCCCACTAACAAACGACAATTGATCTCCTGGAGTCAACTTTTTAGCCTAATAATTAAACTTTTTCTATTTAATTGTTTTGTTGCCTTTGCGAAAGTTCGTGCTGGGATCAAAATATCCAATCCTCCAACTATAATACAACTTTGAACAGCAATTTCCATTCTTCGTTTCTACATTATCAAGATCAGATTTAGGGGGCCTGTAATATCATAAATACAAACAAGAGAGTGGGCGCCTAATTCCATGAAAGTTGTATCACTTGGAATTCGACTTGAGTCAGGAAAGCCCATCGCTTCAGCCAACAACATTCTCAAAGTTGAGGCAGTTGTTTAGCGCGAGAGTAATAACAATTCTAATAATTTCTTAACATCGAGCAAATATACATTAAAAGACTTCAAGAGTAATATTCGACGATTCGACAAAATAAAATAACTGATAAAACCCTTACTACCAACTAGATAAAGAAAAATATATTAAAAATGAATGCGCTTCCAAATAATTTCCCACTAACAAACGACAATTGATCTCCTGGAGTCAACTTTTTAGCCTAATAATTAAACTATTTCTATTTAATTGTTTTGTTGCCTTAGCGAAAATTCGTGCTGGGATCAAAACATCCAATCCTCCAACTATAATACAAATTTGAACAGCAATTTCCATTCTTCGTTTCTATATTATCAAGATCAGATTTGTGGGACTGTAATATCATAAATACAAACAAGAGAGTGAGCGCCTAATTCCATGAAAGTTGTATCACTTGGAATTCGACTTGATTCTGGAAAGCCCATCGCTTCAGCCAACAACATTCTCAAAGTTGAGGCAGTTGTTTAGCGCGAGAGTAATAACAATTCTAATAATTTCTTAACATCGGGCAAATATACATTAAAAGACTTCAAGAGTAATATTCGACGATTCGACAAAATAAAATAACTTATAAAACCCTTACTACCGACTAGTTGCAGAAAAATATATTAAAAATGAATGCGCTTCCAAATAATTTCCCACTAACAAACGACAATTGATCTCCTGGAGTCAACTTTTTAGCCTAATAATTAAACTTTTTCTATTTAATTGTTTTGTTGCCTTTGCGAAAGTTCGTGCTGGGATCAAAATATCCAATCCTCCAACTATAATACAACTTTGAACAGCAATTTCCATTCTTCGTTTCTACATTATCAAGATCAGATTTAGGGGGCCTGTAATATCATAAATACAAACAAGAGAGTGGGCGCCTAATTCCATGAAAGTTGTATCACTTGGAATTCGACTTGAGTCAGGAAAGCCCATCGCTTCAGCCAACAACATTCTCAAAGTTGAGGCAGTTGTTTAGCGCGAGAGTAATAACAATTCTAATAATTTCTTAACATCGAGCAAATATACATTAAAAGACTTCAAGAGTAATATTCGACGATTCGACAAAATAAAATAACTGATAAAACCCTTACTACCAACTAGATAAAGAAAAATATATTAAAAATGAATGCGCTTCCAAATAATTTCCCACTAACAAACGACAATTGATCTCCTGGAGTCAACTTTTTAGCCTAATAATTAAACTATTTCTATTTAATTGTTTTGTTGCCTTAGCGAAAATTCGTGCTGGGATCAAAACATCCAATCCTCCAACTATAATACAAATTTGAACAGCAATTTCCATTCTTCGTTTCTATATTATCAAGATCAGATTTGGGGGACTGTAATATCATAAATACAAACAAATATTTGTTTATTTGAAGAGACCGAAACACACTATTGTCGCATGTCACAGTATCGAATTTGAATGTTCTATGCGGTCATGTATCTTCGCCAGAACTCATGTCCACCGTTGAGGGGGTACGTCTGCGCTGCACGTCTATAATTATCGTGTTTGCTGTTCAATGAAATCAGCGAGAGATCGTATGGATGTATAATCACTTAGATCCGTTAACTTGACATCAAAGTTTGTTTTTCGTCTCAGAAGCACCGAGAATCGTACCAGGACGAGAGAGTGAGCGCCTAATTCCATGAAAGTTGTATCACTTGGAATTCGACTTGAGTCTGGAAAGCCCATCGCTTCAGCCAACAACATTCTCAAAGTTGAGGCAGTTTTAGTTTCCACCGTGTTATCCGTGGTCTCCTTCTCAGTCTCCATCTTGACAACATCATTGATACTCCGAAGTATTTTGTAGTTTACCTTTCCGTTCAGAGTTAGCGGCACTTCGTCTATGATGCTGACAATATTAGGCAGCATGTAATTCGGGAGGTCACTTTGTAGCTTTTGGCAAACAGATCTGCGATCTATCTCGATACCACCAGTTTGGCTGCTCTCATCAAGCACTACAAAGGCACACAAAGACTGATCAGTGCTGCCAGACTCTTCACTGTTAGTCATAGGAACAACACAGGCGGCCTTTACTCCAGGAACAAGTTGCAGTATCTTGTTTTCTATCTCTTTAGTGCTAATCCTGAACCCTCTTAGTTTGACCATGCTATTCAGTCTACCCATCAGATCCATGTCTCCAGTTGGCAGCCAGTAAGCTGCATCACCTGTCTTCAGTGCCACACATTGGAGATGCTCCAAGTGAACTAGCTCTGCATCCCCAGATGCCAAGACATCACCACTGATGTACAGTTCACCGACTGTACCAACAGGGCATGGTTGTAAGGTTGAGGGATTCAAGACATGGAATCGAACTCCAGGAAATGGTTTCCCAATCGGCACCATTCCACTCCTGGTCCTTGACACAACTGGTCCTTCAAAGAAAGACGAGTCAAAGGTAGCCTCTGTCATCCCAAAACTATTTAGAACTCTTTGATTTGGATTCAAAAGATCCTTGATTCTGCTGTAGACGTGTACTTGGAGTACATCAGATCCAAGGATTAAGAGTTGGATGGATTCCAGCTGATCGAGCTTGGCATTCTCCACAAGCTGTCGAGCAAACTGGGGTGTGAACTCTGCCAAAGTGACATTCTGCTCGTGGATGAGATCCAGTATGTGGAAGACATCCAACCGGAATTCATCTGGACAGATAGTCAATCGGCCAGGAGAAGATACTAGGGCTCTGACCAAATCCGCTATGAAGACGCCAAATGAGATGGGTGCCCACTGGAGACAGTTCACCGTCATGTCAGGTAAGTTGTACATCTTTGTAGAGGCTGCAGCTATAATACCAAGGCTCCTGTGAGAAATGCTGCATTGTTTGGGAATTCCTGTCGATCCTGAGGTCCTGATTACATATGCCAAGTTGTCTACAGGTGTGTTCCCAACCAATCTGCTTTGAACCATATCATCTGCAGGACACGTGATGAGATCCTTGACGTTGAGGACAGGACATTGCTTCGTGGTGGGGATTGATAAGTCCTTGAGTCTAGTGTTATAGAGCACGGCGGCTGGCTCACACCTCTCAAAGATCCCCTTCAATGAATTCTGATTACTAACTCCAACAGGTAAGAAGTGACTACCGACTTTCCAGATTCCAAGCACCGATGCCACTGTGTATTCATCCTTCTGCATGACGATGACAACCGGTCTCTTTTGAAGTGTAACTTGGTCGGTGTTTTCAAGGAGACCCTGAGCAATGCTGGAGGCCATGATATTTAGCTGCTTGTATGTAAGAGAAACATCTCTACAAGAAACTGCGATCAACTCTGGATTCTTGACAGCGTGGTCTTCAAATGCCACGTGAACTGGTTGTTCAGGGATTGTTTGACTTTCCCCAGGATGACGACCGAACGACTCAAGAAGGTCCAGCTCTGCAGAAGATAAGACTTGAATGCTCTGCGTGATATCGTCTGCTTGTTGATAGGCTTTACAGAACGTATGAACCACACCTTCAGCCAATCTCTGAGCTACACCTGCATCAATGAATTCTTCTGCCCAATTTACAACGATTTCGATTGTCTCTTCTCCCCTCTTGAAAATGACGTCAAATTCTACAGGCATCTTGGCGTGCTTTGCAGGTATACGCATCACATTAGATGTCTGCATGGTGTAGCTACCTAACATCATGCAACAGAATGATGACATACTCATTCCATGCGCCTCTTTTACGATTTTAACAACCTCTTCAAGAGGATACTGAGAGTGACTGTACGTCTCCATCCAGCTTTTGGCAACATCTTTTACGTAATCTGTGAAGGTCATGTCGGTTCGCAGGACTTTTCGAAACAAAACTGTATTTACAAAGAGACCATCGGTGTTTTGGTGCGCCTGAGGTCTTGTTGAAATCGGAACTGCAAGAGTAACGTCTTCAGTCCCGATGTATCGCTGGTAAACCAGCATGGTGCAAGCCAGATAGTACTTGAATGGCGTCACGCCAATCGACTGGCAGTACTTGCTGATCGATTCCGTCGACTCCCTTGGGAGGATGATTTTGGCCTGCCTCGCCTTGTAGACACTTGCGTCACTCCATTCACACTCGCTCAAGGGAAGAACAGCCAAACTTGCCCGAGTTGGCATGCTTGAGAAAGTCTCTTTCCAAAAATCTTGGTCAGCTCCGTGTCGTGCTGATTGTCGTTCGGTGCTCTCCCAAGCTACAAATGATGAATAGGAAGTAGCTGATACTGGAGCTCCTTTAACGTTGGAGGCGCCCTCTATCAGACCGTGGATATCTTTCCATATGTTGATAATTGTTACGATGTCGACAATCAAATGATGAATATGAAGTACAAGGATGTGGTTTTCTCCCTGAATGCAGTACCGATACTGAACGAGAGGCTCGTGAAAAATATCCATCACTGGTGTTGACTGCTTGATGTAATCCTCAACATCATTGTCAGCATCTAAGACTTCAGGCTTGACGTCGAAGGCCACATTGCTACCCAAAGGAACAACAAACTCCTGTCTTTCTCCATCCATGTCTATTTTGGAGGTTAGTATGGGATGCAGTGAGGTAAGAGACTTGAAAACATCACGTGGTTCTATTTGGTTGGTGGTGCGAACCGCAATCGTTTCAACATAAGCGGTTGATTCGGGGGCTGCTTGCTGCATCATGACCATTCTCTTTTGCGCTGAGGAGAGACCATGCCAACCACCTTCAGACTGCTGATGTTCTTCTTTCAGAGTGTTTGCTTTCTTTTCTGGGACTTGGGATACATCCATGATTTGGAATCAATTTAGTACAACCGGGGAATAAAGGCAACAAACAAATACGCTGCACTGTTATAATGCAATCCACACTAAAATTACAATTTACAAGCTAGTTTGTTACAGAACCTCGATCTTATCCACTATGTCGTCAGTCTTCTTTAGTCTTTGGTCTCCTGTCACTTCTTGCTGGATGGTACAGGATCTAGAGAGACCAGGATGTAAAGATAAAATGAACAGTAACGCGACTATTTGTAACTAGCCAGTCAAACCAATCTTGAATTTTAAGATTGAACTTAAGTTACCTAATAATTTTGTTTCAATAAACGTGATATCATTTTTGTATCCCAAAAGTTGGGTCAATAAAACGTATTTTTGTGCGAACGGAAATTGCTGTGCATTCGCCTGGTTTATTTGGGGAAAATAATGTCAACAGTGACACTGGAAGCTGTCATATTGGAAAGGTATTGTATGATGCAGTCACATGGCATGACGTCATCACTTATACACGTTATGTACTTGGTTATTAATGCGCGCGTACCAGTTGTATAGTTCCATAAACAGTTCCGGTCATGCACAATACATTACAGATAAATTATAACAAGGAGATCATACCTCAATTACAGTGAATGTTTTGTGGACAGTGATTTCCCCTTCAGGCTGAGGCCGTCAGTTGTGAGCCACGCAGCCTTGTTTGCTGATATTCAGCTCCGTCACCAACTTCGTATTTCCAGGAACGGCAGGTGGGCTGAATGTATAGGTTCATTTAAAGAAGTAATACTCAGTTATTCCCACAGAGTGATTATATACTTCCACGGGCCACCTCACCCACAGATTTTGAATCTGGATCACCTCGAGAGCTCGATGCTAGTTTTGCTACACTAATCCAATCAGTCAACATTTTAAAGACTTTACAGTGAAATTTACTCAATCTTAGGTTTTTTTCACTCCAAATTTGTCATCTTTTAAGTTTACAGGGTACTTTATCACTTCAGATCGTTCGTCTGGTCGATCACTATTCATCTCAAATAAGACAGAATTATCCTCTTTCCCTATACTAATTTAAATTCTTCGTTAGTTCATCAAATATGAGAAATTAGTCAATTTACTGAGGGTCATACTACAAATTTAGGGTCTAACATGTCCCTGGAACCTCTTGACAAGTATCTTGCGATGGGTATCATGCGATGATTTTTTCTGCGGAACTCATTTGTGCAACTTTGTACCCCTCTTAAATGCATGAAACCTATTTGTCATCCCTTTTTGGTGAATTTTATTGAAAGGTGCCCTACTTTGAACATTTTCAATTTCTCATGCTTTTTGACTACTGAGGTCGCTGTTCAAGTGCAGCGATGTCATTTCAGGAAGACACTGTTCATCAGTTTCGGTGTTTTCTGTTCAAATCGTGAACCCCAAATTTGCTCATTGATAAACATTAAGGGGGCTCTTTGGCTTACTACAATGACACAACAAAGAATCACCAAAGAAAAGAATATTTGTAACAGCTCAATATCACAAATTCTGGCAACTTTTTGTGCTGATAGTTATCAGCTGTATCATTGTGGCCTCTGCCTGATATGACATCGCAGTTTTGCTCATGAATTTACAAATTCACATTAAAAACCAAAAGGCCATCAAAAAGTACTTTGAAATGGCAAAACGGAAATTGAAAATAATGTTAAATGGGATGCAAAGGTGCATTTGCATACTAAAAAAAATACTTTGTATGCCCCTTTCAGAATAACTTTAATATGTTTGTTTATTTGTTGTTTTGGTACGTTGCTGTTATTCTTAATCACTCTTGGAGGATGACTGCATTAAGGCGTTGATACAGAATTAAATGACAAAAATATCAGATGTAACAGGGACAGGGAATTAAAAAAGTGGACCCCAAATTACAATTACAATGACCAGTAGGCCTAAGGAAATCGTGACTGAAGTGGGTATTTCGTCAACGTCAAGGGCGGATCCAGAACACAATTTTAGGGGGCCAAAAACAATTTTGGTCAATAAAAAGTGTGTCAAAAAAAATTACGGCGTGGGGTTCGGGGCTCGCTTAAGGGCCCCGGAAGTTGTTTGCATTCTAGATGCTCTGTGGTGCGATCTGAGGCAATTTCTGACCACTTTAACCAATGTTTTTTTAAGGAAAAGATGGTGGTGTACTCCTTGCCTGCATTTATTGCGAGGTCACTATTTAAAAAAAAAATGGCCCCCTTTTGCCCTCCCCCCCCGATCCGCCCTTGATCAACGTTAACAGCAGGTGAAATTTCCTTAATTACCGATGATTTTTCTCTTTATCCAACGTCCCAAAATGGCAGATGCTTCAATGACGATAACACAAGGCTGACTTAATTCCCGATGAGTTCAAGTCCTCGAACACCGTGACGTCACTGTGTGGACTCAACTGGTATATCCGTCAGAGTTTGCCTCTTTCTAGAATGCAAATGAAGGTCAATTTCCGCTTATTTTATCTTTAAATGCTCACCTAAATAATTAGGAGTCATAGAAATAGGGATCCAGATAACCCCGCTAGGTTTTCTCCCAAAAGGGCTTCGCCCCTCCTGTAATCAGCCAATCTTGAGCCTTCTTTCTTTCTTTTTTTGATTGCACAAAATATAAATCACATTAGTTAGTAAAGCCTGTTCGGCGAAATTAATTGTAATAGTTTGACGATAATTGTTTGAACAGTTATGTATTCCTTCCATGTGTTTTTATTTTGTTGTAATGTATTTGTAATAAGCCTCTGTACAGGTTTTAAAAAAATACCTGTCTCCTATCTTTCAGCACGGATGCTATAAAAGTTTGGCTCCTACCCCACTCGCCCCTCCCCAACTCCCCCCCCCCCCCACTCGCTCCCACCCTACTCGCCTCCACCACTAGCCCCCCCCCCCAAAAAAAAACCCGCCTCCCCCACTCGCGCCCCCATGGTGAAAACGTTGGCTACGCCGCTGTGTTATTGTTTTGTATTAGTAATGTATTGTGTAGTTGTATTTGTATTGTTCATAAAATGGAATTTTAGCATCGGGTGATGTTAATTTAATATAAGGTCCCACCCGTATGGATGCAACCCTACAAATAAATTCCCATAGACACTAGTGATAAATGTCAATACTTCAAAGTTCTTTTAAAAATACTCAGAACTCTGATCACGCTGCACAGAAAAATGAAGATCAACATGTCATCTTTCGTTTTCTTTTCATTTTTTGGTAGGTTGACCATTGACTTTTCGAGATATTCTCACCCAAAGAAGACGACCCCTTTTTCCCCAAAGCGGAGAAAAACGATCCCTCCACAACATGGCAAAATAGCGCCACTTTCGAGCCCAATAGCATCCAAAATGCTCAGAATTGGAAGCCACAAGTACGGGCCAGAGGTTCATTACCATATCTCTTCAATTGCCCAAATTTACGGCGCTTAGAACTAGAACTCTCTAAAATAGAATATTTTGAGGGTATAACTTTTATTCATGAGCTCGGCGGATGGATTTAGGCCTATTTACCGGTGTCCACCCGTATGATTTTGTTTACGTTTACTCGGGCATGTCCGGGGTAACACACTGAGTATACAGTGTATAGTATGTAAGGCAAACCCTTCTATTGAATTGTATTTGCATTGTATTGTATTTGTATGTATATGCAGGGCCAACTCAGTGAAAACCAGTTTTAAACGGTTTGAATTGGCACTCAGTATGCGTGCCCTGGGTTAAGAAATGTAGTAAATGTGAAATAAATAAATAAATAAACAATTAGATCGAGGCTACTTGTTGACGTCATTGCATTGAATTCAAGGTTAACCAACAAAATAAGCCGTTGGAAAGATTTTTTTTTTAAATTCAATAGCCGTGTATTAGTTCAGTGAAGTTTAATTACCTGTTCTTTGCACGTTAATATCCACAGCCTGCACGGTCACTATGTGAATGGAACAACCAAACAAGGCTCGAATAAAGGCTAGCGCCCTGTGGCTGACCAACGGTTGACCATTGATCCATTCACGTCCAGCATGTAGGCAGCTGGACTTGGCTCAATTCGGATGTCCCCTTGGTTAGTGCTTATTTCGCATCGATACAAGTCCACATAGTACATACGGACGTACGTTCATGGAGCGGCCATGTTATGAGTGATGTATGCTGGGATAAAATATTAGGCCCTGCGCGATGTATAAAGGTTACAGACCAGTAAATCGGTCCGACTGATTGCCTACGCCGGCCAAGTCACGATCTTCAGTATTTGAGGATGCTGTGGGCCATGAACTTGAGAGTTTAAAAAAAAATATGGGTGGAAGCCGTGCACAGGACTGTGAGCTTGTAGTTCCGTTCAATTTGGATGAAATTTTGGCCCTTAAAGCGCTCTATTTTGCAATGGAGTGTAGGCATCGTTTTTCAAAATGGCGATGGTCTTCAGGACTATTTTCAGGGGTGGTCATCTTCGGATGGAAATTTCTCTATGGAAGTTTACTTACTGGTCTGGAACCATAAATTAATCACGTACCGCCATGAGGCCGCGGAGGCTTCCGTCGGCCCAAGGGGGGGGGGGGGCTTAATTATTGTTCGTTAGCTATTAACGTTATTATTGTCTCTTTGGTATCTTTCGTATATACACAATTAAAGCAGGAGAGGTATCCTGACCATAAAATTCATAAAATTCATAGAAAAAATACAAAATATTAATTTTTTGGATTGTTAAAGAATGCAGTGGCCGCGTTTGACATATTAGGTATTGCAAATCTATTGAGAACAGTCTTTATTATGCAACAATATCATAATCTTAAAAAAATATTATGTGAAAGAATAATCATGAAGATTGTTTTATTCTGCAAGAAGTTTTATAGCAAATTAGAGAGAGAGCTGCCTTAAAAAAAAAAGAATTTAACCTCCTCTCATCATTTAAACTTTGTTTCACGATGCGGCTGTCCATAGTTCTTTTACCCCAAACCACCCCAACCCTTCAAAATCCAAATGCATGTTTTGTTGGAATCTGTAGGAGTGAGTACTGCACGATTTACTGATTGTGCTTTACAAGGGGTTAGGCATACCACCATAATCAGAGTAAGGACGATTCCTATAAATCACTCAATGGGTCAGGGTAAATATCACATTAATGCTACTGTACAGACACAGACAATCTTTGGAAGACAATAGACTATTGTCAATTTGTGATGAATAATTTATGTTGTAAGCCACATTAAATAAAAATTGAAAGTGAGGCTTCACTTGCACTCCAAACGATCTAAAACGGCGTCCTTGTCAATAAGATCTATTGCAAATATTATGAGAAGCAGCACTTGAATTTTGTCCTTGTGACTTTATTATTGTAATGTACTAGGACGACTGGAGGCGCTGCGCGTAGTAACAGTCAGACAACAGCTCGCGACCTATCTATTTTCTAGGGCAAATTATATACACTGTGTTAATTCTGGGCGCGCGGCGCGCAAAGCGCGCGCGGGGTTTAGTACAGTCATGTCAGTCTAGAGCTGGGATTCAAGGAACAAGGTCTGAATTTTTGCACGGGCTACTACTGTGGACGACATAGTGTGAGTAGAAATTGTACACGAATGATTGTGTTTTGACAAGAATAATTAAAGATCAGAGAGTGCCAAGACGGTATTATTTCGTGTCCATCTTCCATCTTTATTTCATCTGTTTATTGTTGCTGTTACCCCCATCACTGGTCCGTTCTTTCCTTCCGATTAAATTCTGTCCCGTGAGTTGAAGCTATTCCAATTATAACTCTTTAGACCGCCAAGCTTCGTTACAATATTATTACATTGTTACTAGTGCCCAGATTTTACTGCAAAAAAAAATAGCCAAACTTGCACCAAGATGATCACAGTCTAGGCCTCGAAGATTGATCTCCCATTATGCAGTCAATCTACATTCTAAGATATCGTTCTGCCCCAACAAATTATAAAACTTGAATCCTCAATGAAATCCACGATATTTTTCTGACGCTGGTTTGTTTAGCGCGGCGAGAGTAATAACAATTCCTGACCAGTAATGTCTTAACATCGAGCAAATATACACCAAAAGACGTAAAGAGTAATATTCGACGATTCGAAAAAAAAAAATAACTTATAAAACCCTTACTACCGACTAGTTAAAGAAAAATATATTAAAAATGAATGCGCTTCCAAATAATTTCCCACTAACAAACGACAATTGATCTCCTGGAGTCAACTTTTTAGCCTAATAATTAAACTATTTCTATTTAATTGTTTTGTTGCCTTAGCGAAAATTCGTGCTGGGATCAAAACATCCAATCCTCCAACTATAATACAAATTTGAACAGCAATTTCCATTCTTCGTTTCTATATTATCAAGATCAGATTTGGGGGGACTGTAATATCATAAATACAAACAAGAGAGTGAGCGCCTAATTCCATGAAAGTTGTATCACTTGGAATTCGACTTGATTCTGGAAAGCCCATCGCTTCAGCCAACAACATTCTCAAAGTTGAGGCAGTTGTTTATCGCGAGAGTAATAACAATTCTAATAATTTCTTAACATCGAGCAAATATACATTAAAAGACTTCAAGAGTAATATTCGACGATTCGACAAAATAAAATAACTGATAAAACCCTTACTACCAACTAGATAAAGAAAAATATATTAAAAATGAATGCGCTTCCAAATAATTTCCCACTAACAAACGACAATTGATCTCCTGGAGTCAACTTTTTAGCCTAATAATTAAACTATTTCTATTTAATTGTTTTGTTGCCTTAGCGAAAGTTCGTGCTGGGATCAAAACATCCAATCCTCCAACTATAATACAAATTTGAACAGCAATTTCCATTCTTCGTTTCTATATTATCAAGATCAGATTTGGGGGGACTGTAATATCATAAATACAAACAAGAGAGTGAGCGCCTAATTCCATGAAAGTTGTATCACTTGGAATTCGACTTGATTCTGGAAAGCCCATCGCTTCAGCCAACAACATTCTCAAAGTTGAGGCAGTTGTTTAGCGCGAGAGTAATAACAATTCTAATAATTTCTTAACATCGAGCAAATATACATTAAAAGACTTCAAGAGTAATATTCGACGATTCGACAAAATAAAATAACTTATAAAACCCTTACTACCGACTAGTTGCAGAAAAATATATTAAAAATGAATGCGCTTCCAAATAATTTCCCACTAACAAACGACAATTGATCTCCTGGAGTCAACTTTTTAGCCTAATAATTAAACTTTTTCTATTTAATTGTTTTGTTGCCTTTGCGAAAGTTCGTGCTGGGATCAAAATATCCAATCCTCCAACTATAATACAACTTTGAACAGCAATTTCCATTCTTCGTTTCTACATTATCAAGATCAGATTTAGGGGGCCTGTAATATAATAAATACAAACAAGAGAGTGGGCGCCTAATTCCATGAAAGTTGTATCACTTGGAATTCGACTTGATTCTGGAAAGCCCATCGCTTCAGCCAACAACATTCTCAAAGTTAAGGCAGTTGTTTAGCGCGAGAGTAATAACAATTCTAATAATTTCTTAACATCGAGCAAATATACATTAAAAGACTTCAAGAGTAATATTCGACGATTCGACAAAATAAAATAACTTATAAAACCCTTACTACCGACTAGTTGCAGAAAAATATATTAAAAATGAATGCGCTTCCAAATAATTTCCCACTAACAAACGACAATTGATCTCCTGGAGTCAACTTTTTAGCCTAATAATTAAACTTTTTCTATTTAATTGTTTTGTTGCCTTTGCGAAAGTTCGTGCTGGGATCAAAATATCCAATCCTCCAACTATAATACAACTTTGAACAGCAATTTCCATTCTTCGTTTCTACATTATCAAGATCAGATTTAGGGGGCCTGTAATATAATAAATACAAACAAGAGAGTGGGCGCCTAATTCCATGAAAGTTGTATCACTTGGAATTCGACTTGATTCTGGAAAGCCCATCGCTTCAGCCAACAACATTCTCAAAGTTAAGGCAGTTGTTTAGCGCGAGAGTAATAACAATTCTAATAATTTCTTAACATCGAGCAAATATACATTAAAAGACTTCAAGAGTAATATTCGACGATTCGACAAAATAAAATAACTTATAAAACCCTTACTACCGACTAGTTGCAGAAAAATATATTTAAAATGAATGCGCTTCCTAATAATTTCCCACTAACAAACGACAATTGATCTCCTGGAGTCAACTTTTTAGCCTAATAATTAAACTTTTTCTATTTAATTGTTTTGTTGCCTTTGCGAAAGTTCGTGCTGGGATCAAAATATCCAATCCTCCAACTATAATACAACTTTGAACAGCAATTTCCATTCTTCGTTTCTACATTATCAAGATCAGATTTAGGGGCCTGTAATATAATAAATACAAACAAGAGAGTGGGAGCCTAATTCCATGAAAGTTGTATCACTTGGAATTCGACTTGAGTCAGGAAAGCCCATCGCTTCAGCCAACAACATTCTCAAAGTTGAGGCAGTTGTTTAGCGCGAGAGTAATAACAATTCTAATAATTTCTTAACATCGAGCAAATATACATTAAAAGACTTCAAGAGTAATATTCGACGATTCGACAAAATAAAATAACTGATAAAACCCTTACTACCAACTAGATAAAGAAAAATATATTAAAAATGAATGCGCTTCCAAATAATTTCCCACTAACAAACGACAATTGATCTCCTGGAGTCAACTTTTTAGCCTAATAATTAAACTATTTCTATTTAATTGTTTTGTTGCCTTAGCGAAAATTCGTGCTGGGATCAAAACATCCAATCCTCCAACTATAATACAAATTTGAACAGCAATTTCCATTCTTCGTTTCTATATTATCAAGATCAGATTTAGGGGGCCTGTAATATCATAAATACAAACAAGAGAGTGAGCGCCTAATTCCATGAAAGTTGTATCACTTGGAATTCGACTTGATTCTGGAAAGCCCATCGCTTCAGCCAACAACATTCTCAAAGTTGAGGCAGTTGTTTAGCGCGAGAGTAATAACAATTCTAATAATTTCTTAACATCGAGCAAATATACATTAAAAGACTTCAAGAGTAATATTCGACGATTCGACAAAATAAAATAACCTATAAAACCCTTACTACCGACTAGTTGCAGAAAAATATATTAAAAATGAATGCGCTTCCAAATAATTTCCCACTAACAAACGACAATTGATCTCCTGGAGTCAACTTTTTAGCGTAATAATTAAACTACTTCTATTTTATTGTTTTCTTGCCTTTGCAAAAGTTCGTGCTGGGATCAAAACATCCGGTCCTCTAACTATGATAAAAATTTGAAGAGCAATTTCCATTCTTCGTTTCTATAATCAAGATCAGATTTAGGGGGCCTGTAATATCATAAATACAAACAAATATTTGTTTATTTGAAGAGACCGAAACACACTATTGTCGCATGTCACAGTATCGAATTTGAATGTTCTATGCGGTCATGTATCTTCGCCAGAACTCATGTCCACCGTTGAGGGGGTACGTCTGCGCTGCACGTCTATAATTATCGTGTTTGCTGTTCAATGAAATCAGCGAGAGATCGTATGGATGTATAATCACTTAGATCCGTTAACTTGACATCAAAGTTTGTTTTTCGTCTCAGAAGCACCGAGAATCGTACCAGGACGAGAGAGTGAGCGCCTAATTCCATGAAAGTTGTATCACTTGGAATTCGACTTGAGTCTGGAAAGCCCATCGCTTCAGCCAACAACATTCTCAAAGTTGAGGCAGTTTTAGTTTCCACCGTGTTATCCGTGGTCTCCTTCTCAGTCTCCATCTTGACAACATCATTGATACTCCGAAGTATTTTGTAGTTTACCTTTCCGTTCAGAGTTAGCGGCACTTCGTCTATGATGCTGACAATATTAGGCAGCATGTAATTCGGGAGGTCACTTTGTAGCTTTTGGCAAACAGATCTGCGATCTATCTCGATACCACCAGTTTGGCTACTCTCATCAAGCACTACAAAGGCACACAAAGACTGATCAGTGCTGCCAGACTCTTCACTGTTAGTCATAGGAACAACACAGGCGGCCTTTACTCCAGGAACAAGTTGCAGTATCTTGTTTTCTATCTCTTTAGTGCTAATCCTGAACCCTCTTAGTTTGACCATGCTATTCAGTCTACCCATCAGATCCATGTCTCCAGTTGGCAGCCAGTAAGCTGCATCACCTGTCTTCAGTGCCACACATTGGAGATGCTCCAAGTGAACTAGCTCTGCATCCCCAGATGCCAAGACATCACCACTGATATACAGTTCACCGACTGTACCAACAGGGCATGGTTGTAAGGTTGAGGGATTCAAGACATGGAATCGAACTCCAGGAAATGGTTTCCCAATCGGCACCATTCCACTCCTGGTCCTTGACACAACTGGTCCTTCAAAGAAAGACGAGTCAAAGGTAGCCTCTGTCATCCCAAAACTATTTAGAACTCTTTGATTTGGATTCAAAAGATCCTTGATTCTGCTGTAGACGTGTACTTGGAGTACATCAGATCCAAGGATTAAGAGTTGGATGGATTCCAGCTGATCGAGCTTGGCATTCTCCACAAGCTGTCGAGCAAACTGGGGTGTGAACTCTGCCAAAGTGACATTCTGCTCGTGGATGAGATCCAGTATGTGGAAGACATCCAACCGGAATTCATCTGGACAGATAGTCAATCGGCCAGGAGAAGATACTAGGGCTCTGACCAAATCCGCTATGAAGACGCCAAATGAGATGGGTGCCCACTGGAGACAGTTCACTGTCATGTCAGGTAAGTTGTACATCTTTGTAGAGGCTGCAGCTATAATACCAAGGCTCCTGTGAGAAATGCTGCATTGTTTGGGAATTCCTGTCGATCCTGAGGTCCTGATTACATATGCCAAGTTGTCCACAGGTGTGTTCCCAACCAATCTGCTTTGAACCATATCATCTGCAGGGTATGTGGTGAGATCCTTGACGTTGAGGACAGGACATTGCTTCGTGGTGGGGATTGATAAGTCCTTGAGTCTAGTGTTATAGAGCACGGCGGCTGGCTCACACCTCTCAAAGATCCCCTTCAGTGAATTCTGATTACTAACTCCAACAGGTAAGAAGTGACTACCGACTTTCCAGATTCCAAGCACCGATGCCACTGTGTATTCATCCTTCTGCATGACGATGACAACCGGTCTCTTTTGAAGTGTAACTTGGTCGGTGTTTTCAAGGAGACCCTGAGCAATGCTGGAGGCCATGATATTTAGCTGCTTGTATGTAAGAGAAACATCTCTACAAGAAACTGCGATCAACTCTGGATTCTTGACAGCGTGCTCTTCAAATGCCACGTGAACTGGTTGTTCAGGGATTGTTTGACTTTCCCCAGGATGACGACCGAACGATTCAAGAAGGTCCAGCTCTGCAGAAGATAAGACTTGAATGCTCTGCGTGATATCGTCTGCTTGTTGATAGGCTTTACAGAACGTATGAACCACACCTTCAGCCAATCTCTGAGCTACACCTGCATCAATGAATTCTTCTGCCCAATTTACAACGATTTCGATTGTCTCTTCTCCCCTCTTGAAAATGACGTCAAATTCTACAGGCATCTTGGCGTGCTTTGCAGGTATACGCATCACATTAGATGTCTGCATGGTGTAGCTACCTAACATCATGCAACAGAATGATGACATACTCATTCCATGCGCCTCTTTTACGATTTTAACAACCTCTTCAAGAGGATACTGAGAGTGACTGTACGTCTCCATCCAGCTTTTGGCAACATCTTTTACGTAATCTGTGAAGGTCATGTCGGTTCGCAGGACTTTTCGAAACAAAACTGTATTTACAAAGAGACCATCGGTGTTTTGGTGCGCCTGAGGTCTTGTTGAAATCGGAACTGCAAGAGTAACGTCTTCAGTCCCGATGTATCGCTGGTAAACCAGCATGGTGCAAGCCAGATAGTACTTGAATGGCGTCACGCCAATCGACTGGCAGTACTTGCTGATCGATTCCGTCGACTCCCTTGGGAGGATGATTTTGGCCTGCCTCGCCTTGTAGACACTTGCGTCACTCCATTCACACTCGCTCAAGGGAAGAACAGCCAAACTTGCCCGAGTTGGCATGCTTGAGAAAGTCTCTTTCCAAAAATCTTGGTCAGCTCCGTGTCGTGCTGATTGTCGTTCGGTGCTCTCCCAAGCTACAAATGATGAATAGGAAGTAGCTGATACTGGAGCTCCTTTAACGTTGGAGGCGCCCTCTATCAGACCGTGGATATCTTTCCATATGTTGATAATTGTTACGATGTCGACAATCAAATGATGAATATGAAGTACAAGGATGTGGTTTTCTCCCTGAATGCAGTACCGATACTGAACGAGAGGCTCGTGAAAAATATCCATCACTGGTGTTGACTGCTTGATGTAATCCTCAACATCATTGTCAGCATCTAAGACTTCAGGCTTGACGTCGAAGGCCACATTGCTACCCAAAGGAACAACAAACTCCTGTCTTTCTCCATCCATGTCTATTTTGGAGGTTAGTATGGGATGCAGTGAGGTAAGAGACTTGAAAACATCACGTGGTTCTATTTGGTTGGTGGTGCGAACCGCAATCGTTTCAACATAAGCGGTTGATTCGGGGGCTGCTTGCTGCATCATGACCATTCTCTTTTGCGCTGAGGAGAGACCATGCCAACCACCTTCAGACTGCTGATGTTCTTCTTTCAGAGTGTTTGCTTTCTTTTCTGGGACTTGGGATACATCCATGATTTGGAATCAATTTAGTACAACCGGGGAATAAAGGCAACAAACAAATACGCTGCACTGTTATAATGCAATCCACACTAAAATTACAATTTACAAGCTAGTTTGTTACAGAACCTCGATCTTATCCACTATGTCGTCAGTCTTCTTTAGTCTTTGGTCTCCTGTCACTTCTTGCTGGATGGTACAGGATCTAGAGAGACCAGGATGTAAAGATAAAATGAACAGTAACGCGACTATTTGTAACTAGCCAGTCAAACCAATCTTGAATTTTAAGATTGAACTTTAGTTACCTAATAATTTTGTTTCAATAAACGTGATATCATTTTTGTATCCCAAAAGTTGGGTCAATAAAACGTATTTTTGTGCGAACGGAAATTGCTGTGCATTTGCCCGGTTTATTTGGGGAAAATAATGTCAACAGTGACACTGGAAGCTGTCATATTGGAAAGGTATTGTATGATGCAGTCACATGGCATGACGTCATCACTTATACACGTTATGTACTTGGTTATTAATGCGCGCGTACCAGTTGTATAGTTCCATAAACAGTTCCGGTCATGCACAATACATTACAGATAAATTATAACAAGGAGATCATACCTCAATTACAGTGAATGTTTTGTGGACAGTGATTTCCCCTTCAGGCTGAGGCCGTCAGTTGTGAGCCACGCAGCCTTGTTTGCTGATATTCAGCTCCGTCACCAACTTCGTATTTCCAGGAACGGCAGGTGGGCTGAATGTATAGGTTCATTTAAAGAAGTACTACTCAGTTATTCCCACAGAGTGATTATATACTTCCACGGGCCACCTCACCCACAGATTTTGAATCTGGATCACCTCGAGAGCTCGATGCTAGTTTTGCTACACTAATCCAATCAGTCAACATTTTAAAGACTTTACAGTGAAATTTACTAATCTTAGGTTTTTTTTCACTCCAAATTTGTCATCTTTTAAGTTTACAGGGTACTTTATCACTTCAGATCGTTCGTCTGGTCGATCACTATTCATCTCAAATAAGACAGAATTATCCTCTTTCCCTATACTAATTTAAATTCTTCGTTAGTTCATCAAATATGAGAAATTAGTAAATTTACTGAGGGTCATACTACAAATTTAGGGTCTAACATGTCCCTGGAACCTCTTGACAAGTATCTTGCGATGGGTATCATGCGATGATTTTTTCTGCGGAACTCATTTGTGCAACTTGTACCCCTCTTAAATGCATGAAACCTATTTGTCATCCCTTTTTGGTGAATTTTATTGAAAGGTGCCCTACTTTGAACATTTTCAATTTCTCATGCTTTTTGACTACTGAGGTCGCTGTTCAAGTGCAGCGATGTCATTTCAGGAAGACACTGTTCATCAGTTTCGGTGTTTTCTGTTCAAATCGTGAACCCCAAATTTGCTCATTGATAAACATTAAGGGGGCTCTTTGGCTTACTACAATGACACAACAAAGAATCACCAAAGAAAAAGAATATTTGTAACAGCTCAATATCCAAAATTCTGGCAACTTTTTGTGCTGATAGTTATCAGCTGTATCATTGTGGCCTCTGCCTGATATGACATCGCAGTTTTGCTCATGAATTTACAAATTCACATTAAAAACCAAAAGGCCATCAAAAAGTACTTTGAAATGGCAAAACGGGAATTGAAAATAAGGTTAAATGGGATGCAAAGGTGCATTTGCATAGTAAAGAAAATACTTTTATGCCCCTTTCAGAATAACTTTAATATGTTTGTTTATTTGTTGTTTTGGTACGTTGCTGTTATTCTTAATCACTCTTGGAGGATGACTGCATTAAGGCGTTGATACAGAATTAAATGACCAAAAATATCAGATGTAACAGGGATAGGGAATTAAAAAAGTGGACCCCAAATTACAATTACAGGACAATGACCAGTAGGCCTAAGGGAATCGTGACTGAAGTGGGCATTTCGTCAACGTCAAGGGCGGATCCAGAACACAATTTTGGGGGGCCAAAAACAATTTTGGTCAATAAAAAGTGTGTCAAAAAAATTACGGCGTGGGGTTCGGGGCTCGCTTAAGGGCCCCGGAAGTTTTTTGCATTCTAGATGCTCTGTGGTGCGATCTGAGGCAGTTTCTGACCACTTAACCAATGTTTTTTTAAGGAAAAGATGGTGGTGTACTCCTTGCCTGCATTTATTGCGAGGTCACTAAAACAAAAAAAAAAAATCGTTTTTTGGGGGCCATGGCCCCCTTTTGCCCCCCCCGATCCGCCCTTGATCAACGTTAACAGCAGGTGAGATTTCCTTAATTACCGATGATTTTTCTCTTTATCCAACGTCCCAAAATGGCAGATGCTTCAATGACGATAACACAAGGCTGACTTAATTCCCGATGAGTTCAAGTTCTCGAACACCGTGACGTCACTGTGTGGACTCAACTGGTGTATCCGTCAGAGTTTGCTCCTTTCTAGAATGTAAATGAACGTCAATTTCCGAGTATTTTATCTTTAAATGCTCACCTAAATAATTAGGAGTCATAGAAATAGAGATCCAGATAACCCCGCTAGGTTTTCTCCCAAAAGGGCTTCGCCCCTCCTGTAATCAGCCAATCTTGAGCCTTCTTTCTTTCTTTTTTGATTGCACAAAATATAAATCACATTGTAAAAGTTAACTCAGTTAGTAAAGCCTGTTCGGCGAAATTAATTGTAATAGTTTGACGATAATATATTGTTTGAACAGTTATGTATTCCTTCCATGTGTTTTTATTTTGTTGTA
The DNA here is from genome assembly GCF_015706575.1 of Patiria miniata. Classification (NCBI taxonomy): domain Eukaryota; kingdom Metazoa; phylum Echinodermata; class Asteroidea; order Valvatida; family Asterinidae; genus Patiria; species Patiria miniata. The sequence goes on along the minus strand of NW_024037057.1, from coordinate 9,952,077 downwards.
ATGTATTTGTAATAAGCCTCTGAGGTACAGGTTAAAAAAAAACCTGTCTCCTATCTTTCAGCACGGATGCTATAAAAGTTTGGCTCCTACCCCACTCGCCCCCACTCGCCCCTCCCCCAACTCCCCCCCCCCCCCCCACTCGCTCCCACCCTACTCGCCTCCACCACTAGCCCCCCCCCCCCCCCAAAAAAAAACCGCCTCCCCCACTCGCGCCCCATGGTGAAAACGTTGGCTACGCCGCTGTGTTATTGTTTTGTATTAGTAATGTATTGTGTAGTTGTAATTGTATTGTTCATAAAATGGAATTTTAGCATCGGGTGATGTTAATTCAATATAAGGTCCCACCCGTATGGATAAAACCCTACAAATAAATTCCCATAGACACTACTGATAAATGTCAATACTTCAAAGTTCTTTTTAAAATACTCAGAACTCTGATCACGCTGCACAGAAAAATGAAGATCAACATGTCATCTTTCGTTTTCTTTTCATTTTTTGGTAGGTTGACCATTGACTTTTCGAGATATTCTCACCCAAAGAAGACGACCCCTATTTTCCCCAAAGCGGAGAAAAACGATCCCTCCACAACATGGCAAAATAGCGCCACTTTCGAGCCCAATAGCATCCAAAATGCTCAGAATTGGAAGCCCAAGTACGGGCCAGAGGTTCATTACCATATCTCTTCAATTGCCCAAATTTACGGCGCTTAGAATTAGAACTCTCTAAAATAGAATATTTTGAGGGTATAACTTTTATTCATGAGCTCGGCGGATGGATTTAGGCCTATTTACCGGTGTCCACCCGTATGATTTTGTTTACGTTCACTCGGGCATGTCCGGGGTAACACACTGAGTATACAGTGTATATGAAGGGCATAATATGAAGGGCAAAACCTTCTATTGAATTGTATTTGCATTGTATTGTATTTGTATGTATATGCAGGGTCAACTCAGTGAAAACCAGTTTTAAACGGCTTGAATCGGCACTCAGTATGCGTGACCTGGGTTAAGAAATGTAGTAAATGTGAAATAAATAAATAAATAAACAATTAGATCGAGGCTACTTGTTGACGTCATTGCATTGAATTCAAGGTTAACCAACAAAATAAGCCGTTGGAAAGATTTTTTTTTTAAATCAATAGCCGTGTATTAGTTCAGTGAAGTTTAATTACCTGTTCTTTGCACGTTAATATCCACAGCCTGCACGGTCACTATGTGAATGGAACAACCAAACAAGGCTCGAATAAAGGCTAGCGCCCTGTGGCTGACCAACGGTTGACCATTAATCCATTCACGTCCAGCATGTAGGCAGCTGGACTTGGCTCAAGTTTGATGTCCCCTTGGTTAGTGCTTATTTCGCATCGATACAAGTCCACATAGTACATACGGACGTACGTTCATGGAGCGGCCATGTTATGAGTGATGTATGCTGGGATAAAATATTAGGCCCTGCGCGATGTATAAAGGTTACAGACCAGTAAATCGGTCCGACTGATTGCCTACGCCGGCCAAGTCACGATCTTCAGTATTTGAGGATGCTGTGGGCCATGAACTTGAGAGTTTAAAAAAAAATATGGGTGGAAGCCGTGCACAGGACTGTGAGCTTGTAGTTCCGTTCAATTTGGATGAAATTTTGGCCCTTAAAGCGCTCTATTTTGCAATGGAGTGTAGGCATCGTTTTTCAAAATGGCGATGGTCTTCAGGACTATTTTCAGGGGTGGTCATCTTCGGATGGAAATTTCTCTATGGAAGTTTACTTACTGGTCTGGAACCATAAATTAATCACGTACCGCCATGAGGCCGCGGAGGCTTCCGTCGGCCCAAGGGGGGGGGGGGCTTAATTATTGTGCGTTAGCTATTAACGTTATTATTGTCTCTTTGGTATCTTTCGTATATACACAATTAAAGCAGGAGAGGTATCCTGACCATAAAATTCATAAAATTCATAGAAAAAATACAAAATATTAATTTTTTGGATTGTTAAAGAATGCAGTGGCCGCGTTTGACATATTAGGTATTGCAAATCCATTGAGAACAGTCTTTATTATGCAACAATATCATAATCTTAAAAAAATATTATGTGAAAGAATAATCATGAAGATTTTTTTATTCTGCAAGAAGTTTTATAGCAAATTAGAGAGAGAGCTGCCTTAAAAAAAAAAAAATTTAACCTCCTCTCATCATTTAAACTTTGTTTCACGATGCGGCTGTCCATAGTTCTTTTACCCCAAACCACCCCAACCCTTCAAAATCCAAATGCATGTTTTGTTGAAATCTGTAGGAGTGAGTACTGCACGATTTACTGATTGTGCTTTACAAGGGGTTAGGCATACCACCATAATCAGAGTAAGGACGATTCCTATAAATCACTCAATGGGTCAGGGTAAATATCACATTAATGCTACTGTACAGACACAGACAATCTTTGGAAGACAATAGACTATTGTCAATTTGTGATGAATAATTTATGTTGTAAGCCACATTAAATAAAAATTGAAAGTGAGGCTTCACTTGCACTCCAAACGATCTAAAAAACGGCGTCCTTGTCAATAAGATCTATTGCAAATATTATGAGAAGCAGCACTTGAATTTTGTCCTTGTGACTTTATTATTGTAATGTACTAGGACGACTGGAGGCGCTGCGCGTAGTAACAGTCAGACAACAGCTCGCGACCTATCTATTTTCTAGGGCAAATTATATACACTGTGTTAATTCTGGGCGCGCGGCGCGCAAAGCGCGCGCGGGGTTTAGTACAGTCATGTCAGTCTAGAGCTGGGATTCAAGGAACAAGGTCTGAATTTTTGCACGGGCTACTACTGTGGACGACATAGTGTGAGTAGAAATTGTATACGAATGATTGTGTTTTGACAAGAATAATTAAAGATCAGAGAGTGCCAAGACGGTATTATTTCGTGTCCATCTTCCATCTTTATTTCATCTGTTTATTGTTGCTGTTACCCCCATCACTGGTCCGTTCTTTCCTACCGATTAAATTCTGTCCCGTGAGTTGAAGCCATTCCAATTATAAGTCCTTAGACCGCCAAGCTTCGTTACAATATTATTACATTGTTACTAGTGCTCAGATTTTACTGCAAAAAATAGCCAAACTTGGACCAAGATGATCACAGTCTAGGCCTCGAAGATTGATCTCCCATTATGCAGTCAATCTACATTCTAAGATATCGTTCTGCCCAAACAAATTATCAAACTTGAATCGTCAGTGAAATCAACGATATTTTTCTGACGCTGGTTTGTTTAGTGCGGCGAGAGTAATAACAATTCCAGTAATGTCTTAACATCGAGCAAATATACACCAAAAGACGTAAAGAGTAATATTCGACGATTCGACAAAATAAAATAACTTATAAAACCCTTACTACCGACTATTAAAAAATAAATGCGCTTCCAAATAATTTCCCACCAGCAAACGAAAATTGGTCTCCTGGAGTCAACTGTTTAGCCTATTTAATTAAACTACTTCTATTTTATTTTTTTCTTGCCTTTGCAAAAGTTCGTGCTGGGATCAAACATCCGATCCTCCAACTATGATAAAAATTTGAACAACAATTTCCATTCTTCGTTTCTACATTATCAAGATCAGATTGAGGGGGCCTGTAATATCATAAACACAAACAAATATTTGTTTATTTGAAGAGACCGAAACACACTATTATCTCAAAGTTGAGGCAGTTTGTTTAGCGCGAGAGTAATAACAATTCTGGTAACTTCTTAACATCAAGCAAATATACACCAAAGACTTAAAGAGTAATATTCGACAAAATAAAATAACTTATAAAACCCGTATACCGACTAGTTGCAGAAAAATCTATTAAAAATGAATAAGTTTCCAAATAATTTCCCACTAACAAACGAAAATTGGTCTCCTGGAGTCAATGTTTTAGCCTAACAATTAAGCTATTTCTAGTTTATTGTTTTGTTGCCTTTGCGAAATTCGTGCTGGGATCAAAACATCCAATCCTCCAACTATAATAAAAATTTGATCAGCAATTTCCATTCTTCGTTTCTATATTATCAAGATCAGATTTGGGGGGTCTGTAATATCATAAACACAAACAAATATTTGTTTATTTGAAGAGACCGAAACACACTATTATCTCAAAGTTTAGGCAGTTTGTTTAGCGCGAGAGTAATAACAATGCTGGTAACTTCTTAACATAGAGCAAATATACACCAAAGACTTAAGAGTAATATTCGACAAAATAATATAACTTATAAAACCCGTATACCGACTAGTTGCAGAAAATCTATTAAAAATGAATGCGTTTCCAAATTATTTCCCACTAACAAACAAAAATTGGTCTCCTGGAGTCAATTTTTTAGCCTAACAATTAAGCTATTTCTATTTTATTGTTTTCTTGCCTTTGCGAAAGTTCGTGCTTGGATCAAAACATCCAATCCTCCAACTATAATACAAATTTGAACAGCAATTTCCATTCTTCGTTTCTACATTATCAAGATCAGATTTGGGGGGCCTGTAATATCATAAATACAAACAAGAGAGTGGGCGCCTAATTCCATGAAAGTTGTATCACTTGGAATTCGACTTGAGTCTGGAAAGCCCATCGCTTCAGCCAACAACATTCTCAAAGTTGAGGCAGTTGTTTAGCGCGAGAGTAATAACAATTCTAATAGTTTCTTAACATCGAGCAAATATACACCAAAGACTTCAAGAGTAATATTCGACGATTCGACAAAATAAAATAACTTATAAAACCCTTACTACCGACTAGTTAAAGAAAAATATATTAAAAATGAATGCGCTTCCAAATAATTTCCCACTAACAAACAAAAATTGGTCTCCTGGAGTCAACTGTTTAGCCTAATAATTAAACTACTTCTTTTTTATTTTTTTCTTGCCTTTGCAAAAGTTCGTGCTGGGATCAAAACATCCGGTCCTCTAACTATGATAAAAATTTGAAGAGCAATTTCCATTCTTCGTTTCTATAATCAAGATCAGATTTAGGGGGCCTGTAATATCATAAATACAAACAAATATTTGTTTATTTGAAGAGACCGAAACACACTATTATCGCACGTCAGAGTATCGAATTTGAATGTTCTATGCGGTCATGTATCTTCGCCAGAACTCATGTCCACCGTTGAGGGGGTACGTCTGCGCTGCACGTCTATAATTATCGTGTTTGCTGTTCAATGTAATCAGCGAGAGATCGTATGGATGTATAATCACATAGATCCGTTATCTTGACATCAAAGTTTGTTTTTTGTCTCAGAAGCACCGAGAATCGTACCAGGACGAGAGAGTGGGCGCCTAATTCCATGAACGTTGTATCACTTGGAATTCGACTTGAGTCTGGAAAGCCCATCGCTTCAGCCAACAACATTCTCAAAGTTGAGGCAGTTTTAGTTTCCACCGTGTTATCCGTGGTCTCCTTCTTAGTCTCCATCTTGACAACATCATTGATACTCCGAAGTATTTTGTAGTTTACCTTTCCGTTCGGAGTTAGCGGCACTTCGTCTATGATGCTGACAATATTAGGCAGCATGTAATACGGGAGGTCACCTTGTAGCTTTTGGCAAACAGATCTGCGATCTATCTCGATACCACCAGTTTGGCTGCTCTCATCAAGCACTAGAAAGGCACACAAAGACTGATCAGTGCTGCCAGACTCTTCACTGTTAGTCATAGGAACAACACAGGCGGCCTTTACTCCAGGAACAAGTTGCAGTATCTTGTTTTCTATCTCTTTAGTGCTAATCCTGAACCCTCTTAGTTTGACCATGCTATTCAGTCTACCCATCAGATCAATGTCTCCAGTTGGCAGCCAGTAAGCTGCATCACCTGTCTTCAGTGCCACACATTGAAGATGCTCCAAGTGAACTAGCTCTGCATCCCCAGATGCCAAGACATCACCACTGATGTACAGTTCACCGACTGTACCAACAGGGCATGGTTGTAAGGTTGAGGGATTCAAGACATGGAATCGAACTCCAGGAAATGGTTTCCCAATCGGCACCATTCCACTCCTGGTCCTTGACACAACTGGTCCTTCAAAGAAAGACGAGTCAAAGGTAGCCTCTGTCATCCCAAAACTATTTAGAACTCTTTGATTTGGATTCAAAAGATCCTTGATTCTGCTGTAGACGTGTACTTGGAGTACATCAGATCCAATGATTAAGAGTTGGATGGATTCCAGCTGATCGAGCTTGGCATTCTCCACAAGCTGTCGAGCAAACTGGGGTGTGAACTCTGCCATAGTGACATTCTGCTCGTGGATGAGATCCAGTATCTGGAAGACATCCAACCGGAATTCATCTGGACAGATAGTCAATCGGCCAGGAGAAGATACTAGGGCTCTGACCAAATCCGCTATGAAGACGGCAAATGAGATGGGTGCCCACTGGAGACAGTTCACTGTCATGTCAGGTAAGTTGTACATCTTTGTAGAGGCTGCAGCTATAATACCAAGGCTCCTGTGAGAAATGCTGCATTGTTTGGGAATTCCTGTCGATCCTGAGGTCCTGATTACATATGCCAAGTTGTCCACAGGTGTCTTCCCAACCAATCTGCTTTGAACCATATCATCTGCAGGACACGTGATGAGATCCTTGACGTTGAGGACAGGACATTGCTTCGTGGTGGGAATTGATAAATCCTTGAGTCTAGTGTTATAGAGCACAGCGGCTGGCTCACACCTCTCAAAGATTCCCTTCAATGAATTCTGATTACTAACTCCAACAGGTAAGAAGTGACCACCGACTTTCCAGATTCCAAGCACCGATGCCACTGTGTATTCATCCTTCTGCATGGCGATGACAACCGGTCTCTTTTGAAGTGTAACTTGGTCGGTGTTTTCAAGGAGACCCTGAGCAATGCTGGAGGCCATAATATTGAGCTGCTTGTATGTAAGAGAAACATCTCTACAAGACACTGCGATCAACTCTGGATTCTTGACAGCGTGGTCTTCAAATGCCACATGAACTGGTTGTTCAGGGATTGTTTGACTTTCCCCAGGATGACGACTGAACGACTCAAGAAGGTCCAGCTCTGCAGAAGATAAGACTTGAATGCTCTGCGTGACATCGTCTGCTTGTTGATAGGCTTTACAGAACGTATGAACCATACCTTCAGCCAATCTCTGAGCTACACCTGCATCAATGAATTCCTCTGCCCAATTTACAACGATTTCGATTGTCTCCTCTCCCCTCTTGAAAATGACGTCAAATTCTACAGGCATCTTGGCGTGCTTTGCAGGTATACGCATCACATTAGATGTCTGCATGGTGTAGCTACCAAACATCATGCAACAGAATGATGACATACTCATTCCATGCGCCTCTTTTACGATCTTAACAACCTCTTCAAGAGGATACTGAGAGTGACTGTACGTCTCCATCCAGCTTTTGGCAACATCTTTTACGTAATCTGTGAAGGTCATGTCGGTTCGCAGGACTTTTCGAAAGAAAACTGTATTTACAAAGAGACCATCGGTGTTTTGGTGCGCCTGAGGTCTTGTTGAAATCGGAACTGCAAGAGTAACGTCTTCAGTCCCGATGTATCGCTGGTAAACCAGCATGGTGCAAGCCAGATAGTACTTGAATGGCGTCACGCCAATCGACTTGCAGTACTTACTGATCGATTCCGTCGACTCTCTTGGGAGGATGATTTTGGCCTGCCTCGCCTTGCAGACACTTGCGTCACTCCATTCACACTCGCTCAAGGGAAGAACAGCCAAACTTGCCCGAGTTGGCATGCTTGAGAAAGTCTCTTTCCAAAAAACTTGGTCAGCTCCGTGTCGTGCTGATTGTCGTTCGGTGCTCTCCCAAGCTACAAATGTTGAATAGGAAGTAGGTGATACTGGAGCTCCTTGAACGTTGGAGGCGCCCTCTATCAGACCGTGGACATCTTTCCATATGTTGATAATTGTTACGATGTCGACAATCAAATGATGAATATGAAGTACAAGGATGTGGTTTTCTCCCTGAATGCAGTACCGATACTGAACGAGAGGCTCGTGAAAAATATCCATCACTGGTGTTGACTGCTTGATGTAATCCTCAACATCATTGTCAGCATCTAAGACTTCAGGCTTGACGTCGAAGGCCACATTGCTACCCAAAGTAACAATAAACTCCTGTCTGTCTCCATCCATGTCTATTTTGGAGGTCAGTATGGGATGCAGTGAGGTAAGAGTCTTGAAAACATCCCGTGGTTCTATTTGGTTGGTGGTGCGAACCGCAATCGTTTCAACATAAGCGGTTGATTCGGGGGCTGCTTGCTGCATCATGACCATTCTCTTTTGCGCTGAGGAGAGACCATGCCCACCACCCCCAGACTGCTGATGTTCTTCTTCTTTCAGAGTGTTTGCTTTCTTTTCTGGGACTTGGGAAACATCCATGATTTGGAATCTATTGAGTACAACCGGGGAATAAAGGTAACCAACAACTACGCTGCACTGATATAATAATGCAATCCACACAAAAATTACAATTTACAATCTAGTTTGTTACAGAACATCGATCTCATCCACTATGTCGTCAGTCTTCTTTAGTCTTCAGTCTCTTGTCACTTCTTGCTTGACGATACAGGATCTAGAGAGACCAAGATGTAAAGACAAAATAAAGAGTTACATTACTATTTTAACTACCCAGCATGGGCGTCGCGGGGGGGGGGGGCAAGGGGGGCACTCCCCCCCCCCCCCGGAAAACGAAAAAAAAAGGGGAAAAGAAAAAGAAAAAAAGGAAGGAAAAAGAGGTGCAAAGCTATATTGCTGTTAACTTTATGGGGGGGGGGGTAGGGCAAATACTCCCCTGCTCACGCTCGGAAAAAAATGAAAATATAATGAAAAAGTTAAGGAATTTTGGGAACAAATTTGCCTTGCCCCCCCCCCCCGAAAAAAATCCTGGTGACGCCCATGTTATTTACCGATGATTTTTCTCTTTATCCAACGTCCCAAAATGGCAGATGCTTCAATGACGATAACACAAGGCTGACTTAATTCCCGATGCAGTTCAAGTCCTCGAGCACCGTGACGTCACTGTGTGGACTCAACTGGTGTATCCGTCAGAGTTTGCTCCTTCCTAGAATGCAAATGAACGTCAATTTCCGAGAATTTAATCTTTAAATGCTCACTTAAACAATGGACCGATCCAGTAAGCCCCGCCCACTGCGCACTGGGCAAATTAACACGTGCCCCTCTCCAATGCCACACTGCATTTTGCTGCCGCGCGCATCATACGCGCGTACACGCATGTCGGACTTTTGTGCACGCACGTCGGACATAAATCATGGATGTGATTGGTCAGAACACCATGGGGCGGTGCTTACTGGATCGGTCCATTAGGATTCATAGAAATAGGGATCCAGATAAACCCCCGCTGGGTTTTCTCCCAAAAGGGCTTCGGCCCTCCCGTAATAATCCAATCATGAGCCTTCTTGATGGCACAAATATAAAACATTTTGTTTAAGTTCACCTTACGTTAGTAAAGCCTAGTTCGGCGCAGTTGTAATAGTTGTAATAATTGTTTTAACAGTTATGCATTCCTTCCATGTGTTTTTATTTTGTTGTAATGTATTTGTAATAAGCCTCTGTACTGATGACGTCACACTTTGTTTACGTGTGTGTTTTCCTACGGTGCTCAGTGGACCGTGAGCCCCACTGCATGGCTCCATAGGAAAGTGCACATGTAAACAAAGTGTGACGTCATCAGTACAGATCGAGCCATATTGTATGTGTTTAATCGGCGAAGCCAAAATTTGTTAGTCCTTTGTTGTCACGAGCGGCCTAAAAAACTCTGTCTTTCTTTCAGCACGAATGCTTAAAGGGAATGTACAACATTTGCTTTTGCTGCAACTTTCTGAAATAAACCAACTTGGAGGATCAGTATGTTATAGCAAATATTGCTAAAAATAACTTGTTTCCTGTTTGGGCTTGTAGATGCAATTTAGACTTTGGGGAATTGTAAGGTCAGAGAATCAGTCTAGAAGGCTTGTACCCCTTCATAGGTGTGTAATCAATTGCAAAGAAAATGTGAAATAACTAATAAGGAAACATATTAAGGAGCAGTTTTTGAAAATAAATACCATTTTTCTTAAAAATGTCAGCACACCAGGAGCCACAATTTTACAGAATGCTTTAGACTGTCACTGTCTAACAATCCAGTAAGGTATTTTCTGATAATTTGATCATTTCGTTTTGAGATGTTTGCAAATGTTGTATCTTCCCTTTAATGTTGGGCACCTACCCCACTCGCCCCTCCCCCAACTCGCCCCCACCCCCCACTCGCCTCCACCACTAGCCCCAAACCCCCTCCCCACTCCCCCCCCCCCCCCCCCCCCCATGGTGAAAACGTTGGCTACGCCGCTGTGTTATTGTTTTGTATTGTAATGTATTAATGTAATAAATATGAAATAAATAATTAGATCGAGGCTACTTGTATATTGACGTCATTGCATTAAATTCAAGGTTGACCAACAAAATAAGCCATTTGGAGAGTTAAAAAAAACCTGTCAATAGCCGTGTATTACTAGTTCAATGAACTTTTATTACCTGTTCTGTTCACGTAAATATCCACAGCCTGCACGGTGATGAATGGAGCAGCCAAACAAGTCTCGAATAAAGGCTAGCGCCCTGTGGCTGACCAACGGTTGACCATTGATCCAGTCACGTCCAGCATGTAGACAGTTGGACTTGGCTCAAGTCGGCGGATGTCCCCTTGGTTAGTGCTTATTTCGCATCGACACAGTCCACGTAGTGATACGGACGTACATTCATGGAGCGGCCATGTTATGAGTGATGCATGCTGGGATACAATATTAGGCTTGAGCGATGTTAATGGTAGCATGAAAAGGTTCGAGAGCGGAGCGAGTAATGAATATGCATGAATATGACGTCACTAGAAGCTCATGAGTAATATATCACGGTACGTATTCGCGTTGAGTGGAGTACTCCTCTTTCTACTGTCGCGCCACCACCCTCTAGTGTCGTCCCACTTACCGATGATCATCACATTTAACAAGTCCTCTTTCTACTGTCGCGCCACCACCCTTTAGTGTCGCCCCACTTACCGATGATCATCACATTTAACAAGTCCTCTTTCTACTGTCGCGCCGCCACCCTCTACTGTTGCCCCACTTACCGATGATCATCAAGTGGGGCGACAGTAGAAAGAGGACTTGTTAAATGTGATGATTATCGGTAAGTGGGACGACACTAGAGGGTGGCGGCGCGACAGTAAAAAGAGGACTTGTTACATGTGATGATCATCGGTAAGTGGGATGCAGCACATACAGTGTGCATCTACATGTATATCTCAGTACCGTGCGTGATATATTACTCATGAGCTTCTAGTGACGTCATATACCATGCATATTCATTACGCGCTCTACTCTCGTACCATTTTATGCTACCTGTATAAATTAATCACGTGACGCCATGAGGCGGAGGCTTCCGTCGGCCCAAGGGGGGGGGGGGGGTTAAATTGTGCGTTAGCTTTTAGCGTTATTATTATCTCTTTGGTAGCTTTCGTATATACAGTGGCGTAAATCTAGGTCGACATTCTTAAATGCGTACTAGGATAATTTGCTTTTTTACACCACTCGAGATCCAAAGAAGAATGTTAAAAACCTAGCCTGTCGAAGTTTCAGCTCAGTGGATATAACACTTTGGTTGAGAAACCATGCACGAACTTTTGCTCACAATTAAAAAAAGATTTCGTCGACAGTACTCTTTATTCCGAAAATCAGTCGACCCCTACCCCCCCCCCTTCTCTTTAAACTCCAATAAACAATGAAACCTAATGAGGCTCATGGGCTCCATGAGCATGGGCGTCGCCAGGATTTTTTTTCTGGAGGGGGCAAAGCACATTTCACAAAAATCATTGTACTTTCCCTAGCATATTCTCAATTTATCTCTTTTTTTTCGAGGGTGGGTGGGGGGACATTTGCCAACCCCACCCCCATTGACACCCCTGCGGACGCCCATGTTGTTTAATATGCAATATGACTTCGCACCTCGTCTTCGTCTTGTTTTTCTTCTTCTTTTTATCTCCTTTTCTTTTGCTTTTTCATGGGGAGAGGGGGGGGGGGTTGCGCCCCTTGCCCCATCCTGGCGACATCCTGGCCCCATCCTTGCAGACAAGACGTGTAAATAGACTGCCATAAACCTAATTGAAAATTACGCGCTCTTATAATTCCCAAAATTATTTTAAAATAATCATTACTCTCCAAGGTGTTTGAGACACACATCAAATTAAAGCTTATTTCATCATCTTGATGGGTTATCCAGTGTCTGTTGGGAGAACATTCCATCCAAAGACAAAGATGACCGCCCCAAAGCAGGCCTGAAGCCCATCGCGGCCATTTTGAAAACGGACGCATATACACTCCAGTGCAAAATCGGCCATGTTGGGGCCTACTTTCATCCACATTTCACACCATAGAGTTCGCAGTCGTCTGCACGGTTTCCACTCATCTTTTAAAACTCAAAGCCTTAAAAATGCTCTAAAACTGCATAATTTGAAGGCCAAGTGCAAATCGTGATTTTCGGGCCTATTTACAGGTTGCAATGTTGGGGTCAAACATAATAGATAATAACAGGGGGGTTGAGGCGTTGCAGTATTAAACGTCAATGCATTAACAAAGATCATGGCTTGAATCAACAAATCACGATTTGAACAAAAGAGGGTTGGTCAGCCACCCCAACCAACCTCTTTGATTCTCTCTTGACATGAAAACAGCTTAATGAAGTCACAAAGAAAATATAACAAAATGCAGTTGCTATTTTCTTTATCATTATACCATATTTGGTACATGTACCATTATGTGATTAAAAGAAGTACATAGATATATTACCAAGCACAGTTGGGAGGGAAAAAAGCAATTTAAGTTAAGATCAAGACAGTATAATTGTGAGTATTTATGACATAATATATGATAACAACCAGTGTTTCTAAATTCTTCCCAAAAATTATCAAGTGAATCAAGTTTTCCTAGATGTTTGTCAGAAATCTCACCATATTTTAAAGGTAACACATAAATGCAATAAGGATAGTAGGCCTACTTATGTCACAATTAAGAAGTTTGTGAGTTTTAAAAATCGAGATATGATATCTTTAATTGGGAAGTAAGTGAAGAAATACCAATGCATGCTTAAAGCAACATAACCGTCTCGTTGTATATAGAAGAAATGTTACATGAATTGATGAATATAATGATAAACGATAATCATACCATTAGGGAGACGTTCCCATAGACTTGTCACAAATAATAATCCGACTTTTGTGACCCCTTACTTCAATTATACTTATATCCTTCCCCCACAAATTTTCGTATTTTTGCTAATCGGACAATGAGCAATTGATCTAGCCTATTTGCGCCAGCAAAATGTTGCCTTTATAGGAGCTGAGGTATAGGGAGACATTGAAATGTCTCCCTAATTTCAAATGTCTCCCGAATGTATAACATCTGAGCATAAGCGTCTCCCTATTGGTTCAATTTTGTGGTTGTTATAACACCAATAATGACATACAATAAGTATTATTATCGTATAATGTGCACAACATTTTTCAAACTTTCATGACCCCTGAACTAAATTTTGTGAATACATATAATTGTTTTGGACCACAATTAAGCAACGATCAAGCCTATTTCCTACATCAGATGTTTGCTTCTAAATAGAACTTGAGACCTTTAATAGTGAGACATTGAAATGTCTCACTAAGGTCGACTGTCTCCCTAAGTTCAAATAAACGATAACGTGTCTCCATAATGATACCTTTAGGAAAATAACACTATTGATAGTAGCCATGTGACTTTTTTCAATGGGTGATCAAAAAAAATCTTCCATTTTACAGGCCTTGGGATTTCATAGCTTCCACAACTTGGCCCAGGACTATGTTAACTTGAACCATTGTGAAAAATGAGCTCGAGGAAGTATGAACAACAACGATAGCCGCATTGCTCGGCTCACCAATGACCCCACCACCCCCTGGTCCAATCTTCAGCCCCTTAAAGATACCATCTTCGTCTACCCCCAAGAAGATGTATTTCTGACCTTCCACAAACAAACCCTCAGTCTCGATACTGGACCAGCTGTTATCTCTTAAAGCTTCAGCTATCTCCAGCCGCTCTTCCACAGTCATATGCAGAGCGTGAGGATGGTCGGAGCTTGATAGCAAGCTGCCGCCATCTCTGGGGATGATGCAGGCTCTGTCAATGTTACCCGCTCCGTCGGTGATGAGTTGGTCGATAAAGCCATCATAACCGGTGGTCTGTGAAAGAACAAAAGGGGTGACAATCGTTATTATGAAGAAAAAAACTTATGAAAGTGACAGTTTATCAAAGCTCTATACATTGCTGTTCATATACCTTGAGTTCACATTCCCGTTACATTATAGTTGTGAGAGAAAGTTGACTTTGGCGCGAAATATTACGATGTAAGGATGCGCAGTGAAGCCTTCTAAAATGTGCCCAAACATTATGTTTTCCGACAAACGTAGTTTGATATATCGGGGTTTGTCAAGTAATTCGCAATTGCTTTAGGTTTCATTCCCTCTGTGTGTTGCTTTGCCATTTTACCCTCTGTTTTAAAGTTTGACTTATTTACGATTAGCAAGCTTTCAGTTTTTGTCCGTTCGTTGTTTTCGCTTTTCTCTAATCAATAGTTATTCTTTGTACATGTTAGCGTTTCTGTTTAGAATGCTTTGTTGTTTACGGCATCTTCGCCTGAAGCCTCGGCTTCTTGAATGTGCCTTCAATACCCCATTTGACACTCATTGCTCAGTTACATTATTTAATCGTGTGATTTCCTTTTTCTTTATATGATTGATATTATTGGCATTTATACATACAGAGTTGGAAATAAATGTGAAATAAATGAATTCTGAAATATTAATTTCGGAATTTCTGAGATTTGGCTAAAGTGCGCTATATCAGGGTACATCCGGCCGATTGTTTGCCCAATTTTCGGACGCCACCGTATGTTTAAAATAAATTTCGGTCTGAATTCATAACTCAAACTGTTGACAAGACCAAAGCGAACATTATTATCGTACCAATCTTATGACACCGAACGAATTTGAAGTTCGTCAAAAAAGAGTTTTGGCAGCATTGCATAAGGAAAATCGGGGCAAAAAGTGCGTCACGTTGGGAGACTCCACTGTACTACTTCAAAAAATATTTGTATTCAAGTTATGTATCTTACCTTCTTGGAAAGACTGTCGACTTCTCTTTGGATACCTCTGACCGGCACACCGACAACCAGCAACATAAGAAAAACTGCTCCGAATACCTTCATGATGCCAGGGAAGCTGTAAATAAATGAAACGAAGAAATGATTTTCAAGGACGCAGTTCAATGATTAACGAGTCTTTATCTCTAATTATTTTTGTTGAAAATTCCCCCAAAAAATCCGCATTAAACACAATCACCAAGTTTATATTTTGCGGTTATTATATAGCGATAGAATTTGTTCCCGTCCACATTTATTTTTCCTTTACTTTTCTATTTAGCAAAAACATCTCTCATGTATATAGCGAAGTTTTTAAGATAAAGAAAAGCGGGTGTTATTTTTACAATTTTTTTTAATGTCATTATTCATTATTCTATTCATCACGAGTTGCTCTATTCTTCCTTGATAAAAGGCCGTTTTTCTGTTGTGGCTCTGTTCCCAGTCATCGTGGTCCGTCTTTGTTGACGTATGTTTACTTATTCAAACATCGTAGTTCTATTGAGCAAAAACCGTTATGCATACAATACACAAAATGCAAAAAGTGAAATTCGACGTTTGAAAACGAATCAAGACAAAATCCTTAAAAAGTTTCCGTCCTTTCAGACATGCATCAGTTCATATTGTTGTAAGCATTACGTACCTTATTTGCGTTGAACTAATGAACGTCTGTGTAATAGTTGTGGCAAGTTGATTCGATGAATTGGTGAGCGCAAAGATTACTTGCTTCTCCAATGCTGGCGGTGTTCAACTGCCTTTGAATTCTAACGCACCATTTATAAACAATAGAAAAGACTTGTAGTACTGTTGTTTCTCAGCGAGTCACTGGCAAAATGTCGGTAGGTGGTCCAAATTGTCAGGAATATCATATTCCTTTGTTCTCATCAGCTAAAACTATGTAATTTGATCGATCGTGATAACTTCTGTTGATTATATTAACAGTTGAGAAACCATGGAAGTCTCAAGTGACATAATTACTTATTCAGCAGACTATTAAGTGGAGCAGGTGAACCTGCCCCAGACAGTCTCATGTAAAACTTGTCTCGTGTTTCATGGTGATGTATTCATTTAACAACAAAAAGGATGCTCCAAATACATGTCAATAATAGAACCAAATTTCAAGACAAATTCTTTTAGAACTTAAAGCAGGACTGTTCTTATCAGAACAAAAAAACTACTTAGCGAAAGTTGATAATAAGCAGGACAAGTTCTTTTCAGAACTAAATATCTTCTAAGCAGTAGTTATTACCACATGGTGTTACCGCAAACCGAAACGATACCGATACTCCACCATGCAAAGCCTCAAATCTTATATCAGAACCAAATTTCTTCAAAAATAAAACCAATTTTCAGGATCGGAACAAAAGATCCTCTCACTTTGAAACCATTACAGGTGCTTTTGATTCTGTGGTGACCTGAATGGCATTAGTTAACTGTATGTAATCCAGGACATTTTAGGCGAACGCGTCTGCTGGAATTGTCAACAGGATGGAACGGGCAATAACGACTGCATGTAGAACTAAACAAAACGGCCACGAAGTAAACTTTTCTAAATAGGGACATCGGCCCATTTGGTGTAACTTTCTAGTCTTCTAAAATGTATGCAAACTATTTCACATTCCTTTTTGGTTAATTTTATGGAATTAGGAAAAGTTTACTCTTTACACATAAAAAGTCCATGTTTTTCCGGACAACTGAGGTCGCTATTACTGTGATGTCATTTCAGGAAGAAACTGTTCAGTTTAAGGGTGACCTTTTCAAAACATTTGCTTATTAAAAATGAGCAAATCACCAAAGAAAAGAAAATGTCCGACAGAAAATGCAAAAATCTGGCAACTTTTGGTTTTAAAATAGACGTAGCTTTGAGGTTGTTGCCGGAAATGACATATGACACCTTTGCTCATGAATATGGACATTCGCATTAGCATAAAAATAGGCACCAAATTCCCAATGCAATGGCGAAACGAACATTGAAAAAAGGGGTTAAATTGAACACAAAAGTGCATGTCCAAAGATTGCATTTAAAACAGTTACATTGCATGGGCCCTTCAAATAGTCCTTTATCTGTTAAAAATGCCTTTAAATTGAATATCCGACCGAATTATGGGAACAGGTATAAACCGAGAGAAACTGCATCAAACGCGTACTATGGTCCCCGGCGATAACAGTTAAAGGGTGGATAAGTTGTTGTTCTACTTGGGAGGTTAAAAAGATGTGACTCTTTTTTAGTTTGATTAAACATTGGCAAAACAATTATGTGATAAGCAACACCTTAGTATTGTAAAGAAGTATAGTTGGGTTAGTTTCAGTTGTCTACGTGACAGATGGCGGAAATTCACACTGCTCCGGCTCCACAAACAAAAGTGACACTCAAATTAAACTATAAAGTTGAAGTATAATTCTACGATGCATAGTATATTCAATTACATACAAAGATAATGTAATGTTACAGATATGTAAGTAGATGGATATACCAGAAAGATCGTCTCTACTTTCTAGCCTCTTTGTGGTTTTGTTTCAGCTGAACAGATGTACCAGACATTGATCGCTCCACCTACTACGTAACGTGAGGAGTGTAGCAATTGAAATTACATTCCATTGAGAGGCTGTCAACATACTGGGTCGCTGTCCGTAAAACTACAGAGGAGTTATATAAAATATTGTAATACAAAGAAGTAGCACTATGATAAATAGGCCTACCCACTTGTCACGAGTTTTCACAGGAACGAGTGCTCCTGTAGGACAAAAAAACTTGTCACGGATATGCGTCTATTATTAGATCCACCAAGCTCCGCCCCATGGTGTTCTAACCATTGATCTCCATATACACAGACTGGATAGGACATCGCGCCGTGTTTGTGCACGAATGCGCGGCCGAACGATGGCGGCGCGTTTACTGTCAGACGGGTAAACGCGCATTGTGCTTTCACTTTGTTTACTTTGGAAAATGGATTGTTTAGTGAAATTTTTCTTACAGGAGGGAGTTCAAGCGCTCCTCCAAAACAATCTTAAAAAAAAACCCTGAACGATGAAGAGTTACCCTCCAAACAGCTTTTCCACACTTTCTTGATATACACTTTCTTATTATGCATTTTCGAAATTCAAGAACCCCCCATTTCCTTTTCCCTTATTTTTTTTAAATCCCTTCTCCTCCCAAAAATGATTGTAAGTAAATTGCCATTTCATTTTTGGCACATTGGTCATTAGAGCACACTGAATTACTCCATCAACGAAATGAATAATTGTATTAATAATATGCTGAAATGACATCATATTTTTTAACTGAACACTCACACGAGAAATTGTATGGAGATTCATTCAAATGATTGATATATTTATTAAAAAACCTGAACATGAACCAATTACAATCTAAAAGGTAAAAAAAACTTTAATTTTACAAAGTAATCAGTAAAAACTTCTTCCCGTCCCTAGATTGATCAGGGAATGACATCGTTTACCTCTTTGTGATATTGTGTGAAAGGAGATGAATCACAAACCAAAATAGTACTATACTAATTTTGTCAAAGAATAATTCAAGCTACGCACGGTCTTGCAATTAAATGTTAAGCTATACTTCTGAAAATAAATATAATTACTTGTAAGTGTAATGGGAATCGTTTTTGTGAGCGAATATGACGGTGTTTATGGCTATAGCTAGTAATCTTATATAACGGCGTACACAGCATAATTTCAAACCGTAAAAGTACTCATTGCTTTCTTCACCATACAAACTGTCAATAATGTGACAGTCATCTTGGGAGCTTATAAAAATACTTGCGTTGAACTCCACAACTTCTTTCCAAAACCAAAACCAATCAATGTTAACAGTTCCACATCGTAAAAATTGATTAAGTCAAACGCTCAGATGCCTATCACATCGCATGTTCCATTCAGTGGATGATACAGTCGATTCCATCCCTCCGTGAAGTTCTCCATTTTCGTCCGGCTCGGTCCTGCAGCTGGTGGTTTTTGCTATATGGCTTTGCTGAAGTTCTTTGTTTGATATGAAGGTCAATCGGCCAGTTGTGCAGTAAGTTAGCATAAACCATCTCCTCAGTTTCTCTTTATAAAGAAAAGAATAGAAACATTTCGGTAGGCGTTAAGCCAAGGCAGACATAATTCAATCAGATTTTGCATATAAAAGTTATTCGAATAAACTATCTTAAACAAGTCAACTTTTGTTCATTGCCATTGCCGGGTCAATCATACATGCACGTTTAGGCCTATGTCTTTTAAAGAAAAATGATGCCGACCACTGAGCACCGTGGCCTAGATCGCATGGAATTTGAACAGAATATCTCGCTAGCTACCACACAGGCCCGTCCCCTCAAACTCAGAGCGACATAATTTGCTTTGTCATTCCCATGTTCATATTCCTCCATGCCATGTTGACTTGTATAGGCCTCGTTAAAAAAACAACTTACTTGCGAATAATTGTCCTATTCTTCAACGCTCCTTACTTGCCGACTCCAACAATCCAATGCTGCGCACACCTTGATTATACTCCTCGTCGATTTTGATCAATTTAGATCTCTGTTTCTTTTATTCTTTCAAAAATGACAAAGAAACCGAAGAAAACCCAACTTCTTTTTTTAATCCTCCGTTCGAAAGTGTACACAACTCGAATGCGAAATTGTGTTCTTTACCCTTTTCAAAAAACGCGCGCGCGGACGCACGTTCGTACGCGATGTCCTATCCAGTCTGTGTATATGGAGATCAATGGTTCTAACCAATCAATTTATGTCCGACATGCGCATGCACAAAGATCCGACGCTAGCATGCACGCGCGTATGACGCGCGTGGCTGGATCCTGCAGTGTAGCGCGTGCGTAGTGGGCGGGGCTTACTAGATCGGACTCGGAGATATATCAACCTCGTCCCCAGTGTGTCGGGCGCCCACCACTACCTGCTCTCTCACCCTGGTATTGGATCATTATTTTGCATGTGCAAGATTTTTGAACACGTATGCAAATGAGGAGTAGTCTGGTGCCTGCACGTGCGTTACATTATAGCGTTTGTTTTTGTATGCGGTGTCTGGGTAAAAACAGCATCAATTCGTACCAGTCGCGCCGTGAGTCATGAAAGCACGATTTTTTAAAGTTAAAATGTTACACCTGGCCCGCCAATATGCAGTATTACATTTCATATTAATATGAGCAAACTTGAAAGGAAAGGAGTATTTTTGAGAAGGCGTGGACGTTATGATTACAATGATCGTGAAAACACGTAATGCACGTGGGAAATAACAACATCAACTACAGAATATAAATCCCTTATAGCAAATTGCGGTATCGAATCAGGATACAGGAAGAAAGTTTCATATCCAGGGCTTACTATTGGAAACAAGGTTGGAAATAAAGTAAGCACTGGGGACGAGGTTGGAGAGATATTTTATTCATTGTTATATAGGGGTGCACGCCTGTAAATAGGCCAAAAATCTGTCCGCCAAGCTCATGAATAAAAGTTATACCCTCAAAATATTCTATATTAGAGAGTTCTGAGAACCATGGAATTGGGGAATTGAAGACATGTGGCACTGAACCTTTGGCCTGGACTTGGAGCTTCCAATTCTGAGCATTTTGGATGCAATCGGACCCGAAAGTGGCGCTATTTAGCCATGTTGTGGAGGGATTCTTTTTCAAAATGGCTACTTTTCCAGTTTGGGAAACATCATTCGTTTTAGGGGTGTTCTTCTTTGGGTGAGAATATCTCTAAAAGTCAATGGTCAACCCACCCAAAATTGAAAAGAAAATGAAAGATGACATGTTGATCATCATTTTTCTGTGCAGCTTGAATACCTGTGAGAGTTCTGAGTATTTTTAAATGAATTTTGAAGTATGGGCATTTAGCACTAGTGTCTATGGGAATTTTATTGCAGGCGCGCACCCATAGGACTCTGTGTACAAGTACCCCCTCAACGGTTACAAAGAGAAAGTTAAGGAGACATCTAAAATGGACTATGGAATGCATTGCCGACAATTATTAACACCCTATAGGGTGTACACTTTTTACGCAAGCACTGAGCAGAGCCGATATTTTACTTAAACAAGAAAAGCTAGTAAAGAATAGAACAAGGCTCGGAGATTAATTAAAACTGGATATATCCAAAGGCTTCCACCGAAAATCATTTTAATCATTCATCTACAATAAAGAAACAACTTGCCAGGCTACCTTGCCACACGCGGTTGGCAGGGTCATGTGGTCAAAGAAAGGTCGACCGTCCCATTATTTTGGTTGTACACGCCAGGGGTGGTCATCAGCACATTCAAAAATATATATATTTATATAAACATAGTGCCCGAAAACGTGCTGACTCGACTTGAGTGCAATGGTAGCATCTTGCAAGTGAGATGGTGGGGGTTTGGCTGTGTACACGGACAGAAAAGCATTTACATATATTATATATGTGGATGACGTCATTACCACGCAAACCAAGAAGAGGGTACTTTATTTCATTGGCTGCATGCAACTGCTTACATGAGCTGGTGCCCATCTTCCAAATGGGGGCGCTCTTCAAAACTTACCATTATTATGTTTACTATATTATTATATGGACAATTTCACGGCGCATTGTAATGGTTGTTGATCGGGTTTTCTTTGGTGGGATTGATGTCAGAAGAACTCTATAAACACTTCAAATCATTGCTGACAAAAAAAATTGTCAACAAAACTCCGCCAGGGGGGCAAAGTTCCCCCCTCCCCCCCCCCCCCCCCCGGATACGCCACTGCCTGAGAGTCGTTCACCATGGATTGTAAATAATCATCAAACACCTAAATAAAATATAAACCCAAGTTTATGTCAATTAGATAGGTCCATGATAATGATTTTTTTAGGAAGACATTTTGTTCAACTTTATTTTGGTTCAATTTGTGAACCCGAAATGTGCTCATTGAAAACATTATGTGAGATGAGAGGGGTTGCTCATTGGCTTACTGCTTTACTTGTACAACAACGAATCACCAAAGAAAAGGAAGTTGAGACAGCCAAAATATCCAAGATGAAGCAACTTTTTGAGCTGAAATAACTGTAACATTGAGGTTTATGCCCTGAATGACATCACAGTTTTGCTCATGAATATGGAAACCATTACATTGAACACTAAGACGGCATCAAAATACCCTTGAAAATGGCAAAATGAAAATTGGAAATAAGGTTGACACACAAGGATGTATTTTCAAGGATTGCATTACAAGAGTTACATTACGTGGGTCCTTCATTCACTCTAGTCTCCCGTTAGGTTCGTATATTGATGGGTTTTTATTTGTATTCTGCCTGGGTTGAAAAAAAGGCTCTCCAGTCGACAAAACTTGACATCATTTACACCACATCTTTGGAAATGAGAATTAAGTCTGTCCAGGCATGCGCTCTAGTAATCTGTGAATTTGGAAACCGCGATTAACTGTCATTGCCACGCGTCAAATACAACCTAATATCAATTATTCGCTTATCGCACGATCAACCCATCTTGTGCTGTACACAAAGAGTCTATAGCAATCGCCATATTATTTTTTTGTTCAAGTCCGAGTCTGTTTAGTTCTCAGGAAAGATGAAACTCCCGTTGCCCGACATGTTACTTTATTAAGTAATCAAGTGTGCTTCTTCTCTATAATACATTGTAATAATATACTGCTACAATATAAACTATTGAAAGAGGAAAAATATAGAAATGCATTGAAGGGGATTTTTTAGTCTTCAATGGATTCCAGGTAGTCAGCCATAACTCCCACAGCTTTGCTTGGCAATCCGCTCTCTGGGCCCATATCCTATAGACGGTTTGTGAAAAAAATCTCAAATGATAATCTAAAGCCGATCGTGGAATGCTCATTGTCCGCTAAACCTGGGAAGTGTACACTTTACCCTTAACGTGTTTAAAACACGGTCACGTTGTTATTGTCGACGACCGGACCATAGACCTATAGTCACCCTGTTGATAGACATAGCGGAACATAGGGCCTAACAGCCGCCATCACTTAGGTAAAACCTTGGTAGAAAGTAGAAACCCGTAGTCACGTCATACATCAAGTTGAAAATGAGCGGACATATCAGATTGCCGATCTGCTCTCGATGATACAAGCCATGAAACAATAATAATAATTGTGCTTATATAGCGCTTTCCATCATGTCAACGATCTCAAAGCGCTTTACCCCTTTCATCAGGCCATGGGACCCCGCGGCAGCCAATATCAGTAAGCAATCGGTCCTCTACCCTCACAGGTACCGATTTATACTCCTAGCTAGTGGAGAGAGGCAATTGTAGTTAAGTGCCTTAATACCCAAGGGCACAGACACCATGTTCCCGATACGGTTCCGAATCCACGTGAGTCAACCACCGTAACCACTGGACCATGGCGTTCTATATGATACCAATGTAGTCTTAGGAAATCAAACCATCCCCCAAAAATGCATCCAATCTACCGAGCGATATCACCTGTTCAAATTAACTTCTCTGTGACTTTCGGTAAAATGTTTCAAAGAACACCCGCCACATTGTTAGCAGCCAATGTATTTTGGCTTAAATTCAGTAATAAGTCATGACGCTCTTTAAGCAAAGTCATTGGGGAAATTATCATAATTTTTGTCACCGATTTATTTTCACATCGCCAAATTACAACGAAACGTTTGTTAGGCCAATGCATCTGTATTTTTCGTAGAATCATTCAATTCTATGATTAATGATCATGACAAATTATTACGAGCTACAGTTTTCTTTGCACAGTTTTCTCTTCTTTTCTGATTGCAATTTTATATTAAAAACAAAAAAATTCTGAAAACAAGAATGTATCTCCATTTACTACACGTTACTAGACTAGTTACTAGACTAATTCCAAGACTTACTTTATCCATAACTTAAGCAGAAATCAACCACAGTAACATTTTAATCACCAATAACAGCTAGTAATAATGCAACTCAGATAAAAAAAAAGAATTATACACCGACTTAGCTTGTAACTATCTTTTTCGCCTGTTTAAACATAAAATCTGAGGTAAATTATGGAACACTTCTCAACGGCTACCAAACACAATATCGGTTCTAACTATAAGTATTATGTCACGGACCCACATGTCTTTTAACCCACTAATAAACATTTTAATTATATTATATAACGTTTGGAAACGTTTAAACAAATCAAAACGTTTACATTCCAAGGGATTCCAAATATTCAGCAATAATACCCACAGCCTTGTTGGCATTCCCCTGCTGCATGCCCTCTGGGCAGTGAGCGATGACGATGGCTGTTTTGGAGGTCTGAAGACTGAGGGCGCCATGCCCTTTCAACTTGGCATACACTTTTTTCGCATCTTCCTCTCGAAGGAAGCGATAGTTAGTTCCTTCAGCCGAGATCCCGTCGTTCATAAACGGACTGAAATTTTTGCTTTTGAAAGCAGAGGCGATGTGGGTTCTCTCCGTCTGAGTCAACTTCAAGGCGTTGGGGTGATTATCGGTCGTCCATTTGGCACCACCGTCTAGACCAATGATGCACGCTTTGTCAACGTTGGGGGTACCACCCTCATCCTTAGACTGGGCGATCAGATTATCGATGTACGCATCCCACGATGGCTTCGAAAAAGAACAACAAAAAAACTTGCTTTATCTCATACCCGAGGCAACCAAGTTCATTTTGTACTTTTACATTTAAACCGAAATTTCTTTTGCGTTCAACTCGTGAACTACTCGTGAACACTCATCTTTGTAAAAACCTTCAATCGTGCACCCGCTATTGTCCCTGGGTTTTTTATTATTATTTTTTCATGAACACACATCAGAAGTGGACCTTCGGTCAATCGTGGACCCTATTGTCCTCTTTATTGTTCAAGGTCCACGATTTCAATTGTACTTTTCCTCTACATCTCCCATAAAGTTTGCACACGAAAACCCCCGAGGACTTGGCTCGGGTCCACGTTATTGCAAATCCCCGTCCTCGATCGCAAAGGATAGCAAGTTCACCCTTTACGTTTTGTACGGTACAGCGGTAATATTCCATTAGGATATCAGTAAAATACAAGGAAAGGGACTGGGTTGTGGTAGCGTACTGCTCGAACTAAGTGGGCCCGAGGTTGGATTAAATTTAGAAAGATTCCAACTTACATTTTGGCGGGTGTCTTCGTCGCGTTGAGCTTCGAATCGATCAAGAACACGCTTCATGACGTCATCCATAGATGGAAACTGCCCGCTCACCAAGACATTGATGAAAAAGGAAAACAGGAGCAAAAACTTCAGACCAAACATCTTGTCACTTATCTAGAAGGAAATCAAATAAATAAATAAATAATTAGTTTCATGCTATCGGACAATTTATTCAAATACAAGTAATATCAAATACACCAAATGCAACCTTATATATTTATCGAAATCGATATTTTATGAGTGCAGGCCATTTAATATTTTAGTAATGAAATTTTATTCAACCTTTTACTATTACAATAAAGGTTCGTCTCGCACGAACCCAGAAAACTTTATGAAATTGTAGAGAATTTTTACAATGGGTGAACAATATATCACTTCACTGAGCACATCAAGAAAATTACAAACAAT
Organism: Patiria miniata; assembly: GCF_015706575.1. Lineage (NCBI taxonomy): Eukaryota > Metazoa > Echinodermata > Asteroidea > Valvatida > Asterinidae > Patiria > Patiria miniata. The sequence goes on along the minus strand of NW_024037057.1, from coordinate 9,926,337 downwards.
ATAACCATATGAAACTTTAATCTGATCGATTATCCCGACAACGACGAATAAAATTAGGAGTAAACTTAAACGGATAGAAATGAAATCGCATGGTTTGTTTCTAGTATAATCAAGCTTATGTGCAACAATTTTCAGACATTGATTTTAGCAAAAGTTTGACATGAAGATATACATACAATTATCATCAGCGAGGTTCAGACTCAGGATAACCGTACGAGGCCTGGATTATCCAAGAGGCACATTAGGTACTGTACCTGCAGCCTACGAAATATGTGGGGCCTACATACAAATTGAGGGCCTTTGAAAAATACCACAGTTGTGGCAGGATTTTTTAGTGTATACCAGCTTGGACTAGCACGCTTAATACAGCTTAGCATCAACATGAAATCAGTGTTGGCACCAAAAGCGAAGTAGGACTTATAAGGGAACATTGGTATATAGAGCCTACGGAACACTGGCACCTATTGCCTGCCCTGGTTTCTGGAAAAATAACTCACTAAATACCTGTCGTATACTGGATTGAATTCTCGCTCAGTGATTGTTCATTATTAATAACACAAGTCTGCAGGTAACTTAGACAAACAATTGTTGTCTTAGCCGTAATTAATTGTTGTTCTCAGGTACTGTGACTTCATTTAGGAAGGGTTTTTTTCCTCAATATTTTTTTTTATTAACAACACACACATTTCAGGAACAATAACTTATTAAATATCTGTCGTACTGCTTTGAAATTTCGCTTTGTGATTGGTAATGATTAGTAACACATGCCTACGAAGTATTAAGACAAACAATTGTTGTCGTCCTTGTAAATGTAGTTTTGTCCTGACGGATATCGACTTATAATAGCAGGTTTAATTTTATCTCCGTAATGACAAAAGTAATTACACTCATTTCTTACTGCACGAATTACGTAAACAAGATTTCTGTTGGCTTTTGGTTTAAAACAAAAAAGGCAAAAGCGTCATGCATCATGATAGAAGATGCAGAATTTATTTTCGTAGAGCACCTCTAAAATATTGAACATTAATTGAAACACAGCTCATGAAAACTACGTACCTAGAAACCTCCGCAACCACAGCAAATGTGTAGGCTATAGCGGGCCGTGAAACCAGCAAAGTATGAGGTGCGCTACGGCAGACGATATTAAGTCAACACTTCTGTTGCAGTACGTGTTGGTCCTTCGACGCACAACTATTATATGGCAATACAAACTGCGTTTGAGTGACCTATATGATCACTCCCTGAAACTAATTAAATAAAAGTAAAATTATAATTACTTATTTGGTTGGAAATACACATGTAAGGCCAAAAAAAAAAAATATTCGGTCTCTGGTCAGACCAAAGTTCCGGAATTGACGCGGCCACGCGGCTTTTTTTTTTTTTTTGGCTTTTTTTTTTTCCTTCAAGCTTGGATTGTACAGACAAGGTAGGTACTATTTTGCTTTTTTGGTGTCCTCATGTACATTGGTGTCCTCCATAATTTGTCTTGGTGCTTTGGATCATTTGCCTTGGTGCAATTTCCCATTCATTGGTGCTCTTTGGTAAAAAAAATTGAGGTGAGGAAATAGAGGGCGCTGTTGGAGCTACCGCGGAACATTTTTGATAAAAAAAAGATCGACGCGCATGATTAAAATCGACGCGCGCGCTGACCAGAGACCGACTTATTTTTTTTTTTGGCCTAATAATAATTATTATTGAAAACAATTCCGTAGTTTGCTATAAATTCGTAGATTTTTATGAAATTTTATATAATTGCGATTGATATATTCAGCCCCAAATCTGACGAAGGATTTATGCAGACTGGGTCTAGTCCGATGAATACGAGACAAGACATTATTTTATTCAAGTTCAGTCGCTTGTTTAATCCTTGCTGTTTTAGTCAATTTTGCCGAGTGGATCATCAATCTTAATTTGATCGAGAAATGCTAATATTTCGCTGTAGATAACTCCATCGCAAAAGGCTTTCCAGCTTGATTAATAAGCCACGTACCATTTTTTCTTCACCGAGTTCTGTGTGCTATAAGCAGGTCACAAAGCTACTTTATATTCCTGGAGAAAACATTACAGAACGAATACAATATTTTTCTTTAGATGTTTACCAATACTCATGCGGGCTCAACTGCCAGGAAAAGCGCAATTTAAAGGCTTGTATTGTTAAACCGGGTCACTTAGGGTACTTGCATCGTAACTTTGATATATTTAGGCCTGATATCACACAGAAAGGTATTATAATGTTATTCCAACGCGCGCATCTTTGGTTGGGGTCCTCTAGGCAATAACTTGTAAAAAAAAAAAAAACTAAAACCAATTATAGTAAAAATCAATTATAGCCAAGTGATTTGACCTCAATGAAATAAATGGCGAAACCTTATTATTCATAGAGCTCAAGAGGATCAACCAATTAATTTTGAAGGTTTAATAAACTTTTGGTTAAGTCTACAGGTATAATGAAGCAAAAGTATCCAAAGTACAGTCGTTTATCATGGATGGCCTTCTATACGCCGTTTATCCACCTGTTTGTATATTTGAACTTTTTTAATTATTGATGGCGCCAGAGTTTGTGCTCGTTAAAAAAAAGGGACTTAACAATTAAATAACAGCTTACTAGGCCGGATATCATACGGAAAGGTATTATTATTCCAACGCGCGCATCTTTGGCTGGGGTCCTCTAGGCAATAGCTTGTAAAAAATAATAAACTAAAACCAATTATAGTAAAAATCAATTATAGCCAAGTGATTTGACCTCAATGAAATAAATGGCGAAACCTTATTATTCATAGAGCTCAAGAGGATCAACCAATTAATTTTGAAGGTTTAATAAACTTTTGGTTAAATCTACAGGTATAATGAAGCAAAAGTATCCAAAGTACAGTCGTAATTATCATGGATGGCCTTCGGCCGTTTATCCACCTGCTTTATGACCTTTTTTATTTATTGACGGCGCCAGAGTTTGTGCCCATTAGAAAACAAAAAGGCACTGAATTAAATAACCGTTTACTTAGGGACGTATCAACGGTGGCAATTTGGCATGTATATAAACGTATTAATTGCATGACAATTCCGCTACGGTAGTCTTGAAAGGCACACAGAATCATTTGCATTTATCTCCAAACCCGGCGTTTCATAAATTTCATGAAACGCAAATTAAGACTGAGATATGGCACTCCATATCCAACGCAGAATTTATACAAAGTTGATCCAGTCTGATGAATACCACACGAAGTTCTTATTCAGGTGCAATACCGTGTTTAGTCCACTCGCCTATCAGGTTTTGGAGAGTCGATCAAAAATCTAAAAAAATCGAGGAATGCTACATTCTAAGTATAACCCGTCTGACTCAGCACAAAGAGGTTGATTTCTTAGGGATTTGTAGTCTCTTGCTGTTGGAACAGTCACAGACAATAAAAAAATTCATCTTCCCCGTCATGCCTTTTATACAAGCTAGAAGTCAATAACAGTCACATCATATTTGCAGCAAGCACTCTGACTAGTCAGATTCAGTCGAAATCAGGCAGCGAGTACAGGCACAGCTGGCTTATCTATCATCTAGAGTCAAATCATATCTGTATGAACTTAGCCTATATAAACAGTTACAGCAAATATGACTCGACGTATCCACTGAGATGCCATTTATATTTTTGATTTATCAAGTGTCTACAAAGAAAAGAGTATTCGTAAACAATGCCAACCTCAATTGATCGGACTTACACAGTAGAAGCAGAACTCAGAATGTTGTCAAATTCAGAGACATTCAAGCCCATAACACAATCACATGGCCGCACAAAAGGAAACACATCAACACAAATTAAACACAGCATGTCAAAATGACGTCTTACAGTCATTATGGACTTTCTTCTTCGAAAGTGTAGTTACCGTTGTTAACACCGAAAACACAATTTTCACACACTTATTCGCAAGACGTAATATTATTCAATATTTCGATTTACCAACCTTCGATCTAAGCTCATTTATCACCTATACAGCGAGTTTCAAAACTTACAACGAAATGTCTTGAGGGGGTCAAGCAATCACGTATATATTTCACTAAGTTACCAAGTTTAGCCATTAATATTACAAACCGTGGAACAACTGGTGTTTAACTGGACCATAGCAAAAACGTGAGCGTCATTCGAATTTGTACCGTTAACCTTTGTGAATTTATTCACGATTACATTTCGATAGGTCCCTATAAACAAAATCCTACTGAATACAGCTGACTCAACAACAAACGAACTTGTGTTTAATTACGGGTTTCCAACAAAACGTGAATTGGGCCAAATGTATACCGAAACAACTTGAATTTGCGAGATCATCCAAATCACAGTTTGTTTAATTATCGGCAACAATGACAAATTTAGGCCTACCGAATCTCGATAGAGCAAAACTTGAATTTAATAAGCCCAATCGGTACCGAAGCTGAAAAGAACTGGAAATGTTTTTGGCGAGATCATCCAATTCACGTTTCACTTAATTACCGTGGGCAAAATCTAATTCTACCAAATCTCAATCGAGCAAAACGTGAATTAGGCCAATGTATCAAAACAACTTGAATTCACGAGATCATCCAATTCACGTTTCACTTAATTTCCGTGGGAAAAAAATCTAAATCTACCAAATCTCGATCGAGCAAAACGTGAATAAGGCCAATGTATCGAAACGACTTGAATTTACGAGATCATCCAATTCACGTTTCGCTTCATTACCGAGGGGAAAAAATATATTCACCATAATCTCGATCGAGCAAAACGTGAATTAGGCTCAATGTATCGAAACAATTTGAATTTACGAGATTATCCAATCCAAAGTTACTTAACCTTCAGAACTGATGTTTCACAAAAGAACAAAAACTACCCCCGGAAACTGAAGAGAATTTACAGGACCTTGGGAAGAAATATTTTCCGATGCTCGTTTTGTAGAAACTAAAACTTTTTCGAAGTTCGAAGCAATTCAAATTTTTGTAATTTACCGAACGCAACCGAATTTATTACGAACTATAAGGACATGTATACTGACTCAGATATGTGGATCGAAGCCGACTTTATGGACTAAATCCGAAGATAGGCGTAACGTTTGAGGTGCACCTTTTTTACCGAAAGAAGCCAGGGGCGGCGGAACCGGGGGGGGGGGGCTAGGGGGAAGTTACCCCCCCCCCCGAATTTCCCAAGTGCCCCTTTTGCGGCCATAATGTGCCCCTAAATGGCCATAAATGGGTACACAATGCGCAGTTACCATATAATGCTCGGTTTTGAAGAGCGCCCCTATGTTGGAAGATGGTATCAGCCACCCCCCCCCCCCCCCCACCCGCACTATTTGATTTTATGGAGACCAAGTGTGTGGTGGAAAATACGTGCCGACCTTTCAGCACCGATGTGCCAAAAAAAATTTGTTTTGAAATTTATTTGCGGATTTCGAAATGTACAGCATGAAGCCGATTTCAAGGATTTGAAAAAATTAAACTGAAGACGTGGATTAATTTTACAACTAATTACAGTTATTTACGAATAAAACTCAATGTAGGTCAGTGAACTATACTAAAGCCGATTTCGAAGAGACATCGTAGGAGTGACCTTCTAAACGCCCGTACATCGCACCTGCGCTGCCCGCATTCCGCATGCAAATAAGTGAATACCACGTTACATCGACAATGGAAGACGGCCACGCCTGGCGTGGAGGCACGTGCCATTTTATACAACTTATGTCGTTTGAGAGTTAGCCACGCCCCTTAGACAACCCTATGGCATCTCAGATTTTGCGCATTCCGCGTCCACTTTATCATGTCATAGACCTTTATCATGCTGCCACCATTTCAGTCATGTTCCCTGTATTCAATAGCAGTACTGAATTATATTTGTTCGTGCAAAAAGGGTAACCAGACTATTTGTCCTCCAGCCTTGCTTTGGTTACATTGATTTGAATGGGAAAAAAGTCAAATGGCTGCAACATGATCATGGTCTATTGGGGAATGATTCCAATATCTGGCCATCTTGTCACCCTGTGCACAAACTGTATGAGACTGGTCTGAAAATTTCTGAGTGTTTTCTCAGTAAATACTTCAATATTTCCCCTGCTAACTTTGACTTTGTAGGACATATTATCACTTTCTGATGGCTGATAGGTCACTGAAGGGAAAAATTAGTGATAGCCAGATATGGGAATCATTCCAATGGGCTTCACTCAAAAGTTAAAGGAGGTCGTGGTTACTTTGCAATTCAAGATGTCTATAATGAATACTGGAACACTCAACCAAGCTATCGCACGCCATGAATTACTGGTCAGGTAGTGAGAGTTGGTGCCAAATAAGGTTGCATTTATCAATTCGATATTCAAAATAAAAGTTCACAGACTTACCCCATGACGACCTTTTCAAGCATGATCTTTAAGTTTTAGGAGCCTCCAAATATTCCACAGACAAAATTTAAATCCACAGACCTTCAATTCACTTGTTCACTGTTGCTGTTCGTTTCAAAAGAGTTCAGTAGGCCTTCTGTACAGTTCAGTTTTTACACCGTGTCCATGTCAATACAATCTTGCAAGATGGAGTCCAGCCAGCGATTTTCCTTTGAGCACTGATAATTCCAAGCACACAAAATGCAGTCCACAAATGAAGAACGCGTAAATTCCATGCCACTCGTGGTCAGTCGAGTCTGCGGACCGAGGGCAAATTGGGTATTAATCCGTTGTCCAGAGGAAGTATTTCCGTTGAAAAATCTAAACGTTTTGTGCGAGAGATCGAGGGGCCCACGCCCACCATGTGCATGCTCCGCGTGAATTTCAACATGCCAGTCAACAAATAAGTAAGTCTGGTTCACTGACCTGAGAATTTCCCCGACGCCCAGACGTCTACATTGTAGGTCAGGCAGCCTCCGCGGCTTAAAATAAACATGACGACACTGACGGCCCTTTTATTTTCAAAGCTCGGCTTCTTTCCGAATTCGCTTTATCATTTATAGCTTTTAATGTTCCTATCATTTAAAACTGGAAAAAAACCATATCCTGCTTCATATGTCATACAGTTTGATATTTTTGTAAGAAAACGTTGAGCAGGTTGACCCGTATTCCTAAAGTAAGGGACTAACATATCATTCTAGCAATAGAGACCACGCCGAGTTTTGGAAAACCCCAGTGACCGTCGCCAGATTCAACTACTTTTACGCAGCAAAGCTCGCACTCGAACGATCCTAGTGCATAATTGATGCACAAAATCGTCATTGAATTTTAAATGTCTTGATGCAATTTATATCAACTTAGATTTTAAATTTTCAATAAGCAAGGTGGTTAAATAAAACTATTTTTTTACCCAGAAACACCCAGGCGCTGTCTGAGATTTGCAAGGAAATACAGTCGGCAAACTTCGGTCAGTTTCGGGAAAAGGAGGCATTCCCGTTTCAGACACGTGACTTGTTTGTATTACAATGTATTATTAGCGGCTATTTTGGTCTGGGAACCAGACTACAAATAACGTGGTTTACACAAACCTACTGCTCAACTTGTATTCCTACGCCTACAGCAATTCGTACGTCGGCTCTAATCCAAGATATGTTCGAAAATAAACAGAAGTACAAATGTAACAATGTCGCAATTCCCGAAGAAAAATTGATTTATTTTTACTTGCATTAAAACATAATCTTTATGTAGAAAAACAATTATCGGTACTACTTCGCAATATCGGGTTGAACCCATGCGGGCTCAACTGCCGTGAAAGCCCCATTTATAGGCTTGTATGTATTGTTAAACCGGGTCACCTAGGAACTGGCATTGTTTACAAGTTGGATACCTGTAGGTCTGATACAGCAAACTGAACATTTATTCTAAATTAAAGTGGCGCAAAGTTACACCTTTGGATGATGAGGCAATCACTCCAGACAATAGCTTGTAAAATCAAAGAACTAAAACCAAGTTTGGATAAATAAACTGTAGCTAAGCGATTTGACCTCAATTGTATAAGTTATATTTCATTATTCAAAGTGCGTAAGAATAACTTATTTATTTTGAATATTTATATTAATACACTTTTGGTTAAATATATAGGTAGAAAGCCATAACATCAAACGTACAACAATTAACTTTATAATATAACATCGGTGCACGGCATTCTAATTATGCGCGCTGTTAGCCACGTGTTAGTGTATTTCATATTTATAAATAAGCGGTGGCGCAGGTGTTGATATTCATTTAAACATAACATGGCACTTATAAAACCAGCAGGTTTACTGAGCGGCGTGTCACCGGATGGGGGCATTGCAATTTGCATGCACACGTGTTATATTAACATTATGAATTACAATACAACTTCAGCTACAGTATCATTAAAAGGCGACTAGGATTATTTGACATTATCCCCAAACCTACCGAAGAATCATCAAGAAGCTTAGGCCTACTTGGATAAAAGACCATTATGCTAAACGATTCCTGAAATTATTCCGTCTTGCTAGCTGTCTTCTAGTGGGCGATGTCCAACGATCAGTCAGTTGACCGATGTTTGGAAATAAAGAGTTATAATGACGACAACGTGTTTCGTGAACTAAAGCTTGTGCATGTTTTTTTGCCCCGTTTTTCCCCAACAGCTCAAGCTTTAAGATTATTGGGAGCGAACAAAATGCGCGAACAGCAAATGATTTCTCTTCAAGAAATGCGTTTATGTTAAAGTTGATCGGCGTTATTAAATGCAATGTAAGACTACGTGTCTTATAATGTTACTCAGCAACACTGGATGTTTGCAGTTTAATTCTAGTTTAATGTTAGCAATAACAGTCATAGAGTGAGATCTTTATTTAAAAAAAAAAACCACACATATGTGTGTCCATTTTATGGTTAAAAAAATGATATGATCGTAACTCGTGCTATGGCGTGACCAGTCGCTCCTTGTCGTCCTCTGTGTTTGTAGACATTGTCTTATTTGACATCCAGCCACGTACTTGATAATACCTGCACATAATAAACACAAAAAAGTCCTCAACAAAAGGTCTTGATCGAGAGCATAACATTAAAACACATTCTATAGAAGGGATGAGGAGATATATAGAAACGAAATGCAATGTGACGTCGTGGAACGATAATTGACGAGAAATAACGAGAGAGGGGCGTATTCTTGGGAAATAAAAATTTCCTTTTGAAAAGCGCGTCCCAGATGAGATTCAAGGGGTAGCAGACTCTTAAGGGCAGCACATAAATGTTTAATCTTTCACCAATGTTGAAATAATGTTGCTGATGCTTTCTTAATTAACATTTAGAAGGGATGACGGCGATCTGAGTACCGCTTCAATATATTACGAATAATAAAAGACGGAGAACGACCACCGCCTGGCTCTCCATAACCTCTGATGCCAGTGTACCGAAGTGGGTTGCGTATTCTGGTTCACGCGCAAAGCTTAAGCGTGTGAAGACATCAGCACGTGAAGCACTTGAACCAGAACAAAGACAGCTGACACCAGACTCCGGTACTCAATACTGATATCCGGTTCGTTAGTGAAAACGTCATGCACGCGCGCGCACCACTGATAACTAGTGCCCATTGGATAAACGCTCGAGTTGCTTAACTTCCGGTTCCATTCGTGCTAGTACACCGTGTGAGTTACACATGGTTGAATTGAGATGACGTCACACTAACGAACCGGATATGCGTAATTCCAATGCACACAGTGAAGACTTTGTACCCGTTTTGAAGAAGGCCAATCAGCCGACATGTCGCAGATCCCAATTCAACCAGCAGAAGATTGGAGAGTGGTGTTGTCCGTGTTGTCCTAAATGTTTGAAGTCCAGTCTCTAGTCTACAGTTACAGTCCATGTGTCTGCTGCCACCAATAGGATGAAACTGATAAGCGTAAAGACTTTACTCACCCTGTCATCAAACATATCGGTGCATACACAGCCGCCATCACTAAGAAGGTAAATCCTTGGTAGAAACCAGTAGTCACGCCATACATCAGGTTGAAAATGAGCGGACCAATCAGATGACCGATGCTCTCGATGCTACTGGCCAATGAAAACATCGCTCCTGCGTGTTAAAGAATGACGTGTCAAAGGTCACGTTTTAGATCGATTCCATAAGGCCAAAAAAAAAAATATTCGCTCTCTGGTCAGACCAAAGTTCCGGAATTGACGCGGCCACGAGGCTTTTTTTTTTTTTGGGCTTTTTTTTTTCAAGCTTGGATTGTACAGACAAAGTGGGGTACTATTTTTCTTTTTTGGTGTCCTCATGTACATTGGTGTCCTCCATAATTTGCCTTGGTGCTTCGATCATTTGCCTTGGTGCAATTTCCCATTCCTTGGTGCTCTTTGGTAAAAAAAAATTGAGGAGGTGCGGAAATAGAGGGCGATGTTGGAGCTACCGCTGAACATTTTGGAAAAAAAGATCGACGCGCATGATTAAAATCGACGCGCGCGCTGACCAGAGACCAACCTATTTTTTTTTTGGCCTAACATACATAACTCTTTGACTCCAGCGTTTTTTTTTATATTTTAACTTTTTACCTTGTTCTTCTTCGTCCACAAGCTTGGACAGTCTTGAACGCACCGCAGGTGAGACTAGAAAACGGAAGGAACCAAAAATCCCGGCTGCAAAAAAAAAAAAACCACTAAAACTCAAAATCAGTGAAGTCAAAAGTCTGATGGTAATCAGTTCGTGACAATAGATCATAGTACGTTCTAAAAAAGGGCAAAACCAAATGTCAAAATTCCCAGACACCTACCAAAAAACAGAGTCATGGTCGATTTACTGAACGCCACGAGGATAAGACTAGTCGCAAAGGAAAGCGCCCCCATTTGTACAACGCCTAGATCATCCACACACATGTTGAAGATCTTTCCTCCGAGTAAAGTACCTGCAAAACGAACAAACGAAGGATGATATGGCCGTGCCAGAGAAAGCCATTGTCGTTTCGGCTACGACTATGTACATATACGTAAGCGCACCTAAAAACTAAAGCTGTAGCCACAAAATTAGCCTACTCGATTTAAACACGGCTTAGTGATAAAGTAGTACCGGTGTCACATGAAAATCCGACTCCTATGAAAATCGGACCCATTTTTCCCTATTATTGGTTGATCCCTCGCACGTGACAGCTCACTCTCCCGAAACGATCCTAAAAATAGCTTAGTATCGTACCCACGCGTGCGCAGTACTACCAATGAGTCCACATTTCATGGAGTCGGATTTTCACGCTACACCGGTATTCACTCCATGCATAAACAAAATGATGGCGCAGTTTTAACTGCCAGCGACACTGCGTGCATGCAATAATCCAACCTATCTAATAATCTATACTGACAAGTCATGCCTGTAAATGAAGTTTCACAAATTTGACGCACTTATTTCTTGCCGTTGAGGGGCCGATTTGTCCGAGAAAATGTCGGCTTTAGAACTTGTGACGTCTTTTCCTAATTGTGACGTCTTTCGGCCTACAACAGGTTACCGAAGACCCGATAGAAGGCGCCCGCTGAATGGTCAGAATCTGGAGGTGTTTTGTACATTATAAATCGCTGAATCCGCGCGCATATCGTAGACGCTTATACCTTGCAAGTGGTTATTTGTTAGACTAGGAGCCGATCAGCACAGACTCAGAAGTAGGCCTTAATATCGAGTCAGCCCTTTACAACTTTGAATATAAAAACATATTCTTGATTTAGTACACTCTAAAAACTCCTTGGTCAGATTGACCCATAACTATGAGTCAGTGCACAGTCCTTTTCAGGGTCAACAATTTACGCTTTTCCGTATCAAAACGGTGACTGCTCTATGTTCCGACACCCCTATGTTCCGACAACCTATAGATTGTGTTACTCCCGGTTAGGGTTAGGGTTAGGGTTAGGGTTAGGGTTAGGAATAGGAATATGTGCAGTCGGAACATAGGGGTGTCGGAACATAGAGGTGTAACCATCAAAACGATCCAGAAAACTGCAGTTTGACCCGGACAAGTTTCATTTTGACCAGAAAAGGGTAATTTTAGACCCTGAAAAGGACTGTGCAGATATGGACTCAGATCGGGGTCAGTCTGACCCAGGAGTTTCTAGAGTGTAGTGCACAATTTATCCTTTTACCTGCAGATCCAAGTAAGAGAGCCGAAGCGACGTAGTATCCAACGGTAACGGGCGTCCAGCAAAGCGGAGGGCTGAGCACATACAGGAGAACGAGCAGAAACGCTGTGTAAAGAATCATCATGTGCAGACCAAGAATGGTGATGAAAAAGATCATCTGTCTCCGTTTCTCGCTGCCGTATCTCATCAGCATCCCGTAGATATCGTCCAGTAAGCGGTTGTTGAAGAGTTCCAGGTTCTCAAGACCTCCTGATTTAGCTCGGGTTTCCTTTAAGACGCAGGTGATGTAGAGGAGACTTGCGAGCATGGCGGCCACCACGAACCAGAAGGGAAGACCGAAACCTTGCCGGACTACCCAGTAACCCAGGAGAATCTGCGAAGCAGCCGTGCCCACCTCGATGGTTATCCCCACCATGATCAGGCGGAAGGTTCTCTCCCGTTCTGTGGTGATATCAACCAGGTAAGCGTTACACACGGCCAGAACTGCCGAGAAATCTCCCGTCAGACCGAGACAGAACTCGGCTAGAAGCAAGTACCAGAGCTTCCCATTGGTGTAAGTCACAAAGATCCACACAAAGGAACCAATGAGGTACCCGATTATAGGGATGATCAAAGCGCGCTTACGCCCGCCCAGGTCACTCCAAGAGCCAATCAGAGGAGCGCTTACAAGCGACGGCACGACTTGAAATAGATTAAGCAGCAGTAACCAATAGGAGGCTCTGGATTGCGTCTCGGCGTACAACGCGTCTGTTGATTGGTTGCTGAGCCGACAGAGCGTATCGTCTGGCGCCAACACAGCGGCCCTTGAACCTTTGGTGTCATCCAAACCTTTTGCGATTCGCAAAGTGACGTATTCTGCTCGCAGTGTGACGATCATACTGTAAGATATGAAGAACAGCAACACGACAGGCTCCACCGTTATGCATGAATACCTGACCTTGTATTGATGGTGTTTCTCTGCTGGCGAAGACATCTTGGATGACCTGAACTGTAAAAGATATTTCAGATACACACAGATATAAAAAAAAAATAGTAATAATAATAACTGCATGGTATTTATAAAGAGGCTTTGCCGAAGGATACAAAGTGCTGTAAACAAATCAACAGAACTGGGATCAAGTGAAATCAAAACAAACATGTTTTACGAGTCCCTAGAAGTATTCTATAAAGACGATGCATTATATAGTGTACCTATCTACCAACAATTAAGTACGCAAGGCGCTGGAAATTATGTCTATTATTACAGAGACAGGTGCATGAAGTACATGAGAAATATTATGAGACCCATTTATTATGTAGCACCTTTTTAGGGTTTACAAGGTGCTGCGGCTCATTAAGCAGCCACTGCCAGAAACACCGTGGCAAACCCCTTCTCTTAGCGATAAGTGTTAGGGGTTCTATATCATGCGTTACACAACACGGGACCGACGGCTTACGTCCAATCCGAAGGACGGAGCAATCATGGAAAAATGCCTTGCTCAAGAGCACAAGCACAACGTTCCCACGGTCAGGATGTGCCACGGCACACGAGTCGAGCACCGTAACCATTGAACCACTGCAGCCCAGGAACAAGAGAGTTCCATGTTCAGGGCCCAGCAACGGAGCATGGTCCTCCAGAGGAAGCCCAAATTGCCTTCCGAGCGGAGACCTTGACGTTTAGGTTTGCTGAGGTCCACAACATCACAAATGTACGATGGAGATTGTTGGACACGGCTTTGCACGTGTATTTTATTATATTGTTATGTAATGTTAAGTGTTACATTAAACAAATTAGCCATCGTTGTGCGGGAGCACATTAATTAGTTATTATTTTTAACGTAAGCAGAGATCACGATATGGGGATAAATAATTCCCAAAAATTGTGCCTACGGGATATATTTCTAGAGACTTGTGTACAACAAAAACCATGAAAAACCTCAACATAGCCCCATTTGAAAACAGTCGCTCCTTCCCAAACATTTTTTTTATATCCTCGAATTGAGGTTGCAATTATTGCTTCTTGCCAGTCGGATAAAAACAAAGGCACAAATTTAATATGAACAGACACTGCACAGCAGAAATTTTCAATTTCAAAATGGCACAGACATGCATGTCTGAGGATTTCTTTTACGAGTATACAAAAAACCCTTCAGATATCGTCAATTTCTTTTAAATTGTGAAACATAATGAAAATTATACTTACGTTTGTTTAACTTCTATTCAAGTTTCGACAAATGTTTCCATCCACGCCCGAAAGTGAAACACTCCAGAAATCCTTACTGCACAAAATGACTTTCAGTATCTGAACGGCTAGATAATGCATTGGAATAATAATCAGTGCAATGGTGAAAATATTCAACTTGCATTTTACACTCACTGTGCAAAGAACAATCACGGTTCAAGCCAAGATATCTGCTGGTAGTAGGCTAGTTTCATGATTGTCACGTGACAGGATTTTATTCTTAACGCAGTTAAGAACTCTGACCGCAGCTTAAGACTATATAAACGATGTCACAAGAAACACGGTGTTTTGAAAAAGTTTGAAAAGGATCAATATATCCTTCAGGATTTGTCCAAGAAAATTGTGAAATTAAATCTATGATAAAAGAAATGCTTATGCATTAACTACATGTGCTATATATTCCATCGTATACAGGCTATCTCAATGTTACAGACAGTACCCGCATAATATTAAAGTTCGCAACGGTTGGGCGCGTCATGGCCATCACGCGCAAACAAAGTGGTCAATGAACCGTTACGAACATCCCAATGACAGTTCAATAGACATGTGCAAAGTAACACCAGCATTTTTGTCAAAAATTGCATCGGAAAAAACTTAGAGCCTTTGACCTCTTTTTTTTTTTTTTTTTAAAGGGGAGCACGTCCCTAGGCTTGCAACAATCCTCCGATAGGCTTCAAGCACATGCATTTACTTATTATCATTAAAGGAATATACAACATTTGCAAACATCCAAAAACGAAACTACCCAGTTATTATGAAATACCTTTAATACTGAACTGTTAGTAAATAATATCATGTAAAATCATGGCCCCTGATGTGCTGTCATTTTCAAGAAAAGTGGTATTTTGTACCAATTTTCAACGCTGGTCGGCCGACCCTATTTGTACATTTTGGTGAAATCGTTCAACCCCCATTCCAATTCTCATGATTCTTGTGCATTTTCTTTTTAATTTGGAAAGCATTTGCAAAGCATGTCATAATCATGTTGCACTACATTAGACCGGTTTAAGGCACTCGAGTAACCAGTCGAGAATTGGCCACTTTCCCCGTCACAAAACTAATACTATACCCTTTCCAACATGTAACCATTTTTACAAAACGAAAGAGAAATTTGGGTCCAATTTTTGTTTCTCAGAAAATCAGTCATGTGATCACGGTAGCTCAACCAAACTTGGTCATAATTATAAGCTTTGTGCGAATTGTACACAACCAAAGGTGGGCGGGGCTTATGAAACACTACACAAACTATATAATAAAAACTATATAATACAAAATTTCATTTCTTTCACCGATACTATACTCTAAATGACATTACCAAACACGGAATAATGTTGCCATTCTTTCCCTTATATTTATACAAATTAAAGATCACAATTTTAGTCTGGCAGGAATTCCGTGCATAACACCTGTGAGCGTTGCATTCAAAAATAAAATTTAACGAAGGTAATATTTAGATGCAAGAAAAGTGTTAATCTTTTTTGGTGAAATTTTGAAATAATATTATTATATCTATTTTTTTTTTAATTTACAAACGAATATAGGGTTGCTTAGTTTTACTCAATATATAGCAGACAACAGCATAAATGTAACATAAAATTTAATTTCAGCACAAGACTAAATGTTGCCAAAAAAATGCGTTCCAAAGCGCTGTCTCAGCTTCAGTGCGATTACAATCGTAGAATATCAGCTCAAATAATGAAAAGTGCAATGCGTGTCGTCCATAGACGGTGTCGTCTGCTTCAAACGCTGGCCACAGCGCCCTCAAGAAAATCAACGCAAAAACTTTAGCGTGACGTCACAATCACTAGGCGCGCTTAGTTCGAAACGCACCGCAACCACGTTGCGGCAAATGTAAACACAAAGGCTCTGTTCTTGTTTAGCGTTCATCGTGCGAACAAGTGCTTTTTCTGAGTTGCGTATTGCGGCGAAAGAAAGCGACTTCGGTTATCAGACCAGTGATCCAGCGATTCTACAATGAATCCAACAACACCGGGAACTCGTTCGGCTAAAAACCGGTAAGTTTATTTTCCTTTTGATGATTATTTGTTGAACTTTTATAACCGTTTTGTTCTTGACTATGTGAAGGGTTAATTCGTACTTCGCGCAAAATTGAACGCGTAGCGAATGAATGACGTCAACAATTGAAGTTTCTTTGTGACGTTTGCTGCTACCATATCCGCTCCGCCTGTCATGGAACGCTTGGGAAAAAGTATAAATAGATTACGTCTCAACGCTAACATGACCCTCGGAATCTTGACTAATAGCTTGTATCAAAAATGTCTTATGATAAATCTTTACAATGGAACGAACTTCTCATTTACTAAAGTACCAATTAATGTTCCTTTAAAGAATACAGAAATCAAAGTGTTATAAACATGCAATATTTTGATTAAATTGTAGAAAAGTAATTAAGCATATAGAAACTTTCAGTGCAGGTGTAAAACTGAATTATTTTATGGTACCAAGGTTATGGTCTTTGAGAACCCGCTCCCCTTCCCCTTTTGTTCCCTATAGTGCGACTACTTCCAAGGAAGTGGGTGATCGTGGAGGGGATAGACCCGCAAGGATGTCCCCCTCCTTCGCTTCCAGGGAGACCCAACTTGGAGGGGCTAGACCCGTAAGGATGTCCCCCTCCTTCGCTTCCAGGGAGAACCAACTTGGAGGGGATAGACCCGTAAGGATGTCCCCCTCCTTCGCTTCCAGGGAGACCCAACGTGGAGGGGCTAGACCCGTAAGGATGTCCCCCTCCTTCGCTTCCAGGGAGACCCAACGTGGAGGGGATAGACCCGTAAGGATGTCCCCCTCCTTCGCTTCCAGGGAGAACCAACTTGGAGGGGCTAGACCCGTAAGGATGTCCCCCTCCATCGCTTCCAGGGAGAACCAACTTGGAGGGGATAGACCCGCAAGGATGTCCCCCTCCTTCGCTTCCAGGGAGAACCAACTTGGAGGGGCTAGACCCGTAAGGATGTCCCCCTCCTTCGCTTCCAGGGAGACCCAACTTGGAGGGGCTAGACCCGTAAGGATGTCCCCCTCCTTCGCTTCCAGGGAGAACCAACTTGGAGGGGCTAGACCCGTAAGGATGTCCCCTTCCATCACTTCCAGGAAGACCCAACTTGGAGGGGCTGGACCCGTAAGGATGTCCCCCTCCTTTGCTTCCAGGGAGAACCAACTTGGAGGGGATAGACCCGTAAGGATGTCCCCCTCCTTCGCTTCCAGGAAGAACCAACCGGGAGGGGCTAGACCCGTAAGGATGTCCCCCTCCTTCGCTTCCAGGGAGACCCAACTTGGAGGGGCTAGACCCGTAAGGATGTCCCCCTCCTTCGCTTCCAGGGAGAACCAACTTGGAGGGGCTAGACCCGTAAGGATGTCCCCTTCCATCACTTCCAGGGAGACCCAACTTGGAGGGGCTAGACCCGTAAGGATGTCCCCCTCCTTCGCTTCCAGGGAGAACCAACTTGGAGAGGATAGACCCGTAAGGATGTCCCCCTCCACGTCTTCCCGTATCACCCAACAATTGCAAGGGTAAGGTTTACTTCTAAATCTTCAAAACAACTTTACAAACCTCTCAGATTAAGGGTCAATATACTTCCAGACAAGTTGACTCTATAAAATGTACAACACAAATTTAAGATCGTTCTCGTGTCTCTGTTTCATGATCGATTTTTTTTCCAATTCGAAATCATTATTCTATGAAGCATTTGAAAAAGCCCAAACATTTAAATGCTAGAGCGAACACTCTACAGAGATCAAATGACAACTGTAAAACTTAGGCTTCATCCCCTCTCGTAAAAGAAGTCTTTGCCTTTTCAATTTGGTGCCTGAAAAATGACGTTGTTCATAATCATAAAGTTACCTTATCCGTTCTATTTTTTCAGGCAAGTGTTGGGTAAGTTCCCAGTGGTGTCCCTGTCACCTCTGGGATTCTACCGGCTGATTGGAACTCCGGAATCGGATCCTCAAGATCTCAGCCGTCAAGGAGGGGCTAGACCCGGTAGGATGTCCCCCTCCAATAAAACCAAGGATGGCCCGCGTCTCAGGTAAAGCCACACCATGTTGATCAAAGACTTGACTTCCTCCTTTAAAATGGCTTTCTCTTTAACACCGGCTGTGATAAATACAGCTTTTTTAATAATACTCCTTTGGTAGTTCGGGTAATATTTCATTAACTTTACTTCATGATTATCGTAAAATGTATCTTAGTGTACAGGCTGTCTTGACTAAAACCAAGCTTGTGCATAAAAGAATAAATCAGTGGTCAAGTTGAAGAAACGGTCTGTTTAGCACCCAGTTTAGCAACAAGTTCGAAGAGTGTTTGATGATTCTTGATTAACACTCAGGGTCTTGTCGAGACAACCAGCAAATCCACCTGACCCTGTTCAGACGGGAGGCCAAGGCCCGGCAGCGAACACCAGGCTTCGAGATCAAGCCCGCGCCGGCCTTCGAGCCGCAGTTTCCGAGGCTCAGCCATCAGCCCCGATGAAGCTGCCACGAGGTGGGACTACGAAACAACAAGTGCCCCTGCGAAAGGCTCGCCAGACCACCCAACTCGAAGCGCAACAGCAGACCGGCATGTCCTCTCGAACCATCCGTGTGAAGGACACCAAGGTCCGCTTCGATCCAACATCAACCGCAGAGCAACCCTCCGGAGTTACAAAACAACATCCTCGGGATGGGAAAAGCTCTCCGCGGCAAACTGCTGCACCTACAGGCGCCGTAGCACCTTCGATATCTGATGTCAATGCCACTCTGACCACACCACCGGCGCCTTCAGGTGCTGCACCACCTCCGACACCAAGAAAATGTACTTGCAAAAGGTCAGTTTAAGACAGAAAACTCGATATACCTACTCATCTTATTCTCGCATGAAACTGAAACCAGATCTATAACAAGCAAATCATGAAGTCGTGTTTATTCTAGTAATAGCGGGTCCCTATGGCAAAAAAAAAGCTCAGTGTCAGGAATTGCCCCTGGATGGGATGCATGTGTACATGTATTGCAGATCACCTGAGCGGACATCGCAAGACTTCTAGAACAAAGGAGAGACAACTGTTGATGGTGCATTGTCCTCGGGAAATATGTTTCAAACATCCACAGGATCCATGACTTCACCAATAAAAGCAAGCCAACCGATAGAGGCAGGTATAGCCTCTCAACCAAAATATAAAACCCTTCAAATTAAGGGTCTCCAAGAATTAATTGTTCCTACTTCAAAAGTTTTTCCTTCCTGAATCGTTTGAGATGGAACCTCTTTCCGGAACAAATAAATCTCGTATCATCCATCATCCACAAGGTGTCTGTACAAGATATTCAAACCTTTTAAGTAGTTCAGCTAACTTGACTTCTTCAATTCGTCATCTTCAAGGAAACACCTCGGTGTCATCATCAATTCTCCACCTGAGACCTCAAAGAGGATGAGGATGTCCTCTCCTCTCTCTGACGAGGAGGAAACCGAGTCGATGCCAGCAAAGCTGCACGTCACAGTTGGCGAGCAGACTGGAAGAATGGTAATCACTGAGAAAATAGGACGAACATCACCTAACGTAACCACAGCAAAGAGGTAAAAGCTTTGAGTGAAAGTTTGGGTTTGAAAAGGTTTTGTTGCTCTTTATCCATCCTTCATTGAATGAAATAAAAGGGAAATCAACCAGATTAGACAGAGCTAACTTTGAGATATGAAGTTATTTTCCTAATAACTACAAAAACTTATAAAAGAAATAGGATGTACTTGGTGCCTGCGCGTGGTTTTCTCCAACATTATTCGTTTTCATTTTATAGTTCAATCTCAATAAAACGGTTGAAGCAAAATCAAAATACTGTCTAAGCATCACTCATCTTATCTTTTTCTTTCTCATCAGGAAACAGGGAGACTCGAGCCAGACTCATCTTCCCTTCAAGAAGAGGAAGTTCGAATCTGTGATGAGTCTTGAGAGTCATGACAACAGACCCTCCACGTCTCAGACGTCGGAGTCGGCAGACTGTTTACCAAGAAAGCACAACAAGCAGCGTTCACGAGGCATCCATCCTAGATGTGCTTTCATAAGGTAAGCATCTCAGCTTCAATCTTAACTTGCAAAGAAGCATTAAGCTCGGTTGATAATCATCCTTGGCAACATCTACTTCATCAGATGTAACACATGCAACACACATTTGTCTCAGACGAATGAGTTATGCAAAATCTAATGTATGTTCTGACTAATTGCCCCTCCTCCATTTTGTGAAATGAAATTTCAGGAGCATTTTACCACCAACTCCTCCATCAAGACCAACCACACACCTGCCGACACCAGAGCGCCCCCTACGAGGGCTCACTGCGGAAAACATTACCCAACTAATGGGTTTGGTACAGAAAATTTCCTGCAAAAGGTATAAACACAACATAGAAAAATGTTATCTCTGCAAAACAAACGAAGTTATTTGAGGTTAAGGAAATTATCTTACCCAAAAAACAAAGCATGATGCGAGGAAGTAAATATTTCAGAAAAATATGTTCGAAATATTTTAGAGGAAGACTAGAACTGAAAAATGATTGATAGGCCCCCAAATTTTTTTAATTTATAACAATGACATCACATCTTCAATTTCGAACCTTTTTTTTAAAGTCAGTACATATTTTCACCTTTAGCATAGTTTAATAGTTTCACCTTCCGCATATTGGACATTAACATGAAATAGTTAAAAATTTAAATTGAATCTATTTTAAACTGCACAGGAAGCTAAATTTAGGACCACGGCCATCACCAGAGGAAGGCCTGAGTCCAAATAAGAAGTCGAAGTCTTCCACCGAGAGCTCACCAACTCCTCCTGTCTCCAGCCCTTCCTCACCCATCAACATCCCATGCTTAGACCCTGGGGATGTAGAGAGTGTGTTGAACGACCAGGGTTGCCCAATAAGTCTCGGTGCGGGAGACTTCGGCGAGGTGCTACTGATGCGAAAGAAATCAGACGGTGGCCTTTTGGCGGTGAAAAGACTCAAGTTCTCCAACTGCCCTCAGAAGGCCTACAGAGAGATGCTTATTGAAATCAAGGCCATGATGGCAGTGTCGGGGCTGAAAGAGTTCCCAAGATTCATTGGGATCATCGACGAAAGCACCTTTGCTATGGAGTTCGTCGGGGACCCAAAGACCTACTCGGCGAAGAGTGTGCATTCCTGCATGCTGGACCGAAGCCTCCTGACTACCGTGGACCGCGCGCGCGTCTCCATTGACATCACACGCGGACTGATCAAGCTCCACCAATCAGGTTGGTTGCACAATGATCTCCATAATGGCAACGCACTGGTGTGTACAGACCCTACCACCGACCAACCAACAGCCAAAATCATTGACATGGGTAAAGCTTCCAGGATCAACAAACCGCCTCCACCGAATCGGTTCTGCAAGAGCGTGAAGTCTTACCACTACAAGAATTGCCAGCAGATTGCTCCTGATATTGTGGAAGGTACATCACAAGTCAATGAGGCTAGTGACGTCTACAGTCTAGGTATACTACTCAAGGACATCGCCCTCAATATACGGGATCTGAAATACGTCAGAAACCTTGGGATAAGGTGCTGCCATAAGAATCCTGCCAGGCGACCTACTCTAGCAACCGTGCTTGGAGATCTGAAGAAATTTCAGGAGAAACTGGTGGCTCGGAAAATGAAAGAAACACAGATGATTCAGACAAGATAGTGGTTATGAATTATTTTTGTCAGTCATTATCATCACTCTTGTTGGTCTAGGAAATGGCCTTCCAAGTCATGCACGAAACCGACGGATCTTCTTAAATCCTTTAGAGGTACGATCGGTTGTCTTACCATTGCGTGGATGTCTATGGCGGATGTACCCAGGTGTAGGCTTATGCACCAAGCTGCTAGCTGTGCAGATTTCTTCTGCAGGTCACTGTATGACCTTTGAGGGGAATCTAACACAATGGGCTATCTAGATGTTAGACTCGACTCAAGTCGGACTTTTCACACCGTGCATGGTGCATTGATCATTTTACGGATGGATCGGAAGTGTGCATTGACCGTATGTGTTGCACTGCATTGTGGGACAGTTTGTGCTTTAAAAACGAGGATTTTGTCAATTATTATTGCAAACACTTCCATTATGCAGTGTAGCATTTACCCTCAAAAGCTATCCGTAAAAGGGTCTGTGGTAGTTTCACTGCATGTCGGTAAACAATGCTCCCAACAGTGGATTCTTTTTAAAGTATGCGATTGCAATATCAAGTTCGACCAAGAATCATGACTGATTTTTAAGGTAAAGCGCCGATTCCTGACGTACCGTAATTATACGTTACCAGCACGCTTCAAATAAAATGCGAGCGTGTCTTGTCGAACCTTTAAATGTCCAACATCAACACAAAACCTCTTTATAATTGTCCCAGCTCTCTGCTATACATTCGGATTTTATATAGCGCTAGCCAGCGCGATGCGACCAGCAGCAGTATTAAAGCTTGTCCTCTTAGCCTATTTGAAATATTGTGGACACAATAAGAGGGCGCTATATTTTGAGTGAGTAAACACTTTTGTATACATTGTATACCCAAGTTTACCGCTCCAAATAGCACCCGCTTTATGTGTCCACCATATTTCAAATAGGTCAATCGTAGTAGACTCGCCGTCCAGCGCATGCCGCGTGTGTAGTGCAGCTAAGTCGAAGAACAGTCTAAGATGTAAACAGGGGCTGCCACGGAATGAACAAAACTTTAAAACTGTCATCAGATGATGTCATGAACACATCATTTGATGACAGTTTTGTTTAATATTTTTGTTCATTCCGTGACGGCACCTTCTTACATTTTAGATTGTATCCTTTAAATTAATGTCGAAAGATTTAATATTAATAAATAAACAGTTAATAGTCAAACTTCTTGATCGAACTTGGTCTTACATTTTGGAGAAAAAAAAGCATTGTGGGTCGACACTGTGACTGCCACGAACCGATCGCGAGTATGACATTCCGACTTGAGACAAGTCTACATGAATGTTGGCTTCTGGCCAGCCAATCAGTCTCGAGAAATGGAATTATTAATACCGTGTTTTAGACCAGTCAGCGGTAATTAACCTATCGCCGTAGAATCGCGTCAACGCAGCTTGTGAAATATCCAATCATGATATACAAATGGACGCGGAACGCGCAAAATCTGAGACAAACAAAACTTAACGTACAAAAGTTCCATAGGGTTGTCTGAGGGGCGTGGCTAACTCGCAAACGGCGCTTCTGGCGCGTAGAAATTAGTACAGGGCGTTAACAGGTATTACAGCGCAAGTCCAATTTTCAAATCGACGCAACTATCTTAAAATAAGGGCAAAATCAAAGTCAATGGCACAAGACTAGTCAGCATCTACTTTATCTTTAAAAAAAAAATGCATAGGCTCTTTTCATTTCTGGGCACTCTTTTTGTTTGAAGCAACAAAATGACTTGAAAATCTTAAGAACGCACATAAGATCTAACCTGTTGAAATTTTACCTCAGTGCATACTATTCGTTAATTTAAAAAAATACCCGATTTTGAAACCACCTCCAATTATATTTTTCTTTCAGACGATCGCCGACAAAAGTTTTCAGGGTATTTAATACAAGCTCTATCTTCACATTGAGCACGATTTTTTTTAAATTACATGGGAAGAACTTTCCCGGTAATTACAAATGGTTCTATTAGCTTTAAGTAAAATCACAAAAATCGCATGCAAAATCAAAAGTTTATCTCAAAAGTCAAGTTAATTTCTAGTCACTTTAAAACGAGCCAATCAAAAGTCAACATGACAACTTAAAGCGCGCAGAATCCAAGAGGTTTAATAAGTCACCGTAGCGCCCGAAACCGCCCGCGCACTCAATGGTTTTCTTGAATTTTTTTCAGTGAGTAAACACAATGTAATACAATGTAGTACAGTGTTGTTGTTTTTTAAACACTTAGAAGAATGACGTCAATGGACAAGTCTGAAACACACCATTGATATTTACACTTTTGGAAACTTCTTAGCTGACCACTAGACAACATTCCCGTAGCCCGTTGGGTCAGAGGTCAACTCGAGGGCATACAATGGCGCGCAGATTAATCTGTGCAGTTGGTATAAGCTTGGTGTGAAGGTCTACCTATGGGCGCATCCTCCATAGACGTGTACACGCAAATGGTTAAGATAACCGGTCACCCCTCTGTTGGATATTGGAAGGTTCCTTCAGTTTTGCGCATGACAACTAAGTTCATCGCCTAGACCATTGTGCAGTGATTGTACAAAAATAACTGAAATAAATAAAACATTCCAAGAAATTTTTTTCTCAATTTGTGGACTTTTGATTTCTGTGTCCTTTTATTTTTTTTATTAGCAAAACTAGGCAACACTATCGGTTTATATTAAAGTTAAAATATATAAGTTTCAATCATCCCCGACAATTATACTTGACTCACTGCAGCTTTGACACTTGGCTTCCAAAAATTGAAGTGATTATTTTAGTGAAAGACGTCCTAATATTCTACCAGTCTTAAATATCCTGAAAGCAAACCAAAAAACAAAGACACTTTGTATAACAAACTTTACACGGTTAGTTGTAAAAAATGTTCAGTGTATACACTGTACAAGTATGATAATTTACAAGTTACATTTCAGTTTATATTTACTTTTGTTACAATAGGCTCTCTATACTAATTACAAAATAAGTGAGCTGTTAAATTGAAAGGCAAATCCTGATTGGCCAAAAGTATGAAGGTCCCCTAGTACTTACTGATGGCATTATCCAATGACATTTCGGGTAAAAAGCGGGACAATACCACCTTGTCTGAAGAGGAGTGATTATCTGAACACACCTCTCTACAACAAATATCTCACAACGACTTGTTCATCTTCATTCTTCAATTTCTCCCAAGACTTTTATTCAGTTATGTCTTGGGCATTATTTGAGTCATCCTCATGTCCCGCCTCATCACCTTCATCTTCATCCTCCTACTATACATTACAATTTTCATACTAGTCTCTCTGAAGCTTTTCATTCGGCAACCTCACATACCAAGACACCAACAGAGTGTATATGTTGTTTCTTATTTTAAAATTTGTAATTTGTTTTCTCTCTCTATTGGTATTATGTTTATTTTCTGAGTAAATTAGATTTATTGTGTTTATAGCACCTTGAGCGCCTTAATAGGTGGATATGTGCGCTTTATAAATCTTCATTATTATTATTATTATTACTTTGCATCATTTTCATCTTTCACTCTCCTCAGACTCCGTCCTATATTGAGGTCCTAAGACCTTTCAGATGCTTTAGTTGAGGCAACCTCACTTCCTTCCTCATCATTTTCATCTTCATTCTCCTCGTCCGTGGTATCTCCTGTCGTCTCCCCAAACAGTTCCTCCCCGCCGACCCCTGACACAAGATCCACCGCCTTGATGTCCCGCCCTCGGAGCCTCAGCGTTACCAGATCCGCGTTCTCCCTCAACCCCATTACGATCAGCTGACCACCCATAACTACCTCCACACATGTTATCCGGATGTCTGGAGTGAAGAGTGCGATTAACATCGCCCGATCCAAGTCCCAGAGAGAGATGTCGTTGGCAAAGACAACAGCCCTAGCCCCGTCATCAATCATGAATATCTTGCTGTCCATCGTTAGCTTCATACCATTATACCCTCGCAGCTTCCTCAGAGTGGACTTCCGCCGGACATCCCAGACTTTCAAGCTGCTGCCTTCTTTACCGAAGAGGACCCTGGAGGCATCATCGTTGATTCCCACGCAGCAGACATTTGCTTCGTTCTTGATACGTTTCCGGACCTGGCCTCTCGGCAAATCCCAGAGTGTCACATAGCTGCATTTTGCCTGGTCATCGTAGTTGGCGTGAGCTAGGAAGCTTCCCGATGCTGTCAGCGCCGAATTGTAGAGGTACAACATCGAGCTTTCATTCTCTAACGTCCGCAGGTGAGTCTGAGTCTCCACATCAAAGACACACATGTGATGAGCGAAGTAGCAGCAGACGATAATCTTCTCATCTTTGCTCATAACGTACTGCTCGATAGCATTCTCCTTCTCCTTACGCAGATCTTCAAGACGTTTCTTCTCCTCACAGAACTCACTATCTCGCCTCCTCTGCTTAGCTGTCAAGGATTCTGACCGGCGATCCCAAGGCGTCATCATGGCACTTGTACTCCTCTTGTTACACTGTCTCAAGACCTCTTCTTCTTCCTCCCGTCGCATCCCGCGCCATCTCTCCAGCTCCTTGAACTTGCTCTTGATGCGGAACTTGATGTGACCCGTCACCAAACTCCAGGCAATCAAATGATCCCTGCTCTCTGACAACCCCAAGAGAAGCTCTCCTTCAAGAATCCGATACTCATGAGCCGGAGACGGCACAATAAAGACCCCAGTCAGCTTCCTGTAATACTTCTTGAGCTTCAGGTTGTACATGTAGACCGTCTGGAACACAGGCGTTGGTTTCTCACTGACCGACGACATGCCACGGTCCGACAAAATCACCGCCATGTGGTTCCGGATCAAGAAGACGTCATGCTGATCCACCAACCCCCGCTCAATCCGAACGGCACTCCCAGAACACTTCCCCTTGACAACATTCCAAACACTCAGTGGTCCATTATCGATGGCCTTCGCAACCACATATCTTGGGTTGTTGATCATCGGGACCAGGACAGACACGCCTTCTCGTTTCTTACTTTTCGAGTCAGTGCCATCTCGGTCGTTGACCTTCTTACTGATGTTCCAGATGCGGAGGGATTTATCTTGGCTTGAGGCGCTGAGGCAGAAGCTGAGATCGACACAGGCTCCCATGGTGGACATCTACCAAGAAAAAATAACATTTGAAACTTAGTCTTCAAATAATGTTGGAGCAAAGTTGAAAGTCTTTCAATTCATGCTACATTTATTTTAAAAATAGCAAGGGCAACTGCGGCTTGAGGAAATTTTAAAAAAAAATTGAGAGGACTTTGCCTCATTATGGGTCCATGATTTTCTTCAGTAACATCCAGTCTTATATAATGACGTAAAAGTTGTAGCGTTTGAATGAATAATTCTAGAGCAAACTATGCTGGAGAAGCCATAGGAAAACCAATCGTTGGGAAAAGTCCATGGGTGGAAGAGTTGCTTTCCGATCCCAAAACTGATCAATATTCCAAACCAATTTACCAAGGCAACTTGTCAAAATGTGGGGATTCGTAAGTCAAAACCTCTTGTAATTCACAATATTCACTACACGGCACTGCTACGTTTATAAACAAAATATCCAGGACAGACTGGTACCTGTGCATGCTTGGCCATGTGTTTGTGGTCCTCAGTCTCTAGGTTCCAGACTGATATATGACTGGTGTTGGACTGTGTCGATGGGCAGAGACACAGGGCATGGGAGCCCATCCTGTTGACGTACAGCTCGTTGACCACGTCATGAGTGCAACCTGCCAACGGAAATGAAAGAATCCAAAAAGCATTATTAGACAAACTTTGCCGATTTGTTGAAGGAGACATTGAGAGATCAAGTGTTGAAAAACCTGCCAGGAATAAGGAGCGTTCTAGCCAAGGTACTCGTGATGGATGCCGAATCATCAAAAGTCTATCACAAGTCAATCATAAGTCAGTCACAAGTCAATCATAAGTCAATCACAAGTCATCAAATGTTTCAGCACCTTGTACTGAAACCATTTTACAGGTGCTACATAATGGTTCTCATATTTCTCATGTACTTCATTTACCTGTCTTTAGAAATAGACATAATTTCTAGCGCCTTGAGTACCTAATTATTGGTAGATACGTGCGTTATATAAGATTTCGGTATTATTATTAATCACAAGTCAATTACATGTCATCGCAAGTCAATCGAAAATAAATCACAAGTCATCAAAAGTCATCACAAATCAATCACAAGTCATCACAAGTCAGTCACAAGTCATGTAATTAGCTGTATCTCTGTCCAATGAGATAGCATAAAGACCATTGTTTGGAGTATTATTACACCTTCAGACTCTATCTAGATAGATTTTGCAAAAAGAGAGCAAGTAATATTTTTAATATTTATGGATTGGCTGCTACATGGTTGGAGACACCCTGTACAGGAAGCTCTAGACTTGACTTGTATGTAAAATATTTCCTTAGGCCATTTCTGAAACAGGCTTCAACAGATGCAAAGATCTAGACAATAGCTTAGAGATTTGGATGCAAACTTAGGAAAATTTCAAGACTTGGTGTGATACCTTTGACTGCTCGCTCGTACTTCCCCGTCTTGACATCAAACAATTCCAGATGATGAATCTCAGACAGCTTCATGTACAGGTAACGACAGACAACGATGTAGTAATCCTTGGAGATCCCCAGAGCTGTGATGGAGGCTGACTGGCTGGGTGGCTTCAACTCATGTAACTGAAAGACAAAAAAGTGGCCGCATATTCGACAATGTCACGGAGCAGCTTTACAGTTAGTAGAAAATGAGCCATTTCAAGTTAAATTTGAATAAAATTAGGAATGCCGACTTAAACCAATGCTTTGCACGTTTTAACTTTGCATTCTTCCGACCAAAGAGGCTGTTACTACGTGATTCAGGGCAAGCCTTATGCCAGCAACCCCCAGCTCCAGCATGGTCTGGTGTCTTTGTGCCATTCGCACCCATTGTGAACAATGTATTGGTGCCGAGTGTCTCTTACGTAACTATGCAAGAGCTTGCCCTGAATCATGTGATTAGCAACAGTGTCTTTGGTCTGGAGAATTCAAAGTTAACATGTCCCAAGCATTCTTAGCAAGTCAGTGTACCAGACGTTTTTCAAATTTGAATCTCAAAAGGTACAGATCACTGTTATGCTGATCTTTAAAGAAGGTATACAGGAATATAGAGCTGACAAATTTTTTGAAAAATCCTAGAGATCAAACATACCCTTTGTCCCGATTTGGCGTTGACCACATATGCCTTGTTGTCACTTCTGAATGCGTAGAGCACCTTCTCTCCAGACGACCCGATTGAGACGCACACAGACCCATCCTTATGGATACCCCTTCCAGAGATCTCCCGCCCACAAACCAGACTGCAAGCTC
Organism: Patiria miniata; assembly: GCF_015706575.1. Classification (NCBI taxonomy): domain Eukaryota; kingdom Metazoa; phylum Echinodermata; class Asteroidea; order Valvatida; family Asterinidae; genus Patiria; species Patiria miniata. Next base: position 9,897,077 of record NW_024037057.1, on the reverse strand, counting down.
CGCCCTCCAACTCCCATGTACGCATGACGCTGGTACCGCTGAAGAACGCACACAAATACTGCTGATTTTCGCCGGCGACTGTGATGCTAGGCGGGTCAATGTACTCATCCAGAGTCTTAATGCATGTGGAGGAGTCTAGGTCCCACACATGGATGGTGTTGTGTGTAACGGCAACCAGAATGTGGTTGTTGAGTGCAAAGCATATGTTGGTGATCTGTGGGGTTAAAAAATAGTTTGTACACCATAAGATTTAAACAAATAAACTGAATACATCGTATACAGTGTATATAATATAATGCATACAATGTATACAGTTTGTAGTCTTGGGCACATTTTTGAGAAATATGTTTGTACACCATTGCTATGAAACAAATAAACTGTATGCATTGAATACAGAATACATAATATATACATAGTTTTGCGAATTTTTGAAAAAAAAAGTACCATTAGGCCAAAAAAAAAAAGGCTCCGGTTTCTGGTATGGAGCTTGCCCCAAAAGTGGTGCGGCGACGCGGCTTTTTTTTTTTTTTTTACCTGTTTGTTTTTTTTTTTGGCTTCAAATGTCGGCTGATGACTGCAAATGGTGCCCGACTAAACTTAGTGCAAATATATGGGAGTCCAGAGAGGCCACATAAATCTTATTCTCGATCATAACCCCATCTAAAAACACGTTAAAATTGTGCAGCAGCAGAATTCCAGTCAAACCAGTGAGTATGGCGGTTTTGAAACATCATCTTGTATTGAAAAAAAAACTTTTTCATTTTGCCGACGCGCATGGCTACGGCGACGCGCGCGCATACCAAAAACCAGAGACTTTTTTTTTTTGGCCTTATTTAGACTAGCTTTTTTAATTTAGAGGTCTCTATAGAATTTCTATCGTTTCATTTGTAAGAAAGCCTGCTTTTCACCAAATGACAGATTCGCGAAACCTCATCTAATGTTTGGCACCAAAAATGTCCAAACTTGTCTTTTATTAAAATATAAAAAAAACTTGTTGACTGCTGTGATAATCTTTGAATCAGCTTTATAAGTTTTTATACTCATAAGAATAGATGAACATAATACCTCTGTTCCAACGTTCGGCAGAGTCTTCACAACCTTCCTGGTCTTGAGATCCCACAACTTGACGGTGCCATCCTTAGACGCCGTCCCCGCAACACTGCCGTCCGGCGATACACTCACTGCTGTTATCACATTGGTGTGACCGGCCAATAAATCAAAGAGCACCCCACCAGGCTGGGATAAACAGGTGGCTGAGGGCATCAGAAGGGGTACAGAGCTCCTCGTTAGCCCGGCAAGCAGGGTAGCCACTGTGGGGTACTTCTTGGGGTCACCCACCGACATGGGTTTGTCGGATTTGATGATGTTGTACAATCGTCCCATCAATTGTGATCCCAGCTGATTTGGGTCCTTGGAGAGTGCCCCGGCCGATAACTGTAACGTCTCGCTCATTAGTCGCAGCTCTAGGTCATTCGGTTGAACAATGAGGGCGCTGTGTATGTCATCCAGGACGGCACGGAGTGACGTAGCATGCAGCTTGGCCAGAGTCCACTCATAGTTGATCAAGACTTCTGTCTTGAGTTTGTCCATCTGAGCAGCGTGTAGGAGATGATATGGAAGTTTGTTCAGCTTGCGTAGGTTGTAGACGTGCTTGTGTGTCCCTGAATAAAAAAAGGTTCCGGTATTATGTTGTAGTACAATCAGGAACATTAAAACCAACTTTTAGCTTATAGGTTGGTTTCTCCAACTGATCCACAGTTATCCATCCATTTCTAAAAAATTCCAGCAAAAGCAAATGTTGTATATTCCCTTTAAGCACCCCTCTTTAGATTATACCACTTTTGCTTCAAACAAAACAAATGCACAAAATGACAAATGATCTATTCTACCTTTAAGCAACCACAATATAAAACTAAATCAGACATCAATACATAAAAAAAAAAAATTTTAAAACGTACAAAATTCAGAACTTACCATTTGGGAAGAAGTGGTTCCACGCAAGGGGCATAGGATCAATGAATCGATCAGCTCCAGCGTCGTTGCCTGAGTATGGTTTCTTGACTCCTGCCCATTTACTCATTAAGTATTCACTGATGGCTGTATGATAGGACGGTGCCTTGTCTTTCTGCTTCAGATACCTGCAAATAATTGAAAACAATTACTAATCCAAAATCAGGTTGTTACAGTAAGGAAGAAAACAATTATTGAGAAATTTATTTTTATTTATTTAGGGGAGTCAGGTTGGCATAGCTTTACTTTCCTCGCCTTCCACCGCTGTGACCCGGGTTCGAATCCCGCCCGGGTCAATATGTGGATTGGGATTTCAGTCCCTGCCTGATTCCGTGGGTTTTCCCAAGAATATTTTTCTCTTTTTTGGACATAAAAAAAAAAACCTGTAGTCCGCTGGCTGATGAAGCTTTGTTAACTAGAAATAATAATAATAAATACATAGTAAAAATAATAATAATACCAGAGTTTTATTTAGCACACGTATCTACCTACAATAAGGTACTCAAGGCGGTAATGAATTTATTTTAAAGACAGGTAAATGAAGTATAAATGTCCGAACCTTTCCGTTGCGCATTCTTGGAACTCTCTGTGTCTCCATCTATAAGTCCAGCATCCATCCACTCTGCCCAGTATCAGATACTGCTCAAGCTCCGCTCTCAGTCGACACCACAGCACCGGTGGGAGTCGACGGAGTGGCGTACCATTGTGAGCTACGACGTCATTCATGACGGCATCATCCAATGACAGGAGATCTTCCAGCTCTGACCATGTCAGACCGCTGGGAGCTGCTGTGATGTAGCCGAGGGTACGGCGGACTAGTGGCTCACCAAAGGTTGACTCCATACGAATCATGACGTCTAAATGGGAAGCAAATATACAGATTTTTAAAACGCAGTCCAGCTGGATTCGAAGGACATAACTTTTACTCAGTGATTCAATTAGTCACAGGACATATAGGCCAGTCCTATTTAGGAATATAAAAGTTGCTTTTTCCACTATTGTTTACCCTTGCGTGCAATGGGCTGCAACTCGTGACTGTCATGTTATCTATATATCTAATCCAAATAATCTGAGCAACAAAGGATTATACACGTGAAGTGTTCTTTTTCAAAACCACCAGCTTGTGAAGTGAAATGATTTGAGTGAATACTCACGATTGACAAGCTTCTTCAGATTCACTGGCACGAAGAGCGCCCTCCCGGTCATGTGACTTGACCACCTAGCGGCTTCGTCAGCTGCCATTGACACGTAGAGTGGGATCGCGTTCTCCTCACACGCCTTCATGACTGCTGCATGCTGCTCTGATGTCACTCTACGATTCCTGGCAGCTAGACGGTGACTCAGAAGGAAGGCTATGTCGCCGAGACTGAGATCAGGCATGGGTACCGAACTACTCTCTGGCAGAGCTCTCTGAAATCAAATGACAACATAACACCAGTCACCACTTGCACAAATATCATGGCCCAGTGGATCAGAGGTTGGGGTTGAATGCAGCTGCTGTCCATACTCAGAGGTATAAATGATTAATGTATTCTGGACTGATTAAGTAACTTTTTACTGATAGTAATTTTGAATTTTTTATTTATTGACGGCTGGTACGTCAGTCAGTGGTTTTCTCGTTGGTCAGTCTGTTGGTCTTCGGTCAGTCATTTGGTTGGTTGTAGTGTTCAGCTGGGCTTGTTTTCTTGGTCGGCCTGTCTCTTTTTTAGTCACTGTTCCTGTAAATCTGTTTAATTTTTGTGTGTTCCTTGAATGTATTTAACTTTTAATTTTAACTTTATCTTGGTTTTTTTCACTTGATTGTGCTGTGTCTATGAGCAAAATTGACTTGGATATATGGCGAAATATAAATGTTATTATTATTATTAACATGGGAAGTGTAGCCTAATGGCTACAGAAATGGGAGCATGTCAAAATCTCACAATTTTTTGGTCAGAATTTCACAATCTTACCTTCAACACTTTGAAGCATTCATGTTGCTCCTCCTCATGCGTTACCGTGGTAACCACAAGATGCACATGTTCTGGTAGGGACTTGGGAAGCCAGGCAAGATTGCGAGCGTTGTTCTCATCTGAGAGCTGATCCAGCGCATCGATGAAGAGAACAAGAGGTTTCTGGGCTGTGGCTGAGCGTAGACGGTGCTCAAAGTCATTCATCAGACCAAAGTAATCCTGGGAAAGAACGATGAGAAATTTTAATGTTTAATTTTAAGTGGTTAACACCTTTACAATAAAAATAATAATATCGGAGTCTTATATAGCGCAAGTATCTACCAATAATTAGGTACTCAAGGCGCTGGTAATTATGTCTATTTTTAAAGACAGGTAAATGAAGTTTATGAGAATAAAGGAGACCCATTATGTAGCACCTTTTTGAAGGGTTTACAAGGTGCTGCGGCGCATAATGCAGCCAATGACAGAAACACCTTCTCTTAGTGATAAGTGTTAATGGGTTCTTTAACGTGCATTACACAACACACGGGACCTACGGCTTTACGTCCCATCCGAAGGACGAAGCAATAATGGTAAAACACCTTGCTTATTGCAAGAGCACAAGCACCATGTTCACTGTTAGGATTCGAACCCATGTACCACGGCACACAAGTCAATCATGGTAACCATTGGACCACACCCTCTTATTGAACCACACCCTCTTGTGAGGACATTTAACTGGTTCTTGAGGGCACAAAAGAGCCCTCTGTTATGAGCTGCACATGTTCCCATTTTCTGGAAGCACAACATACAGAATAAACAAGCCTCTAAAATGCTAAAATTGAAGCGAAAACCCAACATTAAAATAATGCAAACAGTCCAGTTGAAAAATGAGAGTTACTCAGAGAAACTCACCTCTGGAACTGACGAGGCATCTTGGTCGTAAACATGACAGATCTGTGTACAGATGTCTGTCAGAAGCCTGCGAATGTGTTGAGATTCTGCTGTCAGTCCGATGAAGCGAACCATTACAGCTGCGTCCTCACTAGATAGGTTAGAATAACAGACAAGACAATCACATGTCAATCACATGTCAAAAAACAGTTAATCACATGCCAATCACATGGCTATCACATGGCTATCACATGTCAATCACAAGTCAATCAAAAGTTAATCACAAGTTAATCATAAGTCAATCACATGTCAATCACAAGTCAATCACAAATCAATCACAAGTCAGTCACAAGTCAATCACAAGTTCGTCACAAGTCAGTCACATGTCAATCACATGACAATCACAACTCAATCACATGTCTATCACAAATCAATCATGAGTCAATCACAAGCCAAACATAGGTCAAACCACAAGTCAACTAAATAATAGTCACAAGAAAGGCTTGATGTGAAAGACTTAACATTATACTCTGGCTAAGTAGTCCTGTTTACTTTGCCTATGAATGTTGTTGTATAACTTTCTTGATCAATACCTTTTCATCCAACTTCTGACCAGTTCTGTTGCCTTGGCAACCAGGGATGTCTTCCCGCTGCCTGATTTACCATGGATGAGCAAAGGATGATGGGAGTTGCTCCTGATGTAACACTTGATACTTGTCAAAATGTCTCCACATCCATGGAAAGACTTGACACTGAAATACAAAATTAATACAAAATATAATATAAATTTTCATTACCATTTTCTACATAGCTCAATTTTTTTGGAAACAAATAAAGACAATACACCGACAAAATATGCAAAAAATATTGCAAATATATGAATTAAAAAAAGGAGAAAAAAAAAAGGCAGACGAAAAAAAAAAAGGGCAGGGCACGAAACTGATTCTTTTTTTACTTAGCCTAAAATCAACCCCTGAGTTTTGCAGTAATACCTTTTGGTCCACAATGCTCAATTGGTTTAGCAAAAAACTTTTTTTAACGTGTGTTGTCTTGACTCACCTTTCTTGTACAAAATTGACATGCGGTACGACTCGCCAGTAGAAAGCATTGTCATCAGAAACCACACTGGACCTAGACTGGACACTGGCGGCGCTGTCTATCATCACCTTCAACGCGTCGTAGAACTCGTTGCCAAATTTGTCCAGGTAGTGGGCATGGGGACGACTGACGGATGGGTTGATGCCATCTTTATGCCAGTCAGTTGTGAATTCATGGATGTCTGTGTACTTCAACTACATGTAAACAAAGACAAAGTTGATTAATTTGTGGAATTTGTGGACGTCGGTGTACTTCAACTACACTTAAACAAAGACAAAGTTGCTTAATTTTTGGAATTTGTGGATGTTGGTGTACTTCAACTACACGTAAACAAAGACAAAGTTGATTAATTTGTGGAATTCATGGATGTCTGTGTACTTCAACTACACGTAAACAAAGACAAAGTTGATTAATTTGTGGAATTCATGGATGTCTGTGTACTTCAACTACACGTAAACAAAGACAAAGTAGATTAATTTGTGGAATGTGTGGATGTCTGTGTACTTCAACTACACGTAAACAAAGTCAAAGTTGCTTAATTTTTGGAATTTGTGGATGTTGGTGTACTTCAACTACACGTAAACAAGACAAAGTTGATTAATATTTGAATTTGTGGATGTTTGTGTACTTCAACTACATGTAAACAAAAGAGAAATTGATTAATTGTTGAAGATTTAATTTGTGGATGTTTGTGTCAACTTCTATTTTACCTTTTCTGGAATTTTGACCTCCTTGAGGTCATCGACCTTCTCCTGGGATAGTGCGTTGACTTCTGGCTTGACTGGATGAAGGTCGATGTAATCCCTTGCGTTGTAGTCTTGAAGATGAGCTTGGAGATCAGTGATGAATCTCTTGAATGACAAGACTCTCCCGTGAACCTCTCTGGTCGGGCTGAGGATACCAGCCTCTACCTCCTTCTCAGTGACTGTAATTGATGAAGAAAACATTTGTGATATAATAAGATTTTAGGCTTTGCATTGTGGAGTGTCAGTATCGTTTCGGTAACACCTTGTTGTAATAACTACTGCCAAGTAGACACTTAGTTCTGAAAAGAACTTGTCCTGCTTACTATCAACTTTCGCTAAGTAGTTTTTTAGTTTCGTTGAGACCAAAGACAAATTCTTTCAGAACTTAAAGCAGGACTGTTCCAATCAGAACTAAAAAACTACTTAGCAAAAGTTGATAATAGGCAGGACAAGTTCTTATCAGAACTAAATATCTACTGAGCGACAGTAGTTATTACCTCATGGTGTTACCGCAAACTGAAACGACTGCACCATACCATTAACAAGCACAGCTTTGTTCAAATAGCGCCCTCTATCCTTTCCTGCACTGAGCCACTTTACCTGTGAGGAAGTATTCTTTCTGTTGCTCGTCACTCTTCAGATATCTGTGCAGGATTCTCTGCAGACGTCGTTGGACTGCGATCCACTGATTCTTAAACCTCTGTCTTTTCTGCTTGTCATTACTCAGTACATCTTTGAACATAGAACTGTCAAAATTTAAAGATATGTCTTGATTAAAAATTAATCATTATTACTTAGATCCCCAAAAGAGCCAGTCTTTTTGTTCATCTTACAAGATCAATCCCATCCCCCTCCTAATATCCAAAATGCAATTACAGTCGAGTCTCGTTAATACAAACTCATTCGGGCCTAGCCAAATTGTTTGTTATATCAGAATTTTGTATTAAGAGGAACATCAGTCCCATTCATTGTGCACATAACTGCACAGTCGGGACCAATGCCTTATGTTTGTTATAACCAGAATTTTGTATTAACAGAGTCTGTACTAACGAGAGTCGACTGTACCAGTTGCTAGGATAATATGTTTAACATAAGAAACATTCCTGCATTCCTAATTGAAGTTTCCTTTCAGCTTTTATTTGTGGTGTTTTTGTATGACGTACATTATGATGTCTTATTTTGATTATTATTAACTAGGTTTTATTTTGATATTGATATTTATATTCATGTACATGTACTTTGGTTTTATCTTTAGTGCAGGGCTTTTGGGGCACTATGTAAATTTTTAATTATTATTATAATTATTAATTGTTTTTCTTGGTTTTAAACTTTGGAATAATTGAATTTGGCATCACAACGGAACACCATTCTGAGACGTCGTGACTAACCTCAGATTCTGGAGTTTATAGCAAGGAGGGACGCAGTTCTCATCCACTTGATACCAACTCTTGATAAGGCTCAGGTCATTATCATATTCCTTCTCGGTATACTTGTCCAGATCAGCATCTGAATCAAACACCCCTCCACCATCAATGGAGTCTTCTCTGCATTGTCAAGAAACACATAGAGTTGGATTGTTTCATTCTAAAAATGGGTTCAATCAGAAGGGCATGAAGGATTTGTTTTCTCAGCAGACTAAGTTGGTCCAGTGCTAAATTGCATTACAGTGAAATCTGGATATTAAAGTCAAAACCTGTTAACTCCAAAACCTTCCAACTCAAAGTAAAAACTTAGTACCGTCAATTGTTGTTGAATAGAAAATCTATTGGATAATTCAAACCTTGCTTAACTCACAATTTGAGCCAATTCCCCCTAGGTTTGACTTATCGAGATTCCACTGTATTAGACAATAAAGCAAATGGGTCATTTGGTAATTTAATGACTGGGTGATTTGGTGGCAGGATTCTAAGGTGGTGCTGCAGAAGAGAACATTCAGACAAAACTTTCTAAATAATGTGACAAAAAGACACAAAAGAGTGCTGTTATAAGTATCATTGAGAAAACTAATATCAGAATCTAAATCTAAATATGCTTTATCCAATACAGAGTGGCTTTACAAATGACAATGGAATATTTGGGGGACTCAGAGAAAATACAGGAGAATTATAATAATTAGGGCTGTCCGAAATATACCTAATCTTTGAAAATGTGATAATCAACCCAATATTCGGATACCTTTGTGCCAGTTTGAATATTCGAATACAAAAAACCAATAATTGCACGTACATGTACACACATGACGGAAGTGCTATGTAATTGTAAAGTTGTGGCCGTTTATTGTTATGTGCCACTGTTTTTGTAGACAGTAACTTAATTTGTCGTCGGCGGTTCATTGTTCCCATGCTTTCAGCTGGTTAAAACCCATGACAATGATTAAATACTTACTGCACAACACACCCGCGGCCCGTATCGATTGTTGCACGCAACTTTTAACTGGTGCGTTCTGGCAGTTTTGAATATCCGAATATTCGGTCAAACACAGTTTCGAGTAATCGAATACTAAGTTATTCAAAACTGGACAGCCCTAATAACAGTACCAGTGGAATGATTAATTCAACACTCAATCAAATTTGCATTCAATCTTTTTTTTTTTACAACACAAGTATCCAAAGTGCATGAGAAAAACCAATGTGCATTCTACTAGAATGGAAATCTTTAAGAGCGAGATGAGCATAGCATTAATGTTTTAATAGGCAACGTTAAACACTCGTATGTAAATACTCACATGAACACCAGTAGAGCTGTAGGCCAACTATGGTAATCAATGTGTAGGCATGCAAATGAGAAGGGCGGAGTCAATGGGTAAGGAGGCGGAGCATGAAGGAGTGATAGACAAGCATGTAATGTGTAGGCATGCAAATCAGAGGGGCGGAGTCAAATGGGTAAGGAGGCGGAGCATGAAGGAGTGATAGACAAGCATGTAATGTGTAGGCATGCAAATCAGAGGGGCGGAGTCAAATGGGTAAGGAGGCGGAGCATGAAGGAGTGATAGACAAGCATGAAAGAAACATAATCTACTTGTTAATGAGAAAGTTTTGGCAGATATACAATATCAAATGCAGTGCTGCATAAATAATCTGAATTTTATTTTCTGGTAAAATTCCATAAAATCCAACGTCCATCTGACCACATGATGTACATGTACATGTACAAGGTCTTTGGTTTGGTCTGTAATTTTTTTCTACTCATTAAATGTCACACTTTTTTTAGGGTTTTTTTGGCAAATGTTGATAAGGTGATGTCTTAAAATTTCAGAGAAACAGGAATGAAGAAATTGAAAGGCATTTCAAAGCTGCAGTATGGTATATACAGGCATTGTGCATTCAGCATGAAGAAAGTGTCTATTGCTACATGCAAATTATGATGGTTGTGACAAGTTCTTCCTTTTTTTTTTATTTATGATTTGAATTTTATTAAGGAAGTGTTTATTGGAAAATGTTAAGTCAGACAAATCATTCTTAGATTGACTTTGAGACTGTGTTCCCCCCCCCCCAAAAAATTAATGTTTCAATAGTTTCATTATATTTCCCTTAAATAATTTCACTTTTAAGCCCAATCAAACCACATTATCTCAACCACTGCTCCAAATACTTCCATCAATATTTTTCCCGCCAGCAAAGAATTTATCCACTTTTCCATTAGTAGCTTCCACACCCTCTATCCAGTCAAACTTTCCAATTAACTACTTTAATCCCAGTTAGTTATTACTTAATCCAGGTTAAAGTATCATTAACCACCTTAATCCCGGTTAGTTATCACTTTAACCCCGATTAAAGCATCATTTACCGTCTCTTAACCAGGTCGGTTGCTCTAACCGCGTTTATCATGAGGACACCTTTGTCTCGGAAGTGAGCTGGGGGGCTAGTGTTTATCCAACGCAAGCAAACAACAAAAAAATAACAAGAGACACACAATGTGTTAGTAACACAGCGTCATGTATGTAAATTAGTGTCATACATATTCATGTTAGTGTATGTAACACAGGTTCAGCAACAATTATATGCATTAACCTTGGCCAAATTTAAAATGAAATTAAATAACTCCAGACATTAATGCAAGAAATCCCAGTGCTTATTCTACTTAAAAAAAAAATATACACTGAAGGAGAGACTTCACATACCTTTACCTTTAAAAGAACAATAATTTTTTTAATAATTTGAACTGTTTACTAATACAGGAATGCAACTGGGAATTTAGGGGGGAAAAAAACAGGAAACTCAAAACCAAACAAGACTTTGTACAGTGTTTTTCAATTTGAATGGCATTCATGAGAAGTAAACAACAACGAAATCAGTGGATCCGAGGAAAAGTTTTAGCCTGCTAATATCAAAATCATTTGAGAATAAGGTGTTACTGGTAAACCTGAAAGTGAACACACAAAACCACACACTTAGAGTGAGGGATGAAAAACAAAAATGTGTCCAAAATGATATCCAAAATGATATCTGTATGAAGTTCACACAACACTGGAAAACACTCACTACAACCACATATTGAACACAGAGAAATTTACCACCTGAAAAATCTCTGCTTTACTGAGTTGTTTAAAGGTAGAATGGACCATTTGTCGTTTGTGCAATTTTTTTTTTTTTTTTTAAACAAAGTACTCAAAATCTAAAGACGGGTGCTAAACACCTATTAAACCTGATAAAGTTTTAGCTCTGTGAATGCTGTCTATTTTGAGAACACATAAAATTCTGGATATCTATTCAATTCAAATATTGCAGAGTAATATTTTGAATTGCGCCCTCTCATAACACAATGATGAAATCAGTAGTCGGGAAAAAGTTCTCATTGAGCCAATTGTAGTTACGTGATGTTATACACTGAACCGACGAATAAATGTAATAGCAACCGCGCGCGCATGCGCATCATGTCAACCCTGCGCCAATTCACGGACTCACACAATTACAAACCAACTACATACAGAAATTTCAAAAAAAAATGGTCACTTGACACATCTTTGGAAATGACCTATTTTATTGTTTTAAAAATGACAGCATGCAGTGCATGAAGGAATAATTTCACCAGGACTTTGGTGCCATTACTATCTTTAAACCAAGTAACTTTTGAACAATATTTTGGTCGGTTATTCTTTGGATAGCTTCAAACGGTCCACTCTACCTTTAACGGCAATTGTGCATTACAATGACAACACAGTGCACAAAGTCGGAAACGCACTCATTGTACTCACGTTGCTTGGGGTTTCTTGTTCTCTGACACTCTTCTTGACTGCCCTGCCTGTTGTTGTTGTTGTTGTTGTTGTTGTTGTTGGTCACCTTCTTCTATCGTCGTTGTTAGGCTCATCTTTGGAGGTTCGCTTACAGAAGTCTTGTTATGCGTCATAGTTGACAGGTTGCTGTAACGCCTTTCACGATACTCTTGTCCGTCCCTGTGATTTTATCAATTGACCTCCAAATTATACACCATAATATACACTCTGCTTGCCAAATTAAATCAGATTTTTTTTTTACTAGATTTTGGTAAAATCAGGAAGAATCTGACAATGGCAAACCAGAGTTGAAACTTTCAGAAGCAACCAAATGCTAAAAAATGTCAAGCAATCAACTGATTAAGTCTTGGTCCAGAATGTAGTTAAAGGGAATATACATCATTTGCTTTTGCTGTAATTTTCAGAAATGGATGGAATTGGGGGGTTGGAAATATATAGCAAATATAGTTACACTGACTTTTTTGAGGTTTTGGGTTCGAAAATGCTATAAAAACCAAGAGCAACAATCATTCTCCTGTAGTCTGGTTCGCTGACTCCATATAAGAAGAAACAGAGCAGTTTACATACATGGGGAATTGTAAGGTCAGGGAACCAGTCTAGCTGGCTTGTACCCGTTCATAGGTGTGTAATCGATTGCAAACAAGTGCGATGGTCAATTGGGGCCAGTATTTGAAAAAAGCCAGTTTTTTTCCAACGCTGGTCGGCCGACCAGCGTTGGAAATTGATACCAAAAATACCACTTTTCTTGAAAATGACAGTATACCAGGTGCCATGATTTTACAGGATGCTTTACACTGTCATTCACTAACAGTCCAGCAAGGTATTTCAAAATGATTTGGTAGTTTTAACTTTTGATGTTTGCAAATGCTGTATTTTCCCTTTAATGCAAAATTTACAGACTAATTCTGCAACAGCCATATTGGGAGGTGGAACAAGGCATGCGAGAGTCACGCTCACGTATTATGCATGCACTCCAGGTTCCGAATCAATTTCGCTGCTTTTTTGGTTTCGGCGCATCACTTGAATGCTAGTCTGAAACAGGCGAACAAAAAAAGCTCATGAGGTTAAAGCTATAGTCCATCATTTGTAATTTGTGCATTTTGTTCGTTTGAAGCAACAAAAGTGTTCAAAATCTAATGAAGGATACTGAGCAACTAACCTGATGAAGTTTCAGCTAAGCTTCAGCTGTACATTCCGAGAAAAAAAAATTCTAAGATCTCAATTTCAAATCAAAAGTTACTGAATCATGTTTTGAATTGTTTTGAATTGCAGCTATACGCGATGTAGCGCACTGATCCGACAAATTATAACAACCGCGCGCGCGTGTGCGTCGTTCCAATACTTGTGCGCACTGCACCGAATAACAAAACGAACTACTAATTTAAATTTTCCTACGGTGCTTCGTAAGAATCACCGTTGGAAATGCCTTCTTTCGTTGATTACTTCAAAATGACAGCTTCCCAGAAAGAATGATTTCACAGGAAGTTTAGTTCCCTTACTATCTTTCAACCAAGTTTGTTTTTCAACAGTAATTACGCCAGTTACTTTTCGGATGGCTGCAAATGATGGACTATAGCTTTAAGGTTCAATCAAATTACAACGACGACCAACCCGATAGAGGATGTATCTGACTGAGAAATCCTAGATGCTCGTCGGGATAGTAGAGTGTGTTCTCTTGCTGTTTGCAGCGCTGAGATCAATGCTTCAAAATCATCTAGCGAGATGGTCGCTGGCACTCGTGGATAACCATACTTCTGGCCAAGGATAGACTGGACAGAGGAGAATAATATGAATAATTGACGTGAAAGAACATAAAAGTATGAAATATGGACTGGAAAGAAGAGAAACTCAGAACAAAATAGATCTTGGAAGAGTCTCAAACGACTTTGTTCACGAGTCTGCCAAACTGAATTGATAAAGCGAGTTAATGTCCTCATTTTTGAAACTTACATATAGAAATGAAAGCAATGAATACAGTTTCATTACAAATTAATACAAGTCTGCTTTTGTGAGCGACCAAAAATTTTCTAGACTACAAAACGAGGGAGATGACAGGTGTATTGGGTACTCACCACAAAATTGGGTCCTATTGATACCCTCTGGCATTCTCTCAGCTCAGACAGGCAATGCTGCGCATAGGTGTGGCTATCATCAGTGACATCCTTGATCCCCCAGTGTGGATCACACACTTGAAACTCATAGCCTCGCTCCTTACAGTAGGAGCGCAGACGAGGGTAAACCTTGGATACTAAGGTTGTCCGCTCTGCTTCAAAATCTAAACGGAGAGGAAAAAAGGATATTTAATGGGTTCTGTTACAATTCTTGAAAAATCTTAACCGTTAAAGTCCCAAAATCAACAAAGAGACGCAATTTGTAAGGCATATAGAATGAAGTTTATTCTGCTGAAAACCTGAACAAAAAAATTATCTAAATATACTTCTTTTTATCAAAGACACAAAGGAAAAAGTAGTAAATCTCGATACGAACCTGAAAACGTTGATGAGACGAATATTCGGATGATCTTTCTTTCCACCAAATATTCCAGGTCAAAACATCCCTTCATCACTTGCTTGATGCATTCTTCCTTTCCGCAATCGGCAATCTCCAGATCCTTTATCAACGGATACTGGCTTGGGACGGGACTAACTTCCTCCCGTGGAGGGATACAGCTGTCTACTTCATCAGTGGGTGATGAGGCCTCTTCTGCCACATCACTGACCAATGTGACCTGAGATTCATCCTCATTTACTGGGTCATCAGTTTTCAACTCGGGACTATCGTCAGTTCTCATTTGGGCACTTTCCGTTACTCTGGCTTCTTTGCCGATCGCCGGAAGACGAATATCCTCATCCACTGATAAAGACGAGGAGGGTCTATTGGAGTGTCCACTCAACACTCGTCCAATTTTAGGCAAGTGTGGTGCCCCCTGTCCATCCTCATGGTAACTATCATGGCTATCACCACTACCAGTGGACCTTAGTGACTTTACACTCAAAGCAGGGGAGCCACTCCTATAAACCTTCTGGGTAACATCAACAGTCTTTGTTACTGATGGCTTTGAAGGTTCTGCATTAACAGTAGTGGTTTCCCCCGATGGTGAAGTATCGTTTCCAGTTCTGCTATCGGCAAGTGCTGGCATTTTGCCGTTTGACAATTCCAACGCCCTAACCTCACTTTCTTTAGGTTCCGACGCCTTGTTACTTCCAACAATGACCTGAGGTAGGATTGAATGTGCACTCGATTGTCTCGATGGTGATTGGTCAGCTCCTTCGCGTGTGACCTCATCTGACCTTTGACCTTCTGCACTGACCTGGCTTTCACGGCTCATTCGACCTCCGTGATCAGTGTACCTAGAGAACATGTTGTGTCTCCCAACATGCTATATAACAAAATATATAAGGATTACATTATTTTTATGATCCATACTTTTTGTTTCAGTAATTTGCCAAGCAAAAATGTTTTCTAATGTGTGGCTTGATCAGTTGACCTAAGTTGAGCATCAAGTACAATTGAACATCACTCACACAGAGCAGGCTTGTTGTATGTTGATGGATTCTGAACACAGAAGGGATTGAGATTTTCTGGCATTAATATGACGGGGAAAAAATCTTCACAGATATTTATAATTGATGAGTCTTACCATTTTGCCAGGTATGCGAAGTGTTGCATCATCACCCGTAGATTCCTCATCACTAAGAGACAAATCATCAGATCCCGCTCCTTGGACAAGACGCTGCCGTAATTGCTTCTGTAACGGAAGAAAAAACCCAATAAACCTCATGTGAACCTCATACCTCACAGTGCACAATATATTCTCTCTCCTCATTTGAACCTCATACCTCACAGTGCACACTATATTCTCACTTGTTGAACCTCAAGAAAACGTCTCGTTTCCTCACAGGCTTCAAAGTTACTAAAACTGATGTAAATCCTTTTATCTTTTTCTTTTGACCTCACAAACATAACATTGGACCAATTTTCAAACCTGAACCTCACTATATTCAAACACGAGGAACCCTTTTTCTGTACATCACTAAATTTGCCATGAACCTCACAGCCTACTGAACCTCGTCCGACTTAATTACAAATGTCATTCTAAAATTGTGACATCATATTTACACCTACTGAACCTCAATGAATCCAAAGTACTCACCCTGAGGTATGAATCAATTACTTAACTCAACTTACCTCAAAAGTTTGTCTTAAACCTCAATAAATTTACCCTGAGCCTCACTTAAAAGCCTTCAGAACTCACCCTGAGGTACGACACGATGACTTTACTATTACTTGCACTGATCCTCCTCTCAGTACCTCGCAGGAAACCATGATCCCCAAACTGACCAGGAGTGAAGGATGCAGACATGAACTTTGGCCGTCCATTCTGTCCGTATCGCACCTCGTCCGCCATTGGTTGAAGTGAGGATTTCTTCTGTCCCTATAAATGATAAAAGGAACAAGGATATAGAATAGGAGAAATAAATATTCTAAAAACAAACAAACAAACAAAATGTAAGAAAAAATGGTAGGGGTGTTTTGATTAGTTTTGGCAATAAAAGGGTTTCCATTCATTGAGAATTTAGCTTTTGGAAAGTTTTGACCCCCCCAAAAATGGTCAAAACAAAACAAACAAAACAAACAAACAAAATCTAAGAAAACATGGTAGTGGTGTTTTGATTAGTTTTGGCAATAAAAGGGTTTCCATTAATTGAGATTTTAGCTTTTGAAAAGTTTTGACCCAAAAAAATTGGTCCAAACAAAACAAACAAACAAAACAAACAAACAAAATGTACGAAAAAACTTGTAGAGGTGTTTTGATTAGTTTGGGCAATAAAAGGGTTTCCATTTATTGAGAATTTAGCTTATGAAAAGTTTTGACCCAAAAAATGGTTACCCTTTCACAAAAACAAAAGCAGCAAATAATCCAAGCCTCGGCCTAGTAACTATATAATACTTAAGACAAACTGAACAAAATATATGTTGAACGATCGTAAAGTAGACCAAAAACTGCTTCGTATGAATACATTTTACATGAAACCAAAGCCGAGAAGAGTTTTCTTTCCGCAACTAATATCAATACTGTACATGTACAAAAAGGTACAAGAGTTTACTATGTAAGAGTTTGCCAACTTTTTGAAGCGCATTCCGCCGCTGTTATTTCTCCATGTACTGACTGACGACAAACAGTCCGTACGCGTTAACGGAGCTCAAAAAAAATCAACCTCGATATATTCCATCCAGACCGTCACTTTCATGTCATCCACTATCGTATAACTTTCAATTTCTGGGAAACAAAAAACAACCACAATTGTTGCGAATTGAAAGCAGCAGATAAAAATATATTCCGGTATTTTTCGTTCCAGCGAAACTTTTCATCAGAAATAGAACTAGTGTTCCAGTTTAATTTAGCCTGCACAAACTGAGGCCCTTCATATATTTTTGTTACAGCGTTCAGGAAATATTTGGTATGACTTTCTGGGCGAGAACTGATCGTTTCACTTACCACTGAACGAATAATCTACAATCCAGTTGTCTACGAATTAGTCTACATTCCGCGCACTCGCTAAAATCTGGCTTCCTCTGTCCACAACCATGCTCTATCCATGATCCAATCACGAAGGAATAAAATTCACCTGCTACCAACAAAGATTGTTTCAACTATCCAACAGTGGGACGGCAACGGTGTCCCGAAAACAAGACAAGAACACTCCACAGAACAACATAATATTCCCAATTTTATATCCAAATCATCCAATAACATGGAGAGCTGTTGCAATACCAAGCTAGTTTCACTGCAAATATCACCCAATACACTAAACCAGTTCGTTGAAGCACAAAAACACGACGAGTGGAGTGCACAGAATGATTGTTCCGATACAAAGGTCGACTGGAGAGTTAGAGGCCTTGACTTGCACGCTGGCACTGAAGTCGAGTGTTTATTGCCCGTAACTAAGGAAACGCTGGGGCCGGTTGGTGATTGATGTGCTTTATGGCGCACGAAAAAAAAGTTTGAACTTTAAATGCAAGACACGTTCCGAGAAAAAAAAACCTATACGCACAGTGTAATTGCCGTTCAATCAATCACTGGATCATAATATAAAAGTTGATTTCAATTGTTTCGTCAAATAGTTAGGTTTTTTTCTTTGAATGGCAATTTTTTTTTTTCGATTTCTTCCAACTCAATTCAATAAAACAACCCTCAGGAATCGAACATGAAAGTTCGTTTCCTGGTTTCCTGTTCCATTATTATATCAAAGATACCTATTTTGATTTGGATGAATTGTTTAAGTTAATGTAAATTCTTTATGTACAGAATTTCCATTTTTGTTTTCCGTAACAAAAGTTTTTGGCATCGTGAGAAATTATTCTCAAAATGTACCTCTATATTTTATCCAAAAAATACTTCCAACGAAAGCTTTGATATTTCCATTGCCTTTCCAGCCAACAATGCTCGTAATCCAATCCTTTTTGTAATTGAGTTGTTAGAGGCTCTCCCTCCACGAGTGGTTCTTTCATACTGGAGTTGTGTGTAAGCCAATCCACCAGTAAACTCTCGCATGAACAGGTAACAATCGCGATCGGTGCCGTGATTTGGTTGCTATGCACCGGGGGGAAGCGGTGATTTGTCACGGTCGAGTACTGCTAATGGCGCCCGCGTCGACAAAACGCGTGGGGTAAACATGTAATTGGTTTTTCCCTCCGCAAATGGCAATATTATAATTTATAGTTTTATGATCAAATTTATTACAGGTATATACATCTTATGCGCTTATTATTGTATAATGAAACTGACTGAATTATTTGACTAAATTGTCGAATATATTATGATACCAAAATGTAGGTGAGCACGTCCAATATCATGGTATTTATTACTCTCGAGGTGTTGAGTTGCACTAGAAGCTTGGTTTTACTTTATACTCCTGTAGCCATGTGATTATACTCTATACATGTATATACTGTAGTCTACCCATAGAGCTATAAAAAGCTTTATATAGCTCCATGGTCTACCCAAAGATTCTCATCATAATGATGTTGTTATTCTAACTTGGA
The DNA here is from genome assembly GCF_015706575.1 of Patiria miniata. Taxonomy (NCBI): domain Eukaryota; kingdom Metazoa; phylum Echinodermata; class Asteroidea; order Valvatida; family Asterinidae; genus Patiria; species Patiria miniata. The sequence continues at coordinate 9,878,118 of NW_024037057.1, read as the reverse complement.
ACAGTCAAGCCCCCCTTCCACCTTACGCACCCCCGTGCACCTGTAAGGTTTCGATCTGATTGGTGTAAAGATGTTTGTTTTGACAAGTACCCCTGCCAAATTGAAAACGTAACCAAAAATCAATTGGTTCCCCACAGACAATGTCTGGTGAACTTTTAAGTTTATCTTTCTCTAAGTCAGAGCTCAGGTCAGAATCCATGCCAGGGGCGCACATTTTGTTTTGGTATTTTTTTTGTCAGAATGCATTGTGAATTCTCCAACAATATATAGCAACAGGTTGATTGAACTTTTGTGTTCACAAATCACGTCAGTCGACATGACTGATGGCCGGCTAGAGTACAAGAGGCTAGGGTGCATAACCTATGGATGCCACCAACCATGCAAACAAATAACAACTTTTACCTCAAGCAAACAACACTAATGAAGAGTGAGATTGAAAAGACAAGTTGACAAACATTTTAATTAAAAGTCCAACCGACCCCGAGTCACCTAGACACGATTTGTTATACCGAACGACAAGCCAGTTACCAACGTAACCAACGCACGGACGCATTATAGCACAAATCAAAATTAAATTGCAAACAAGCGCTAATCAAACGTTCACAGCGGTTAACAAGTTTGTGTCACTAATTGTTCTTTCGTACAAGGGCGGAACCAGAACACAATTTTTTGGAGGGGCAAAACAATTTTGGTCCCCCAAAAAGTGGGTCCAAAAAGTGGGTCCAACAAATTACGGCGTGGGATTCGGGGCCCGCTTAAAAAAAGGTCCCCTTATTTTTTGGGGATTCTACATGCTGTGTGGTGCGATCTGTGGCAATTTCTGACCACTTTAACCAATTGGTTTTTTTAGGAAAAGATGGTGGTGTGCACAGTGCCTGCCTTTCATTGCGACGTCATCCCCCCCCCCCAAAAAAAAAATGGGTTGGTATTTTTTTTGTGGGGGCCATGTTGCGCCCCCCCCCCCCCCCCGGATCTGCCCTTCTTTCGTAGCTGGATCCAAGCTCTGCAGAGTTCTGGTTACGCCTATGCAAAAACCAAAAACAGTGTCAGCTAACAGATCTACCGCGGGGCAAAATAAACGAACCAGTGGACCAAGAGAAGACAAATTTCCAGCTGCAGAACGGAACAATATCGCGCACATCTGATAAATTTTAGCACGCGAGAGCAACGACAATGCCACTACCATTAACCCCTAACACAGCCCCATAACTTACAATGATGAGATGTATCATTGACCAAAGCTGTGCTATAATACAATGGCACAGCCTATTCTAACCGCCTGACTATCTAATGATGAGTGAGATCGAACTACGATCGAATATTTGCCGTGCGTAATGCTGCGCCAAAGCACTATGTCAATACTCACAAAGGTGCCATCAAAAACTCCAAATCTGAATCAATAAAAACCTGGTTAATATTAAATGATGGGTTGGGTTAATATTGCAATCAAGGCAGACGATTCAAGTGGATGAGCGGTAAGGTAGTCAGATGTGCAAATTTTAAAGTCAAAGGGTAAATTTATGTCACGATGTTTCAGATATTGAACATGAATTGTACATGCAATCAGAATGCCGTGTACTCGGCACGGTGTAATCCTCGGCACATGCATTGTACGTGACAAGTGCGTATCCTAGCAACTTGAACAGACCAGGCTTTCGCGGTGGATAACATTCTCGCTTGCTGTGTGAATGATAAGATGTTCTTTCATTGTAACAACAGTGTCAATTGAAAACGAAATGGGCCATTGATGCCGGTACAAATAATAAGCAGTTCAAATAATTTTTCAGTTCGAATAACAATGTAACACATAATGGCACAACATGAAGAAAGTTTGTTTCAAAATAAAATTGGAAATGCCAGTTATAGCCCATGCCATAATTCAATTTCGAAAAAAAATGCGCCAGAAGTTTAAATTTAGGTCTACATAACAGGTAGCAACTGCGAGGGGAAGTATATTACATCACATAACCACTAGACGTTGTAGCTCAGCTCCTCTGAGATGCTCATGCAACCCTTCAAAGACTTTACAATAGGTGCTACATACAGCATCCGCAAATCTTCAAGAATCTGTGCGCAAGACACAAAGAACTAGACAGCAAGGCTAGACCTTATGGTAACGCAGTGAAAAGAAGTTTCAAACGTCTCAGAAAAGGTCTCCTTTTGATAAGAGCTCTGGCGGCGAGAGAACCCTTTCGAAGACCAGCAGGAGAAGCTTTATTGGATTGCGGGGGGTAAGCTGGTGTCACCAACGGAGCGAAATCAGATTAAGACGGTGGCTATATTCAGGACCGACAAGAATCCTCATGTCATCTCGGCAGGATTAAGACATCGAAAGATGTGTTGTTCATCACCAGCCTAACGGAAGCTAAGGTTCTCGGCTTCATCTTTCATTGTCATTCCACGATGAGCTTTAGCTATGAATATCCCAAGTTACAAGAAGTCCTGTATAGCCACGTATTTTGAAAGAGCCAACATTTAGCAGTTACAGGTTTTTTTCACGTGCACATTTTCAGTCCATTTTGTGTTCGTTGCGTATAATTGTACGTGTATACCAAAAGTTAAAAAAGTCCTTATGTGGCTTAATATAACGGAAACAACACGGACTAAACCGCGCATATGAAAAAGGCTCAAGTTGACGCCAGAAGACAAAAGTGAAAACACTTCCCTGGCATTAAAAAAATCTTGACTTGCTCTCCCCGAAGAAAACCCTTATTGGTGAAGTTTTACCCCTGCAGGGTTCGAGGGCCCTCATCACCAACCTCTTTGCTTGAACAAAGATGAGGGTGTCAGACGCAAGTCGATATATTGCACAATGCGCAAGAATGCTTGGTAAACAGCGAACAGTGAAACGGCCGCGGTCGTGTGGTTAATGCGTCAGGATTGGAAAGGCTAACAAAAAAAATGGCTGCAGAGGTATGAGGGTAACGGCTCCAATAAGTTGAGCAAATAACGGCCGAGTACAGTCAATACAGTTTGACAATTTTGACGAAGCTAAAGAAGTGGTTAGCTGGAAAACGCGTCACTAAATAGGGGTAACTGCACGTCATAAATTCCCTGATGATGAACGGAGCACACTGCTCGAAACGTCGAGTTACAACAACTGGTTCTTCTCAGAACCACACAACTCAAAAAAAGATATAATTCACAGCTACCGCAAACCCTCAATTCTTGGTATTGAAAGTCTGAACAGACACATTAAATTCAGCAAATATCTTTGTGGTTGTTAGGTTACTTTTTCCTTTTTGTTTGCAATTAAAGAACAGTAAAACGCACAAAGCATTTTGCTACGACTCATGCTGACATTATATAACAGCATAGAACAACATGCTATAATATAAGGTAATACTCCACTCATGCTATGGTAACCCTCATTATGATTTACTAAATGGGGATATTAAGCCTATTTATCTCTCAACACGGAGCGAGAGACGGTTTACCAGGCTCAGCCTACAGTCCACGCCACGATAACAGTTGGCCATGGCCATACCATGGAGCTATAGCTCCATGGCCATACCAAGTTCAGGCGTTCGTGTTGGCTCTCTGAGTCTGACCACTGCCGTTTTCAGTTCAATCGGGCATTTATTTATCCAGTTTTGACATCTCAACTCGATGTATAAACAATAAACACGTGAAGCTCCACATGATGGCACTTAGAGGAGACATCAGGTTGATCGTATCTCTTATAAATTGGTACGGACTGTTTACACTGGCTTTTCGGGTATGTTTCAAAATGAAATTAATAAGCGTATCGGGTTGCCCGATTTGATTAATGACTTGCAAGAATTTTCCCAAAAATACTGTGATCACGCAACGCAATCTACAAGCTGCATGGATACACCATATTCTAAGTAAGGAGTTAGTACATTGTGATTTCGCCAAACGCATCGGACGCACGTTACTCGTTTATTTTTTTGGCCTGTTTCCAAAACTGATCTCGAAACGTAAATCAAACACCGCCTCAGTGCCAAAAAGGTCTCAAATTCCTTCGACGAAGCGAAAGCCACTACTCGCTATATCTTGAACTGAATTCGACACGAGATGTCGGTGTTTCTCATCGATCTTCTTCTAGTTTCCATTTTGAAGATAAATAACGGACAACAAATCAACAAAGAAAGAAGCATCATATGACAAACAAGGTGCGAATTTAAGTATTTAACACTGCATGTTGATATCAACACATACTTTGAATTCTTTCTCAATCGTACTGAATAGAACTGGAAAATTTATCTCGAGTTCCGTTTACACCCATGCACCCAGCCACGTATGCGTGCCAAGTCAATATTCCAAACCCCGTTACGGGGAAAGCGATCCAGTTTATTCATAGCTCCGCCAAATATGCCGCCTCGATCAATAGAATTCTCTTCGGGCGGTGTTTACCAAACTTCTAAGCCGTTATGTTCTGCAAACGCACCGGTATTAATCCGTTAGGTTATGCGCTCCTAAGCTACGATAAGGCAGAGCAAGTTTACATAAATTGCACATAAGTAAAATTGTCTAAACAACATGGTGGCTAACATTTTTGGAACTCAAAATTACATTAAGACAATTTTCACACAGTTTATTGACACATTAAACTTGGGAACGCAACACCTTGAACTAATAAAATCGTCATTATTTTGGGTTCGATGTCCAAACATTATTGTAACCTATTGTTTTAAAATTGTTTTTTATATTCTTAGATTTGTTATGTTTAATATTTTTAACCCTAACTCCCTAGGCCTTTTTTGCTAGGATGTAGCCTCAATCCTGCAAAATCCTCCAATTGGCCTCATGCCTTTCATGGAAAAATAGCATATACATGTAGCCTCAATCCTGCAAATTCCTCCAGTATTTCTTGAATATGGTTCGTGGAGAGGTGACCACTGCCTGAATCCTGCAAAATCCTCCGGCTATGACTGTCAATAGGCTGAGGCAGAGGCAGTGACATCCTGGAGCAGTGCGGAGGATGTCAAGTATAATCCAGGACTAAATTTATGCTAGGCTGAGCATAAACAACACAAGGTCCGGCCCAAGACCTTGACACAGGGCGTCCTCCGAAATCAGCAACGCACTTTTGCCATGTAACCTTAATCCTGCAAATTCCTCCAATTTGCAAAAAGGATTTTGGAGGATTCAGGGCGGTTAGGGTTAATAGGGGTCTGGATGAAAACATCATTTACATGACGGTCTTGTACTTTTGTTTTTTCCTTGACATCCCCTGTTCATTTTATTATAATTACTCATGTCACAAGATGTAAAATAAATAAATAAATAAAATTATCTTTATTTCATTCAAGGGAACTGTTTTGAAAGACGACCAAAAATTAATCACTTATGTCGGTCATGGCAGTTCTTTCAAATATTCTGAAAAACACATTCCTGCATTTTGACAATGTACACAAGACGACAACCAAAGAAAGTTTTAACCTAGGAAATAATGTAGGACCTTTATATTGAACGAGAATGGTTATGTCAAAGAGATGTACAAAACAAAACTTTGGACTTACCTTCTTTGGTAAATCGGCTTCATTCGGTGGGAAACTGAGCCGCGCCCGTCGTCGAGGCCGATTGAACTCCACGGCACTGACCGACATGAAGCCTCTCTCGACGGCATCAGGCCGCCGGCGACGCCCGCTGGCTGTGTTGCCGTGCGCGCTGGTCATGGTCAGGAACGTTGGGATATCCGTGGTATCACTCCTACGGCTCCCTGTAGCGGACTGCATGTCGAGTCCACTGACGTTGTTGTTACCTCAGACAGAAACACAAAGCCTTTAACTTTCAGAGTTTCTTCATCCTGAGTGGTCTACCAATGACTTCATGTAGTTGTCTGGTATTAATCATCACAATATAGTGGTGGTGCTGTTGTCACAACATGGAACAGCACATGGTCCAAAGGGAGATACTTGTGTGGTGTCTCGCTAAGTGAAGGATGACGGTTCAGGCAGCAAGAGGTTCAAATTTTCTACAGCAGTGTGAATCCAGTGGCGGCGTCGTCGAGTCTCGGAGTCACAATCCTAAAGTCACAATCCACAATAACAACTAATGTCTGTCTGGGCATGGAGGAAGTTCCACGGTGGTCTGAGCAGTAAGGAAGAGCATGGAGCTATTAAGTCCGGGTTGCTTCAACTTGAGTCTTCTCCAAGTGACTTGCAAGGCCTATTGTCCAGGATTGATGGCCACTATACTTTCATCATATTTTGCCTGATTGGTCGGTCCACAAGCATGATGAGTTTGAGTTGCATGGCTTCCCAATGAATCGATACAAATGCTCATTAATTATATCCACCGAGTCAGTTTCCTTGTGTGGTTTCTTTGATATCCAATCAGAACACTCGAACATGGTGGACTCACACTTTCCAGGTCCATAGCTTGGAATTATGGCAAGTCATATTGTTCACAGTCTGTCACCATGGTGACTTAAAGCGGTGACAAACAAATCATTGGTATCCAAGGTAGCAGCCAATCAGAAACAACTAGACAAAATAAAGATTCTGCATCGTTCGCCGCTGTTAGATCATCTCCGTAAATGCGATAATAGTGTTGTGATCAACTGTCCATATATACTGCACAAAGCCAATCGTGTTCGCAATATAACTCCAAAGAGTAAACAGATATCTTCCCCAGAATTATATCTTACAACAGATAACGATGGTTTCCAATCGCCAACGGAGAACTCTTCAAACAAAGTCTGATAAGATTGCAAGCGATACTGATAAGTGACCAATATAACGGAACACGTGTAGTGTACCAAGAGGTCAAGTCCTATGGCGGCTGTAATGGTAAAGTCTGGTACACCACCATGGAGCTATACCAAACTGAAAAGAGTTCAGTGGCTAAGCTTGCTTAATTCCCACCGAGTGAGGCTCCACTTTTTGTCTGTTGAAGAGTGCTGTCATGTTTAGAATGCAGCTTTTGTATCCACCAAACCGACCTCCAAACACTGATAGTACTCCATTGATAACCACGCTTCACAAGTCCTATTGACCACTTCCAACCCCTTTGTGTTACGCCCACGAAAGCTGTTGGGTATCTCACCGTCTCATCCCCGACTCATCCTTTAGATATCTCAATCAGTAATCCAAAAGGGGACCGACTATGGGGCAGGTAGACGCGTGCTGTTTGTTGTTGTGGTTACAATCACAGAGTCCTTAGCGTTATAAATGACCTTAATTATTGTGATTGGACATTTCGGCTCCGGAAACATGTCCGGTTAGTTAAAAACGGGACCCGATTTATCATCGGTCAATATTTTTGCGGCCACTGAAATGATAAGACTAATAAAATCTAACTTGGATTTACACTGGATTTCAGATTCTGTGAAATTATTCAATAATTGAGCAACTCGGTCAAGCATAGAGCAAGAAACTGATCAAAATCACAGGTTACTTAAACTGTTGCCAATAGTTTCGATGAAGTGATAAGTTCGAGTGAATCAAGTCATGACATCATTAAAACATTCCTCCAATCTGGCCTTAGTTATTGATTTCTCTTCCGCATCTGAATTATTGAACTACGATGTTAATAATAAATGAGTAAGGACAATCAATAAATTGGGTTTCAGCCTTGGTGCGCGAAGTTGTAGTAGGAAGATTGTTTCTTTGCTGAAAATAAAATGGGCGTATAAAATTAACTTTTGTTGTTTGGCAATGACGGCATTTTGTGTTGCCTACTGATCAACAGTATACTGCAAGTTTAACCTTTTACCATCCTTGAATAAAAATAAACACCATGTTAGAATCAACACAGGATTGCAGTATTTGCAGCAAACCAATTTTCAACACTTTTTTAACTTTCATGGTTTACTAAGGAAAGGGGGAAAAACTTGAGGTATTTTTTTTTCTGATTAGCTATGGCATGACGTCATCTTCTTCATTGTCGCCATCAAATATTTCCATCAGAATTTTCCGGTCACGTCCTCGTTTCCCGCCAAATGTGCTCCCAGTTTTCATCGTGAGGGCAGCAGACAGAACTCCATTCTGATTCCCATGTTTCCTTCTCAATCTGTCCAATAGGGAAACAGGACTGTTCTCCACTTCATGTAAGATGGATTCCAATTGGTTGTTCAAAGAACGTCCTGGTTTGTGATTGGCTGAGATCTGTTCACGATGTGAGGTGGTTCCTGATTGGCCAATTGAAAGACTTGACACACTTTGATGACAGGCTCCTTGGGAAATACTCAAGTCTTTGAATTTCCTTGGCAGGTGTGAAACGGGTGTTGTGATTGGCTGTCCATTTTGCCCTGCTCTTAGTCTCACTGGCTCTGATTGGTTAGAAGTGCCAAGGAAGGATTCATCATCCACAATGGGGGTGTCTACATCTATAGGCAGAGGGGCAAGCGTGTGGCACAAAGTCCCAGCAGGTGTCTGTGAAGAGAATTGTCCCCTGTCGCAGGTTGATAAACACGTGTATGGTGACTCCGACTCTAAGCCCCCATGATTCAAAACAAGACCGTCATCATGAGCAAGTTCAACATCACATCCATCAGACTCTCCCTCATCATCTTGGAGTAAACTTCCTTTTAACTCTTCAGGACTTCCTCCCAGTTTTTCATCCTTTCCCAGCGGACCATTTTTGTCCTCAAATTTTTGAAGGAAGCACCTCAACTTTTCTTTGAAATCAAGAGAGATGTCTTCTGTATCGTCGTCTTGGTTCTTGTCGCTAGCTTCCCCGTTTGATGTATCTCCTGATCCGTGTATATCTGACGTAACACCTAACCTCAAGCTGCTGCCCAGTGACGTCTGATCCTTCTCTACACTGGGAAGAAACCTCTCCCCGCATTCGCCTCTGACCAACAAACTCTCCGTATCTTTTGATATTTCGGGCAGCTCTGACTTTTCAGATGGATTTTCATCTCCCGTTGTCTCTTCTGTTCTTGCATCTTCCACTCCTAACGTCTCATTCCTCTGTAGAAGACTTTCATCTTCACTGAGAACATTCGTCACTTCAAATTTTAAGCTGAAATTGATGGCGAAAGGGGGACATTCCTGTGCTGCTTGGACTAGTGAAGGTTCACAAAGGTTTATAACTCCTCCGAGTTCCGTCTGTTCTGTTGGCCCTCCTTCTCTGCCTTCTGAAAGTTCTTGATCTGACGTTTCAGAATGACTTCCACATTCCTTAGGCTGCAGCAGAGTGTCGTCCTGCGAAAGCATCTTGGTCAGCTCAAAGCCAAGACTGAAGTTGGCATCTTCTGGGTTGCCTGGCGAAACAGATGATGAGAATGATGATGAGAATGATGACTCATCTAATGTTATGGTCTCAACATCTTCCCTCTTGAGACGAAGTCGTTCACTCAGAGGTAGCGGTTCTGCATCCACGTCTTCTTCTTCTTCATCTTCTTCATCTTCTTCATCATCTTTATCTTCTTCATCATCTTCACCTTCATCCTCAATGGAAGAATGTGAGACATTTCCTGTCGTGATCTCTCTACTCCGCCTTGGTTTGCGATACAAAGGTTTCACATTGATGTTTCTCATGGAGGGTCCTTTGGCGATTGACGTAGGAGGTCTGTCTTCAGCAACGATTGTTGAGGAGGATGTGAGGTCAGGAGAAGTCAAATCCATGTCTTGAAAGGCATCACTCAAGGAGCTGACAGTCTTTTTTCCTAAAAACAAAGCACAATAACTTAAAAAAGGGAAAACCAGGAACAAGAAAATTGGACACATTTTTCTTTGTGTCTTCAGTTCTGTGGAATGAAAATAATATGTGGGTCAATCTTAATAAAAAATACACAAAGTGTTGGACAAATTTGGGAGTTATGACATTTTTGCACTGACACAATGAAGTGTGCCTATTTGTATTGAATAGTAAGGCTGTGTTCACACAGACAAATTCTGATTGAATCTTAATCGAAGATGACAAATCAAACATTGGACTTACGTTTCTGTTTGGTCTTGGCAGCTTTTGATTCCTCAAACGTTGACATCAATGCAGGGAAGGCTGTGGCGAATAGTTCTTCCCTTTCAATAGTGGTGGGATACTGAAGCTCGGAGTGGGGAATACCAGCTATTTCAAAGAGACAGGATAGAGTGTGATTTGAAAAGTTTGGCCAAAGTCATGAATGCTTTCTACTAGTCCAATGATCCCCATTACAGAAGTGGTGGCCGGTGTTTGTTTATGGTGTAAATCGAGGACATACACATGCAATATGAGGACAGAAACCAAATCGAGGACGACCTTGATTAGAAAATGTGTACAAAATAAATGAGAGCTGTTGCAAAAAAAGGACACACAAAAACATTTAAACAAAAAAGTACATAAAAACAAGAGTATAAACATATGAAAAGGGAAGTGGAACAATAGAACGTTTAATGTAACAGCCGTTAAGTGATTTCTCATGGGAAATCACTCAATGGCTCTTACACCTGATAATAAATAAATAATGCAATTCTAGTCTTGACTGAAATAAATGGACAGTGTGTAACTTACTTTGCCACTGGACCTCAACACACGCCACACCTTGCCTGACTCTCTTCTTGATCACTGCAGTCGGTGTCAAGTGAAGCCGAGGGTCGAAGGACTGACCGGATGATATGGCCGTCAGGTCCCACAGAGTGACCAATGGGAAGACTTTCTCTACTGTGTAGTCCTCCGGCCATTCTAGTTTGGACGAAACAAACTTCTGCAACGGATACAAACCAAAAAAAACAAAACAATCAAACAAATAAATCATGAATATCAGTGGGCTCTGATATGCTCTACAATATGCCAATAGAACTTTATCATGCTGCCACCATTTCAGTCATGTTCCCTGTATCCAATAACAGTGATAACTTTTTTCTGTGCAAAAAGGAACCAGACTATTTTTCCTTCCAGCCTCGCTTTGGTTACATTGATTTGAATTAAATTAGGTTTTGCCCTTCACCGACGATACATTTGAATGGGAAAAATCCAAATGGCTGCAACATGATAATGGGCTATATGTAAAACTCACTGTCATTTTCCGTCTCATTTTCTCCACATTTTCTGTCACTCTCTGAAAATCAGCTCCCCCCCCCCCCCCCCCCCCCCCGCCCCAGTTCACCCCCCCCCCACGCCCCAGTGCACCCCCTCCCCCTGTGTACCGTCCTCCTAGTATTTATTGGTTAATACAAATATTAACCCACGAGTTACCTGCGCACTAATGAGCTGAGGTCTCTTCCATGAAAGCTTTGTCTTTGGACACTTGTCTTTTACTGACAAGAACTCCTCTATAACTGGCTCACTGGGGAAGTCCGGTAGTGCACAAGCTTTCCTAGTGAGCGATAGAAAAATACAAAAAGATGTCGGGTAATCAAACTGGTATTAATCTGTTAGGCAAAAAAACAAAATGATAGTTCTGTTTCCGATTCACAAATAGGGTAGTTAGGTTGGGAATTTGGGGTTTTTTTGTAATATTTTTGTGTGCAATCATATGGAGGCGTCTGCAAATTGTCAAGGGTAAACTAGAAGGTACTAATTGATGGTTTTGGGTGTTTTTTTTTCTATTTTTTTCCCATAAAAACATTAGCGTAGGGGCAGTCAGAATAGAATTTCTTCCAAATACGGCACAGCCGGTGCATGTCAGGACAGTTTGACACCCAAAATGCCAATGCACGGGACAATCTGTAGGAACTGACGTCATATCAGAGAGACCTATTTTGCTAAATTTGTCAATAAGCATGTCTTTAGTTTTTCTTTTCTAGAAGGGTTGAGGTTTGGAGTGGTGGGGCAGAGTAGGATGGGATGCAGTTGAGCTTCGTTGTAGGAGACTAACCACTGATCTCTATATAAAGACTGGATAGCGGATATCCATACACCATTCACACAGTAGACTTTGCATATTGACCAATTCGCCCCCGGTCTCACGAAGATGGCCGCGTATAATACGAACGTTCTACGCGTATATATAGCGCGCGTTGTATCAACAGTTGACGCGCATTTTGGTCACGTACACATATTATGATGTTCTAAAAAGGACACATTTCCGTAGTGATTATTATTTCCAAAACGCCGAAAAAGTGAACTGCGGCATTAAAAAAGTAAACCACGACGTTAGAAAAATTGTAAACCTTGGTCGGTGGTGGTGGTCAAAATATAAGTCAAGTGAACCGCGATGTTACAAAAAAAAATCATGCTGTCTATAAAGACAGCAACTTGTCTTTTGTAGATCACCAGCCGGTCTCACCGGTCTCACCAATATGGCGTCAAATTCATTCAGTGTGCGGCTCTTTATCCGCTATCCAGTCTTTATATAGACATCAGTGAGACTAACTAATCCTTACTTCATGACCTGTGGTTCCATCGATGCCTTTGCCCTAGATCTTGCTAACGCATGCCACGCACACGAGCACTCTGGAGTGTCAACAGACTTAGGATGGCAGGCAACGTCGCTGTGACACATGGCACAGCCGTACACCTTATGCTCTCTCCCTGAGCCTACATGGGTGCAGCGGGCACAGTGGGGTGACTTCTTGGGAGCTGATGGATAACATCAAAACAGACCAGTAGTATCGTTGGGAAAATGACTTGTTGAAATTACTGCCCCCAGTTTAGGCCAAAAAAAAAAAGTCTCCGGTTTCTGGTATGGAGCTTGCCCAACAAGTGGTGCGGCGACGCGGCTTTTTTTTCTTTTTACCTGTTTTTTTTGCTTCGAATGTCAGCTGATGACTGCAAATGGTGCCCGACTAAACTTAGTGCAAATATTATGGGAGACCAGAGAGGCCACATGTATAAAGCTTATTCTCGATCATAACCCAATCTAAAAACACGTTAAAATTGTGCAGCAGCAGGTTCCAGTCAAACCAGTGAGTTTGGTGGTTTTGAGACATCATCTTTCATTGGAAAAAAAACTTTTTCATTTTGCCGACGCGCATGGCTACGGCGACGCACGCGCATACCAGAAACCGGAGACTTTTTTTTTTTGGCCTTATCAAATTTTGTTTTCAATCCTTCACACATCCGCAAATGGGTGCAAGCTAGCAAGTCTGGTTCCTTGACCTGATTCCCAGATGCATGTATTATCATCTTTTTTGCAATAACTGACCTTCATTGAGATAATATATGAAGAAAACATTAAGCAACATCAGGTTGCAACACTCTTTCCCTATCCATTTTTGAAAGCTACAGCAAAAGTAAATGTTGCATATTCTCTCTAATTCAATGACAAGACGTTCATCCATACCTTCCTGTAAGCAATTCCGAGGTACCTTCCCATCAGCCCAGTCTCTGAATCTCTCCAGAGCATTCACTTCAGGTCCTAGTTCCCTCATCAGCCCCACGGCTTGCTTAGGACCAACGCCTACAACCCCCAGGGTGTAGTCACAGCCGAGGAGGAGCCCCAGGGCAACAAGCTTGCTCTGGTCCAAACCAAGACGTGACTCAATGTCATCCATTGAGTAGCATTCAATGTGTGGATCCTGAGAAATCAGAAAAATCATTGGAAATATTTTAACCCTGTAACAGAACTCAACCCATCAAACCCCAACGGCATGTTTTGTTGGAATCTGTCAGAATGGGTACAGTACCCCTAAACTGACAGTCTTTTACATTGGATTGAAACACCTCCAGAATCAAAGTCAGAAATAGGTGTCAAATTAGGTTTTGCCCTTCACCGACATTTAAACACTGTATACTCAGTGTGTTACCTCCCGAGTGAAAGTTGGAAAAAAGAGCTTACCGATCCCGTTAGCTCGGTGGTCGAGTGGTAAGACATCTGGACTAGAAAGCAGGAGGTCGTGGGTTCGAGTCCAACCCGAGTGATTTTTTCCAACTGTCACTCGGGAGGTAACACACTGAGTATACAGTGTTTAAACATCGGTGAAGGGCAAAACCTAATTTGATTTACATCACCCCGATTCAATAATTCCATCTTATAACAGAAATATGTGTGTACAATTTCCCATATGGTGTTGGAATTTGCCAGGATGGGTAATGTTCCTAGTAAATCAGGCTAGGGATTTAGGGTTAAAATGTCCCGGCCTCCTATTGTTTGATCAGTCACAGACAGTCAAAAATTTCTTCCACTTCCCCTGCCATGTTTTTGCATACAGACTAGTCAAAAACAATCAGATCACATTCATGTAAACACTGTGACTTTCCATCAAAAGAATTCCATCAAAAGAGGTAACTAGGTACAGCTGGCATATCAATCACCTCCAGTCAAAGCATGGCTATATCAAATTAACAAGGGAATTTGTAAATTTTAAAAAAGTCAGTCCGCTGATTTTGACCACTGCAATGGCATAGCTGAATTTACCAGCATTTAATGGAGTAGCACTCAATGTGTAAATCCTAAAAAAAAAATACATGGTGTGCAACGCAGATATTTGCTTTGAAAATAATTTTTCAACAAGATAATGTTCATTAAATCCTTTCATTTTAAGAGCTTGCCTTTGTGTTGAGCGTGAAGTTCTTGTAGACAGTTCGGGCCCCATAGAGAAACACATCCCCATCCTCAGTCAAGCAGGCATCGGCAAGCTGAGAAGAAACACACAAAAAATGCTTTAAAAAAAACCCACCTACCTGCTCTATTTTCTAATGCCATGTAATCGGAAGCAGTATTGTTATTATTATTTTTTGGCCTAAACACTCTTCAGTCCAAAAGCTTTCATTTTCCTTTCTTAAAATTGGTGGCCAAGTTGGCTACTGATTTAACATACCCACCCTCCTCTCCTTACCCCTTGCACATTCATGAGAGCACACAAGCCAACTTGGCTACTGATTCCACAGACCCACCCTCCTCTCCTTACCCCTTGTACGTTCGTAAGAGCACACAAGCCAAGTTGGCTACTGATTCCACAGACCCACCCTCCTCTCCTTACCCCTTGTACGTTCGTAAGAGCACACAAGCCAAGTTGGCTACTGATTTAACATACCCACCCTCCTCTCCTTACCCCTTGCACATTCATGAGAGCACACAAGCCAACTTGGCTACTGATTCCACAGACCCACCCTCCTCTCCTTACCCCTTGTACGTTCGTAAGAGCACACAAGCCAAGTTGGCTACTGATTCCACAGACCCACCCTCCTCTCCTTACCCCTTGTACGTTCGTAAGAGCACACAAGCCAAGTTGGCTACTGATTCCACAGACCCACCCTCCTCTCCTTACCCCTTGTACATTCATAAGAGCACACAAGCCAAGTTGGCTATTGATTTCACAGACCCACCCTCCTCTCCTTACCCCTTGTACGTTCATAAGAGCACACAAGCCAAGTTGGCTACTGATTCCACAGACCCACCCTCCTCTCCTTATCCCTTGTACGTTCGTAAGAGCACACAAGCCAAGTTGGCTACTGATTTCACATGCCAACCCTCCTTACCCCTTGTACATTCATAAGAGCACACAAGCCAAGTTGGCTACTGATTCCACAGACCCACCCTCCTCTCCTTACCCCTTGTACGTTCATAAGAGCACACATTGCTTCTGCCTCTCCTACAGCCTGCACACAGGGAACACCAAGACTCTCTAGCATCTCCTGACACTGAAACAAAATACAAACAATTCAAACACAGCTTAGTTAAATGCTCTTTGACATCAAGACTGTCTGAATCTTAAAGGGAATATACAACATATGCAAACATCAAAAAACAAAACTAGCAAATTATTATGAAATACCTTACTGGATTTTAATAGTCTCAAGCATCCTGTGAAATCATGGCACCTGGTGTGCTGTCATATTCAAGAAAAGTGGAATTTTTGAATCAATTCCCAATGATGGTGCAGAAAAACTACCTGTTTTCAAATACTGCCCCCAATTTACCAAATTCAGTTAGTCCCAATACATTTTCTTTGCAATCAGTAATTTTGATTACACATCCATGAACAGGTGCAAGTCAGCTAGTCTGATTCCCTGACGTCTATAGATAAATTGCTCTGTTCCGTCTAAAGTACAGTCAGGGAACCAGACTACTACAGCACTTTTGGGTTTTTTTCCCCAGCATCTATGAACACAGAACTTTCAACAGGTCAGTGTAACAATATTTCCTATAAAATACTAATCCCAAATCCATCAATTTCTGAAAATTTCAGCAAAAGCAAATGTTGTCTATTGATCTCTTTATGCCTTATACTTTTGCTGCCCATTTTCTGGTTTCAGGCATGAAGTAATTTCAACTGAGGATAAGCATCTCTATAGGCAATTTAAATTGTAGCTGTGGGTGTGGCTAGGTATAAAGTTTTCAGAATGCAGGCATACCTCCTTGACTACAAACTTGAATCGTTTTCGTTCTTTCTTCTTCTTTCCGCCTGCCACACTCCTGTTCACGGCAGTTCCTCCTGTGGCTGTCTTACTCCGTTTGCTCCTCCAATGCCCCCATCTGCCTCGTGCCCCGCCCTCAATGCGGGCATTGGTCCGTCTCTCCATCTCATCCCACTTCAGTTCCGGTGGTTCACCGTCCAGAACGAAGATCAGGTTGACACCCAACTGAGTCAGATTGGTCACACGGAAGAAGAGGTTCCTATAGATATTTAAAACAAATTAGGATCATTCAACTATGTTAACAAAAATAACAGTAACTTCGTAAGCACTGTTGTTGATATTATCGATATCACTCGATTATTCAATATTATTTTGTTATCGATATTGCAAATAGCAATTTTGTTATATTGAAGTTTGGATGTTGAGGAATGATATCGTAAATATTGAAAATGCGTTGGATTATCATCAAAATAAATCTCCCAAGTTATGCTTTTGCAAAAAGTTGCAAAACTGCAAGAAAAGTTAGGCCTACTTCTCAAATTGTCAAAAAAAAAGCGAAAAAATTCAAACAAAATGTCCAAAATACATTCAGATGATGAAACAATTCACACTGTGCTGAAGCACAAAATTACATAATTATATTATTATTGATATGAGGAAAATTAATGAGCAATTGTACAATTAATGAATTCTCAACGCTGAGGGCGCTATTGAGACTAACCGGAGGTGTGGTTTTGTGACAGGCACTCCCTGCAAAGCTGATGAACTTTCGCAAATCCACACGCTCAAATCAACTACTATGGTCTGACCTTTTAGGGACTTCAGAGTTTTGTGGGTTTTGATAGGAGCAAGTATACCCCACAGCTGATTGACTCCCATCCCAATTGTGTTGATTAAATCATACGAAGTTAACAAAAAGTTAGAGCCGAGGCAAATCAACTCAAAACAGCCGCCATTTTTTAACTTCCTCTTTCATTCATAATAAGTAATAAAAGTAGCAATTTAGAATAAAAGTCAATATATAAACCAATTATAGAAGCTTGAAAATAAAAGTAAAAAAATGTGTTATTTTATAATCTTTTTATTAACGTAGGTTAATTTCATATGGGGACCAACAAAGTTATATATTTGAGTTTATTTATCTAATTAAAACTCAAATCATGAATATTTAGTAGAATGTTCCACTATGAAGCAAGGGGTTATTTGAGACATACCATTTTGTTCGCGCCAGATTTCAAACCCCGCACCGCAGGACTGGCGACCGCTCATAGTTTGACCAAAAATGCCTCTTTTAGGCCGAAAAGTTTACATTCCGAGGACGCAGGACAGGATAGAGAGATACTCTGAAGCCATCTTCAAAGTTTCATTCACCAACGAAGTCTGCAAAAGCAAAGAGTATCCTTTGTGTTTTCTCGAGAAAAAAAATGCCGGAGTGATCGAGTCGAAAGCAAGATGGCGGCTCCCATGTAAAAATTGACAAATCCCGAGCCCACACACAAAACATGCCGCCTCTATTTTTTTTTTCACAAATACTTAGCCTATTTTGTAAAAGCATCGAGGGCCTAAATCCCCATCAATTTGGCATTATTTTACGCACTAGTATTTAAGCATCATTTTGATAATATTCAATCGTATATATCTGGCGATTATAAAGGGGAATTTGACAGTTAAATTTCGGGGGAAAACTAATGATTGTGGAAATTATTGACTAGCATGACTAGGGGCCTATTGTCTGATTGTCCAACATGGTCCAACTACATACATGTTTTATGTAGACATTGCTGCCACTATAACAAAACTTTCTTTGTATAAACAAAGTTTTGCCAGATAGGCACTTTTTATGCGCGCAGTGACTGTTTTGGGGACTAAGTTAGCAGCTTAGAAATGTTTACAGTGACAAATCTTAGTCTTGCTCCTTGTCAACATTGTCGTTGTGCATGTTGTGACTTCATATTCACGAGATGGGAATCAGACCATCTCACAATTTCGGACTTTAGGCCTATTTCCCTAGACCCTATTAAAAAAACCACCTCCGTGGCTCCAATGCTCCAGAGCCACAATCAGAATATTATGTAATTATGAAATGTTGTAGTCAAAAAAAAAAATAATAAAAGAAGAATATTCTAAATTTTGGGGGGATAAAAATATATATATACTAGAAATTCCTTAATTCGCAATGTGCACAGTGAATATGAGAAGCGTCTAGAGTTTTATCGTCAGCCGATATGGACTTGCCAGTGCACAGGAGTGAGTGGTCTCTCCTATCAGGAAGCGTGTAGGTCAGAGGTCAGTGCACGCGAGCAGTTGGAAGATGAATTTCCCATCCGGCTCGAGAGGACTGTGCTGGAACTGGTTCACCACAGTAAGTCACAAACTCGATTTTTGGGCTGTTTTTTTTTGGGGGGGGGTAAATAAGGCCAAGTAAAAAAAACAGTTTCTCATCCCCACTTTTTTTCCATCCCACCACCTTTTAATTTTGTTTATTTATACATTTGTTATTTATTTTGCAAATATATTATCAATATATTGTCTTTTTATTTGTTTCCAACATAGTGGTAGCTATGTTGAGAGGGTAATGGCTCCTTTGGACACAATTTTGTATCCGGAAAAGAGTCAAGAAAATGAAAGGATCTACCTGCCATCTTGGAACATCCGCCATCTGGAGGGGAAAAAATAACCGCCTCCTTCTTTTTTTCAACAAGCCCAGAAGAGAAACTGTGTTTTTATTATTCTGCCAACTCTTTTTCATTAACTCAACACAAGATCAACAAAGTTTATCTAAATTATGAAATAGAATATTATGAGTAGACTGTCCTTCCTCATCTGATAAAATCTCTAAACCTTATTAACTTCTTTGGTTTAATCTCAACAATCTTAACTTAGCTTTTTTTTTAGGGAACAGTATTGTCCACTCATTTGCAAACTGTTAAATATGCTAATTAAATCACATCTTCATGAATATTCATTAATTTCTTCACAGGTGCCACCCCATTGGATACTCTCGTTAACGAGGTCAAGGCGTATCTGCAGAATCACTTTGAAGTCGGAGAAACGGTGGAGCTGAAAGTACAACTGAAAGGCAAAATGTAACTGGGAAATTGTTTGTTTTTTTCAGCCACTGTGCAAATCTCCAAATTTCAAAACTTTCCTTATAACAAGGAAAGTGAAATATTAGTAAAAGTTTCAATGTCAGATATGATTTTTTTTATAGGATCAAATACGTGAAAGCCTATGAAAGGCTGATTGTTGTGTGAAATATCATTCCTCAACCCTTGCATTCAGGCATTTATATCTGCAGAGAAAATTAAAAGAAGAAAAACTGCCAAACTACTGTGACAAACCAGTAAAGATTTTCTGTTTTATTTTTATTCTCAGAATTAGGGGGAAGGTCCTGAAGATCACCCAGTCATCATCTGATGAGGTAAGAGCCAATCACTGACATCCTTTCATTCATAAATTTCTAATTTGTAAGGTTGTAAGACAGCTCACATTTGATTGGCTAACATGGATTATTCATGCAAATTAGATAACTGAGAAACATTCTGATTGGCTTGTGGTATAACTGACAAATCACGCGAAGAGATTCTGATGAGCAACAAAATCATACCTATGTAATTTTTGGAAAATACAATTTTGAATATCTAGTTTTAAATTTTGGTGGACGTACATCTCTGTTTTCACTTTCAAGCATGAGATTTTTCAGATTTTTGTTTGAGATCAGACTTTTTGAATCTGAGAGAAAGACATCTGTATAGAAAGAAATGCACCTTGCAGACCTTTCATCCAATTTTCAGATTTTTTGAAATTGACAATCTCACCCCTGCAATTTCCCTTTTTTGGGGGGGAGGGGGGTTAAATTGATATTTTTTGTTAGAAAATTTAGTAATCTGTGTAGTTTGTCATATTGTCTTTGTTTTTTCTTTGATGTGTGTTTGTAGTGGACTGCCATAACGATTCCTGATTCTTTGGCACAGTCACAGGTACACTCATTTGCATGAAACAATCTTTCCTCACTCATGCCATGAAGCAATCTTTCCTCACTCATGTAATGACCTCCATAACAATCAACTCTTGCATCTTGACACGTTACTAACAGCAGGAATGATATTAGTCAGGATTAAAAAAAATCCCTTTCAAAATCTGGAATTCCTGAGGTTTTAGTCTGAAGGTGTTAAAACAAAATACAATAAATATGAACGTATGTTATCGACCCCAGATCCCCTGCTGACAATTTCATAGATGTTTAATTTTTTTACCTGATCTCACCCCTGTAACACTGAATGGAATAGACCCCTTGAAAAAGAGGCTGTACAGGCAAGCCTTGACTACTTCAATTAACTCTTAGTAACAGCAGTAAAAGATAATTTTTATTTGGTGTCAGCCTCACTTTCATTCCATCATGGTGCCTCAATACTACTAACAATAATAATATTGCATTTTTGTTATTAGTATTTGTTCACCCCGTGTTTGTCCGTAGCAAGATAACTGGTTTGTACAATTGAACCATGCATGTACATGGCAAGCTAAAGTACAGATGGAGTCTGTTATGATTAGGGGTGTGCATTTACAGGTCGTAAGGGAACTGAATACCAGATCAGATTTTAAAAAACAGGGGTACACGTTTAATGAAACCCAACCCAAAAATTCAAATCTTGGAAGTGTCTGTTCAGATTGCTCATAAAGGTCCGCGCAACAACACTCCAACATCAGTGCGTCAATGCAGCAATTTATGTGTGTACAATTACTGTGAGTCTTATAGCTTGATGGTAAAAAATCAAACTTTTTCGAGTGTCATAAATGTGACGTCTGTTTTATTTTTCAATGTAGCCTGGTTGGAAAATTTCCCACAAATGACATTTAAAACCTTTCTTTTTTATTATCGGAGAAGTTACTACATGTAAATTAGTTTTATAGTTGGTTACGGGAACTCGATCCCTAAATCTAGATCTGGTTCCTGACATCAGCGGTTGGGAACCTGGATACACGGCAGAGAAAACACAATCTACAATCCAGTCTAAGGCCAAAACTTCTTGGGTATTTTGAGACGTTGAAGTTCAACTGAATGTCATTATTTTTTCCTTGTGCAGATGAAAGAGGGAAGTTCACCTTCTAGCGACAAGGAGAATCACGTTGAGGATGGAAGTAGAACTCCTGGGAAACCTAGCAAGAAGATCAATAATAAGGTAATTATAATAATAATAATTGTGCTTAAATAGCGCTTTCCATCGTATCAACAATCTCAAAGCGCTTTACAATTATTCCCCCGTTCATCAGGCCATGGGACCAAGCGGGATCCGATATCAGCGCTCAATGGGTCCTCAACCCTCACAGGTACCCATTTATACTCCTGGGTGGAGAGAGGCAATTGTAATTAAGTGCCTTACCCAAGGGCACAAACAATATGTTACTGGTAGGGTTCGAACCCACGTACATTCCTACATGAGTCAAACACCGTAACCACTGGACCATAGCGTTCTACAAGTTCATAGGCAGGCTTGAAAAAAAAACAGTTTTCTGCTGGAAAGCATTTTTAAAGATAGGTAAAAAGGTAAAGGGGACGAACCTGTGTTCCCAGGAACGGAGTGCCCATCTCTCTTTCATAAGCGATTGGGCCAGACTCATATGCTGCTGTGGGGGGATCGCCACACCTCCTCCACAGCGAGTCTGTTACCTTCCCAGCATTGAATAATGCCGGTACCCATTTAACACCTGGGTTGAGAGGAGTAATTGAGGTAAAGTTCCTTACTCAAGGGCACAACACGCATGGCCACGGCGGGGCTCGAACACACAACCTCTTGATCACGAATCCTGTGCTCCACCGCTCCACCGCTAGACCACACGTGCCCCCGAAGATAGGCTCAGGGTTTATTCAGATGTTACTTCCACGTCCTTAATTCTGTTCCTTGGACATACCCTTCTCCATCCCTTGGACTTGTGAGGGAACTTTGCTTGGACTTGAGCTCATAAACCTCCTGCACACGTCTAACATAATTGCCTTTACCGTCCACTTCAGAATTTCAGGTATACTATCCGACTGAGCGATGAAGACAAAATCATCAGTTCAATACCAGGCCATGAACTTATGTAAGTTGCATTATCAGCCAGCTTTTTCTCCTTATTTTTCGTGAATAATATATTTATGAATTAATTGGCCGTTTTCATCGACCTCATTCTTGTATGGATTTTCAGGGTCATTTGTATTTAATGTACATGTAACTGCAAGAGGGAGGCAAAAACTTGAAGGTTTTTTCGAAAAGTGCGATAAGAAATTAGAAAATTTTTACCATGAGATAATTTTGTTCAAGTGGTTCTGAGAAGAACCAGTGTAGATTTTCTTTTGCAACTCAAGAAATGATAATGCCGTTATATATTTCAAACTTGCCAAATTTCCATTTTATTGTCATAATTGAAGGGGCTGCTCGTATCAACTCAAAGAATACTTGTAAATTTTGCAATATTAATCCAGCCTTTCATGGTCTCAAGATGTCTCCCTTGCCTCATTTCTCCTAGTCACACCGTTCCTCTGCCCTCCTGTGATCTCATCAAACTCTTCATCCGAGCCAATGCCATCCAGACAGGCTCCTCCATCAACTCCCCCTGGGTCGTCTCTGAAGATCTCTTCAGCAAATTCAACCTCGTCAATAAGTATGAAGATATCAGCCTCAGCCCTTACAAGGTTAGTGGATTTTATTGGGTTAATATTATTGCTAAGCACGGGTATGTGCATAGTAAAAATGTGCTGGGAACATTTTACAAGTCATCTCATTGCATGGATCCTGTTTTGGCTAAGCAGATATTTTCTGTGCTAAATATTTTGCACCTCCTTCCCGTCTCAATTCATATCTGGGACGAGTTCCGGACAGTTGCAGGATTCTAAACAACTTCCCCCGCAATCTTCCCGCAATAGTGTTATCAGTTTTGGTGAGTCAAGCAGTTGCTAATGAAAATTTCCCCGCAACATGTCCGAGACAAATGCAGAGCTACTTCAAGACAAAGTGAATGATTCTACCCGAAACTTGCAAGGAAATTGTCCCAGGCCCTTAGCAGTGCTATGAAATTACTCCCTGACGTTTATAAATCTTTTCTGTATTCTATCTATAATCTGCATATTTTTGTCGCATTTAGACCACCTATGAAACGCCCAAAGCCCAAAAACGACCGGCAGAGAACCAGATCTCCAAATCCTCCAAGAAACGGAAACTGTCGGACCAGTTTGTGGCTCTCGGCTCTCCCAAGATGAAGCAGGCAACTCTTGACATGAGTTTCAAGACCAAGTCGGGATTCAAGAGCGACTCTGAGGATCCTAACCAAATGTCAAGTCCAGAGAAGGTTCGCATGGACCACACCTACAGTTCCCCCATCGGAAAATCATCGCACAAGAACTCTCCAAAACGGTCGCCAAAAAAAGCTGCCACCTCTAGGAAGGAATCCCCTAAGGCTAGAAAATCTCTGAGCAAAACGACTTTGAAAAAGCCGAAGAAGGAAGGAGCAGCTGCAAAGAAGAAAGAGAGTTCTGGTAAGACTAAGGACAAGAAGAAAACCATCCAGAAGTCTAAGCCTGTCAAAGACGACAAGGGGAAAGTTAAGAAGGTCCGGAAAACACCAATCAAGAAGAGCTCTTCAGAAGAGGAAGTCATTGATGTTGACACAATTCAAGAAATAGTCTCCAAGATCAGTCGTAAGACACCCTCAAAGAAGAAGCTAACGGATCACTTCAAGATGCTCCAGGGCAACTCTCCATCAGAAGATGAATTCAAAGTCACTCCTAAGAAGACTCCTTCCAAACAAGCCAAGAACAATAAGACCACATCCCCCAAATCAAAGACCAAAACCCTCGCACAGATCAAGAAAGAAAAAGGGAAAAAGGCTGTCACAAAAGTTGCAAAGAAATCCCTGACAGGAACTCCAAAGAAGGCCATGCAACAAAGGAAGACTGCAAAATCTCCAGTTAAGAAAACTAAAACTGGAACAAAGGAAAAGACCACTAAGTCGCCAGTCAAGACGCCAAAGAAGGGTACTCCGAAGAAATCACCGGCTAAGAAAGCCACTCCTAAGAAGACACCACAGAAAAAGGGGAAAGTCTCGCCAGTTAAAACGCCCAAGTCTAAGGTGGGTAGAATATTTGAATTCTGTTCCTGTTGGTACTAGATTTACTCCACAGGCAGCGGTGTTTTTATCATCAGCACACATCGTCAATGGATCCTGATTACTCGGCTAGTTCGATGTTTATTCATTGTTGATTTTAAAGAATATGAGAGTTTAAGGAACCTTTCAAATGGAAAAGAGAATATGGACCTTTAACTTCCATTTATGAGACATAATTTCCATTTTCAATCAGTTTGGTTGCCAGAAAAAGGTGATAAAATCCCTGTCTGCATTTACTTTCTTTTCCATTTTTCATTTTCAGAAATCACTGAAGCAGATGACCCTCTTTGACCTTGCCGGGAAGAAGTCTAAGACTCCTGATTCTCAGGTCCGCTATAAACTAAGCACGCCTCAGAGCCCTCGGCAACCACCCATCATTACCAAGTAAGATCGCTAAGCAAAAGATATAACTTAGCAAATGTATTTAAGCAAAAAATTAGAAGGGAACCAGTTATAAACAATAGACACTGCATAGTGTGGCGGCTGGTAACTGGTTCCTGCTAAGCATTTTTCTGTGTTTAAATAATTTTTTGCTTAGAAAAGCCATGAAGTTAAGCCATGATGAGGCATGCGTCTTTCCCATGGATGAGCTGATTTCCTCACTTATCACTTCATACTTATGTCATTAAAAATATGCATTTATGCCATTAAAATGCTGTATAAATCTTGTAAAGCGTGAATTCTTTCCTTACAATTTTCTCCATTTTTCTTCAAACCTCTGACTTTGAAGCTCATTTTGGTTGTGACAGGTAACAAATGTCTAGAAACTTTCCTTGCAGATTAATCCGTGCCAAGAAGATCAAGGACACAGCATTGTACAACAAGATGATGAGCAAAGCAGTCAAGGAGCTGAACGATAAACAGATCAAGAACTTGAAACCAGAAATCAAAGACGAAGTAACTGCCAAGTATGAGGAGTACAAGATGAAACTCAAGTGGTGAGTTTAGCCAACCATACTAAATGCAACAGAAAGCAACAAAGGTTAACAGTTGTTGCATTCTGTTGAATTTAACAGCAACTCAAGTCCCCATGCTTGTTGTATCTTGTTGCATTTAGCAGGGTAAATGCTCATAGTGCCAAGACGATACAACAGAATCCACTGCTACATTTGGTTGCATTTAGCAGGGTAACTGCTTGGTGCCAAGGCTGGTATGCACTGGGTTCACTGCACAATGCAACAGAATTGACTGGTGCAATTTGTTGCAGGGTTTTTATTTCAGCCAAATTGCCCTTTGTTGCATTTGGCATGGTGCTTAGAGAACACCTTTTTGGGGTTGGGGCTTAAACGAGAACCTCAGAACTTTAAAAAGTGTTCAAATCACTTTCCATGTGTACTTAAAAACTGAGTGATGAGATACCTGAATGTCGTCCATTAAACAGAGTAGTTTGTTTTATGAGAGTCTGTGTCATGATTACAGGAAAACCATGACACCAGAGGAACGGAAGGAGTTGATGATGCAGAAACGAGAAGAGAAGAAGAAACAACGAGACGAGGAGAGACAGAAGAAGATGGAGGAGGAACGCAAGATGAGACTGGAACAGGCCAAGGTGAAAAAAATAGCCATCTTTGTACCTATCTCCCTGACAGACTAACTTACTGACTGTCACTTGTGAAGCAGATGTGTTTAACTCTAACAATCCCCATCCGACACCAACTCCAACACCAGGGTTTGTTGGAATCTGTTTGGATGAGTTCTGCACTAGTAAACTGATTATGCTTTACATGGGGTCAGGCATACCACCATAATCAGAGTCCAACAGTTTGGGTGTACAGTTTACCATATGGTGTTAGAATTTGCAGGAGTGAGGAAGGTTCCTAGTAAATCTGTCGAGGTTAAGGTTATGTCTTAACTTGGCCCAAAACTTTGACTTGATTACTTCTAGACCCCATTGATCTAATTGGTCTGAGACCAGCGTTCACATTGCTTAGCTATTCTTAAGTATACTGAGTATACAGTGTTAAAACGTCGGTGAAGGGCAAAACCTAATTTGATTAGCTATTCTTGTTTTGCACCCATTCCTTCAAGTATTCAAATTGGTACTCAATCTTTACCCTTTCCTCTGATCATGCTTTCCAGCGATTCGAAGACCAGGATCTTAAACTGAAGTCCCTTCCGACACCCAAGCCGGTACCCATGCCAGACGGTCTCCCTAACACCCTCTTCGGTGATGTCGCAATGGTGGTGGAGTTCCTCAACTGTTACTGCGGTCTGCTCATGCCCAATGACCCTTACCCGGTCACTGCTGGTAAGTTCTAAACATTGCCTCAGATTCTCTCTAAATTAATTTTTCACACAAGGTGTGGCAGTTTACGTTGAAGGAAAGAATGTAGTATCCAGACTTCTCAGCTTCTCAGCAAGCAGCCAGAGATCTAACTACCTCTTTGTTTTGGTTCCATACGCAAGAAGAAGAAGAAGTATCCAGACACCACTTCTGTGGTTGTGTGCAAAGACTATGAACACGCATTATTTACTTCACTAAGACCATTTGAATCTCTAGTATTTCACCTGTTGCTGTTTCCTGTCTACATTCACAGATTGCCTGACTAGGGCCTTAGCTGGAGGCAGGGAGGGTTTCGCCTACTTATCTCGTGTCCTCGTCATTCTGCTCAAGACTTTGCTGCAGGATAAAATCGCTGAGGTAAATTGGATATCATTTGAAAATGAAAATCAAAAGTAGTTTCATATTGACACTTCAGAGATGAAACTTTTCAGATTTTAATCTGAAATCAGATTTTTTTTTACTTTTCCAATGAAATTTCAGATTTTTTAATGATCCCACAAAAATGATTATTTAACGATTTTTTCACAAAATCTTTTTTTTTTTCATTATAATTTCCCCAAAAAGTCAATGAAAAGTAGATGAAAACGGCACGAAAAATATTGCACAAGTGTAAAACACCTAGACCAACGCTGATCAGATCTTTTTCCGGTTGGAAAAAAGGTGAAATACTAACCTATGACATGGAAAACAATTCACTGGGTCCCACGTTGATGCGCTGCACTGCACTGCACTGCGCTACGCTTTGGCAGCTCGGACCCAAGGTCCAAATTCAGATTTTTTTGCCAAGGCCAGTTTAATCTCTGACACTTGATGCAATTGGGGAAATTGAAATATACACAGCATTAATTCCTCTGTTTTGGTTGCCTTCAGGACTACAAAGAGCTGAGCATGTCCCTGTCGCAGATTCCCGTCAACATGCACACAGCCTCAGAACTTCTCCGTCTCAGTCTTCGTCACGATGACCAGGACAATGACGATCAGAGTAGCAGCAGTGGCAGCGATGACTTCATCAATGACGATGAAGTGGTAAGTGTGATGAAAACACTATTATTTCTGTGCTTAACGGATCTGCTTCGGCTGGTTTCTACCCAAAATTTAATTCGATACGTGTTACTTGCAACTGGTTTGAGCCGATTTCTGCTCAGTTTCGTGAACGGAAGCCTGGTAAATTTTATTGGTCACAGTCTTCCTCTTTCCATTTTTTTTAATTTTTAAAAAAACCACAAAGGGAAACTGACTAGGTGCATTATAATACTTTCTTCAAAGTTGAACAAAAAAAAATTGTTTGGAGCGGGTTTTGAACATGCGACCTCCGGATTTCGGGGTCGGTGGTCTACCAACTGAGTTACCAACAGGGGAACTGCCAACATAGGGCTGGATAGCTCAGTTGGTGGAGCACAGAAATGGCAATATGGAGGTCACAGGTTCAAACCTCGCTCCAGTCAATTTCTTTGTTCAACTTTGAACACATTTTTTGAAGACCTACATTTCTTTTTCCTGATTCAGCCTCAGGAAGTGGTGGAGTTACTGGAGACCAGCGAGTTCTTTGAGTTGGAGCCTCAGGAGAAGCTTGAGTTACTAGTCTTCATGTGCCATCGCATCCTGGCCTCCTACGCTGTCCAAGACTTCATGGATAACAAGCAGAAAGTCGCTGCTCGATTGTGGTTAGTTCTTGACTGTTGTAATCCTCAGACTGAAATGTTATGGCACTGCTAACACAGAGATGGGCAGATCAAATTTAATAGTGATGCTACAGTCACTGGCCAGGTTGATGAATTGTCTTGGTTACAGCACACTGTCCTCATCCCCAAGGAGGCTGTGAAGATGTTTGCAATAAGTTGTGAGATGCCCTGCTCTTTATCTACCATCCCCTCAAACAATGAGAGTACATGTTTTCACAGGCTCTTCATCTGGCATCCACAAGATGTGACTGTAGTCGGAAGAAACTAGTGGTGTTGTGAGGAGCAGTCATGATGATGATCATGATGATTGGTGCTAAAGGGTTTAATTTGAACTCAATTTATGATTTATTTCCAACGAAAGGAGTCTGACTTTTTGAGAAGCTTGAATTTTAAGCCAACATTTTTGTTTCATCTCGTTTCAGGAGAGACAAGATCCAAACACTCAAAGAGAAGAATGAGAAGATCAAAGAAGAGAAACAGAAACTGAAGGAACAACGGGAGGCGGAGAGGCTACAACGGGAGGAAGAGCTAAGATTGAAGGCAGAGGCGGCTGGCGCTACACAGAATGGGGAAGGTATAAAAGCTTTCAGGTTTCTGAGATTGTTCACATTTGCTCCGTTTTTTCCCATCTTGAGCATGTACATGCTTACCTATCAGCAATCTCTGATGAAAACCTCAATCTGCAGCTAATTTTGCTTTGAAACAAATTACACCTACATGGTCGGCAATAGACCCTCTTTCAAGCAAATCCAGCAGGACTAAATGAATTAACAGAGAATGATGTGAACAAGTTGGAGATTAGTGCCTAAAATTGGTGTATCTATTACTTATTTTGAAGGCTCAGAGGTCAAACCAGATGAAAAACCCAAAGAGAAGAAAGGACGTAAGAAGAAAGATGTGAAGGAGAACAAGGAGGAGACGGACTCAACCAATGAGACCGAAGAGAATCTTGACTTGGCATCAGTCGTCAAGAGAAGACGTCTTCTAGCAGCTAAGACTAAAGCTGAGAGAGAAGAACAAGAGAAAATTGAACGAGAAAAGTAAGACATTGTGTGCATCTCTTTACAATTGTTAATGATCATATCAATAACAAATGATAACCGAAGAAAACAAATTTAAAAATCAACATCTAGCCAGGAGACGAACCACTAACGGCTCCAGAAATTCAGAAATGACAACAACAGTCACTGGTGACGTAAAAATGTAAAAATTCTAAGATATTGCATGATCATCTTTTGCAGGAGAATTAAAGGAGAGGAAGAATACAAAAGAATGAGAGCTCAAGAAATCTTTGAGAAGAAATTTGAAGTAAGTATTCCTTGTAATCTTGTGAATATATCTTGGTTGTATGTATCTTGGTTGTATGTTTGTCTGACCACAGGTAAGGACACAAAAGCGTTCTGCTTAACCTTATACCTAAATGTTGTCATTTAATTTGCTACTTTGTTATTAATCACTCCACTCTGTACACATTAAATATCATATTATTGTACTCCTTATGTTATTTATATACGTGTTTGTACATACTGTAAAGAACGGCATCATTGAAATAAATGTTACAATGAATTGAATTCAATTATCACAGGGGGCTCCTGCCGAGTGAAAAATAGCGAACCCTCTCCACCGCATTAATAACATTTTGTTTTATTCTCAGGTTGCCAGTTTATTTTTGTTTTATTCTCAGGTTGCCAGTTTATTTTTGTTTTATTCTCAGGTTGCCAGTTTATTCTTGTTTACCAATTTAAATGCATCCTCTCCCCCCCCCCCCTTTCCCCAGGATGGCATACAGCAAGCTAAGCTAGCCCTACGCCAAGTCCCCATCGGCACCGATCGTAATCACAGTCGTTACTGGGTCTTCTCAAGCGTCACCCCCGGTCTGTTCATTGAGAAGGGCTGGGTAGAATCCACCATCACCTATAGTGCCAAGAGAGACGGCAAGGGAAACGGAGGAGGACGTGACGACAACAACGGCACAGAAAAGACGTAAGAAAAGCTAGTACTTTTGCTCTAAAACACTCCAATATTTGAACATTTTGCTTGTAAAGTCAATGGCCTATACGAGGGCAAGGGTGAAAATTGGTTCTTTTTAGTTGTTACTTTTTTTCTAGACGTAGGGTGACGTCAAGGGCGGATCCAGAACACAATTTTGGGGGGGGGGGCCAAAAAAAATTTTGGTCCCCCAAAAAAGTGGGTAAAAAAATTACGGCGTGGGGTTCGGGGCCCGCTTAAGGGCCCCGAAAATTTTTTGGATTCTAGATGTTCTGTGGTGCGATCTGAGGCAATTTCTGACCACTTTAACCAATGTTTTTTTGAGGAAAAGATGGTGGTGTACTCATTGCCTGCCTTTATTGCGATGTCACATAAAAAAAAAAAAAATTGGTTTCGTTTTGGGGGGGGCCATGGCCCCCTTTGGCCCCCCCCTGGATCCGCCCTTGGGTGACGTTCAAGGAAACAGAGTGACATATTAAACATGATGTGACATTCAGTTATAGTGTGCATTTGCTGACAGTTTGACATTTTGTAACGTGTGACATTTATGGACATGGGGACCACATTAAGTGTCATTGTGTCACAGTTTGGGAACTTGAGTGACAATTAGTGGCATATGGTGACATGGCCGTGGTCTGACCTTTAGGAGCATTATATCTTTCTAATTAGCAATGTGTCACATTTAGGGAAATCGAGTGACACTTAGTGACATAGTGTAATATGGTATGACCTTTTTTTGACATGACATAACATTTTGAGACATGACATAACAGTTAGTTACTTTTTTTCTTACTTTCGTGACAGTTTTCCCAAGGTTGGGCAGAATCTTTGGTTCCAGTACGAGAGCGCCAAGGAACTAGACACCCTGATGGAGGCCCTGGATAACCAGGGCATCAGAGAGAGCGCCCTCTATGTCGAGGTCAAGAAGCGTTACCAGGACATTTCCAAGACTATCAACCTGTCCAGGAGGTATGTGTGTTCAAATATACTTGACCTTGGAAGAATTTGTCTGCTACAGGTAGCAAAAGTAAAAAACACTCTAAGAAGCTGCTTGAATTTCAGTCAAAATTCATGTAAAGGTAAAACTCTCACCTAGATCTTTTGGAGATCTATGAAATGATAATTTAAAATTTTACTTTAACAGTAAAATAAATAAATAAATAAATTTAGTGTTGGCTAATCTCGCAGCAGAAGCTAAATCGGGAATTGGGTGAGGCGAAGGCATGTAAAGTCGCAATAGGTAGCCGCCATATAACCCATATCTTACCACAGTGCACAGCCAGAACGAAAGTGCTGATTTTTGCAGGTATGTATTAAAAGTGAAGCATTAAGAGTCTCTACTCATTCACGTCGGATCGAAATGGAATTGCTTTTCCATTACTTGAGCATTTGTACGATGTCCTGGAAGAATTTGGATAATCTCATCTCCCTCCCCGCCTACAGATCTGGTCCAGAGTTGAGGGAATCGGACGGTCCAAAGGAACTCTTACAGTCACTGAGGGAAGACTTGTTAGACATAGAGAGTCACATCCAGCAGGGCAACCTAGGAGGGGTGGTGAATGCAGGCAAGTGGGAGGAACGAGTCAAGAACGCGACAAAGCTCAAGGATCTGGTAAGAAACATGCCAAAGTAGTCAACAGATGAGGACAAAAATATAATTAAACCGACCAACCAACCAACCAACCCCAGTGAGCTCAAGACCTCTTCTATTCATAAGCAGGAGGTTGTGGGTTCGAGTCCCACCCAACCAAACTTACAACTCTAGAATGCCAATCTGAAATGGTAAAGTAAAATATAAAGTCTGTCACAAGCCAATGTGGCCCATCAGGCCGGCGTTTATCTGTGGTTTCAGTGGCTTGATTTGACTGAGAATATTTCTATTCCCCCTGGACGGGATGCTGGTCCATCGGAGGTTACTCCCCAGCTAATGTCGGTACTCACTTATATTCCTGGATGGGGAGAGGCTAGTGGGGGTAAAGTGGCTTGCCCAAGGACATAACATGTGGCCAGCAGCTGGATTCGAACCCCTGACTCTGGTGGTGAGTAATGAACCCTAACCATAAGGCCACACTCCCCAATCTGAAATAGTGGTTTTTTAAGAGGTTTTATTTGTTTGTTGTTTTTTCTCAGGGAGGATTAATTATTGAGAGCCAGGCAGGCGTCAATCCCAAGTTCCTTCAAGGCATCATGGCCCCTCCCAAACCCAAATCTAAACCCTCGGAAGATGACAACAAAGATGAGGATCGAGACGAAGACAGTGATCAGGAAGGTAGGACAAATAGAAATTATACAAAATTATGTGAAAAAGAATGTAGTATCCAGGCGCTTCTTTGGTTGTGTACAAAGTCTAAGGCGAGTTGAGTGCATTTTCAAAGTATTTTCTAACAAAATTGGAAATGTTTCTCAGTCCCAAATTCATGTCTTTTCAACATTTTTGCAATGACTGACCTTCATAAAGTAATATATAATGAAAAAAAGTGGTGTCAGGATGCAGCATTCTTTACATTTAGTGATTTTTTTCTTTAACCCTAATCGCCCTGAATCCTTCAAAATCCTCTTTGCCAAAGTGGAGGAATTCGGAGGATTGAGGTTACATGGCAAAAGTGCGTTACTGATTTCGTAGGATGCACTTGTTTTACAAGTATGATACAAATTCTAGTTTTGAATTCTAAACCATTTAAACAAATATAATAAGCCCTGGGAGACAGGTTGTTATTATTTACAAAATTAAACTTTTACAGTCTTTCAATTTTTGATTGAAGTAAAATTACTGGATTGGATTATTGTTTCAATAAAGCTGATACTTCCAGTGTGTGTGTTTCCCCTAAATTGCATTGTTCAAGCATCCTCACTCTTGAAGATATAGACCAATCCAGGAATGCTATTTTGTCTGTCTTGAAGGCCCCCTTCAATGGCGAAAGCATTGTGCTAGCTATTGTTCGGATAATCCGTCACTGGGCAGTTGCTTTGTACAATAGTATGCACAATGTTCTCGCCATTGAAGGGGGCGTCGCAAGTGTACAATGATCACAATTTATTCACGGATTCATCTATACTAATTGTTTCTGTTTTGCAGAGGATGAGCCGGGCATTCCAGAGAAGGTAGCCAAGTGGATTGAAGCGGTGGAGAGCGCCCCCACACTGTCGCGCTTACACCTGCTCCTGAGCGTCTACGAGGCGTGCGTGCGCTGGGAGAAATCCTCCGAGAATGCCAAGTGTAAGATCTGCCGTCGTAAAGGTGACGAGGATCAGCTGCTGCTGTGTGATGAATGCAACCAGCCGTTTCATCTGTTCTGTCTACGGCCAGCGCTCGTCACTGTACCTAAGGGGGATTGGAAGTGCCCTGCTTGCGCGGTCAGTACTTGACAGATATATTTTAGAATATTTCCCAAGATTACAGAATATTTCCTAAGAGATTCCCGGAGGTTTTTTCGTCCAATCCAAATTTTGAAACTCTTGTGAGCGTTGTTTAGTTGTGATGTGTTCTCTCAAAAAGGGACTCTTCTGTAAACCTGGTTAAAAACAGATTTTTAAAAATATTGTAAGCCTTGTATTAATTTTTAAATCGATTGAAACATCCGATGAAGAATTTTGAAACTTAAAGATTATGACAAATCAAAGCATGAATTGTGAGCTTTTGTACTTTGTTGCAGCCATCTACAAGGAGAAACGCACGGAATCGTAGCTACAAAGGCATGGATGACTCCGACGAATCAGAGGTGAGCCAACAAAAAGAAAATAAAGAAACTGATATTTGACATAATTCTTTTCTGAAAATCATCCATCTTGAAAATTAGAGTCCGATACTGTGATGCTGAAAGTGCATGAGGTCGTGCAGCATTCAAACAAGGATGTAGTTGAGTACAGTAGAAAAAAACTAGAGATGGGCGTAGACATCTTGGAATTGTTTAATACATCGGCTTATCTAGCTCCCAGACTTATGTTCTTGAAACTCAACGGTTCTTGAGTCTGGAGTGCTGATTGGTAACACATAGCAACCGATGAAAACTGGTGTGTAAATTAATCTGCGATGCGATAAGATGCGATTGTGAGGATGCAGCCTAGCCTACACATTCTCGGGACTTGGTCTCCGCCCTCCACTCTTCCCTATCCCGCATTAGGGTCCTCAGCTCCCATGTCGATGTACTTGGCTCATCTCCAAATGAATCTAGATGTTCTCATGGGATCACCTAATCCCGCATCGGATCACCTATATCCTAATAGAATTTCATTTTGTGTTGACGGCTCACAAATGCTTGAATAGGTCTCTCTCAAATGACGTCATTCCCTACAGACCAGCCACGTGCATCAGCATTTTGAGCGTCAACTTGCAAAACACGCATCGAACACTCTTCGTGCAACAGGCGCATGTTTGGAAAATGTCAACAATGCGTGCTTGATTGTGTAAAATACGCAGTCGCAGTTCTCCTACAGACATAACCGTCTTTGAGAGAGACCTATAGGGAGTAATAAGATTTCTCTTAATATTGCCTTCTAGAGTTCATCTGATGATGAGGATGATGATGCTGATTCTGATTCTGAAGACTCAGAATCCAATGATGTGATTGAGCATGAAGACATATGCACGGTTTGCTCGGAGGCTGGTGAGTTGGTACTGTGTGCTGAATGCCCGCTGGCCTATCACAAGGACTGCCATGAACCACCTATGCGCAACTTCCCCAGGTAAGAATAATTCAGTTTAAAATTCAGTGATCATCAAAATTCTTTCAAAATGTGTAACGTAATACACCTGTAGATTATATAAGTAAAGATTTTGGCCAAAAAAAGGTTGCAGGAACAATATAGAAACTGTTACCTGTAAATCCTGAAGAATGGTAATATGACAACCCTTTGGCGACAAATGACTTCAGACTTTAAAAAAAATAATAATAATAATAATGGGCACTTATGGACTTCGTGCACAAGTACCCAATCAATGGCCAGAAAAGGAGAGTTGGGGTGACCTAGACTGGTTCCCATCCACTGCGTATTTCAAATGATCCAAAGTTATGGGGGGGCGGGGATTAGTCTGGGAGACTATCTAAAGAGAAATTTGAATGCATTCGTGCCGACGACGCCTTACGCGCATGCAAAGATGCTGTGGCTAATATAGTTTTGGCACATTCAGGAAGTCCTGCGTACTTGGCACTGAACCAGAACAGTATGCACACGCTGTGTGTCCCGTCCACGCTGATTTCAAAAGCTGTAAAAAAAACGCCCTCTTTTGTTTGCACTTGGAGCCCATATATGGATTTTTTTCTTAGTTCATAACGCTTTACATTATTACCCCTGCTCATCGTGCCTGTGAAACATGTTTGTGACTTCTCGCATTTTTTGTCCCTTTGCTTCACATATATAAATATTTAAATCTTAAATGACCTCTTTGTCTTCTAATTTGACCTTAATTTCAGAGGTCGCTGGGTGTGTGCCTCATGTCTGAACCCCGCTCGCTCCTCACGGTCCAAGCGGGCGGAGCAGAAAGCTAAGAAGGAAGCTCTGGCAAAGAAGAAGAAGCAACGATTGACAAAGAAGAGGAAAGCACAAGAGGAGGCGAAAGCTGCTGCTAAGAAAACTAAGATTGTCTTCACTTGCAAGGTAATGAGGCAGTCACAAGTAGATAACAAGACAATCACAAGACAGTCACAAGTCAGTCACAAGTCAATCATCAGACAATCACAAGTAGATCACAGGACGATTACAAGTCAATCACAAGTCAATCACAGGTAGATTACAGGACGATTACAGGACGATCACAAGTAGATAACAAGACAATCATAGGTCAGTCACAAGTAGATCACAAGATGATCACAAGTCAACCGCAAGGTCGATCATAAGTCAGTCACAACTCCATCACAAAAACAGTCACGGCTGCATTCATTGTTACTGAATGTAAATAAAGCAAAAACACTGAATGCGAATTGATAAAGTTTACTTTTCACTAAAATGATTTCTTGAAACCTTTTCTCAGATTGCTGAAGACATCATTGGCAAGATGTTGAGATACAGGGATAGTGGTCCGTTCCGTACCATGCCGGATCCAGCAGACGTAAGAAAACATACTTCTAGTAATAACTACTGCTTATTATCAACTTTGCTAGGTAGTTTTTTTTTGGTTCTGTTAAGAACAGTCCTGCTGTAAGTTCTAAACGAACTTGTCTTTGGTCTCAACGTTTCGACTAGCCTGCACTAGCCTGCTCTAGTCATCGTCAGCAAAGTTGATAATAAGCAGGACAAGTTCTTTTCAGAACTAATATCTCCTAAGCAGTAGTTATTACCACATGGTGTTACCGCAAACCGAAACGATACCGATACCCCACCATGCAAAGCCTCAAATCTTATAAAACATACTTCATTACTGAAACTATATCTCCCAAATGTCCCATTGTTTGACAAAATGTTGTCAACAGTTTCGACCATGTGCATGCAAATATGGCGATTACAGACGTAACCGTTGCTCTGGAATTGTTTTTCAGACACAATTCAGTGTCCAGTAAATTGGCACAATTTGTGTGTTGCTTCTTGACTATCCGCTATATAACATAAAGCCATATTTTGCCCTTTATTCAGGCGCCAGACTATGAAGAGGTCATTGCCAATCCTGTAGACCTTCACATGTTGAAGGACCGATGTAGCTGCGAGGAATACGACAAACAGCAGGAATTCCTCGACGATGTCCGCTTACTCTTCACTAATGCTAAGCAATATTATGAGGTAATTTGTCACAACATTGTTTTGCTAAGCCGTTCCTGCTTAGTAGAAGATTGCTTAGGAATTTCACGTGCTAAGTATAAAGCAGTGGGGAACCATTGATGAGCCATATTAATTTACATGAACTTTTGCTGGTAAACGGTTATTGCTAAGCAAATATTTTTTGGTGGTGAGAAGATTTATGTAATAAGCAGCTTTGTGAGATTGGATTCTGACTTAGGCCGCGTTGGAAATACTTGGCTATGCTGGGAATAACACACAGGGCTATGGGAAGTGGCTGTATCCGCTTCCATAGGCGCGTGTGTCATTTCAAGCAGTAGCCGAGTAATTCGGAAACAGCCTCACATGAAAAATGCATTTTCAGCTCATCCATTGTGTGTTCACATATGAAAAATGAACAAGCGAAAAATGTCATGAGACTTGTTATTATTAATTTAATTTATGGTACTGAAACCAAGGATGCCTCAAAAGCACCCTAGGCACTGTAGCTCGCAAGCCTGAAGAAACCTGTAAAGAGAAGACAATGAGAAGAAATAACAGTTTTAGAGGTGGGAGGAAAACCCCAGAAGGATATTCTGGGAAAAACCCACGGAATCAGGCAGTGACTGAAAACCCAATCCACATATTGGCCCAGGCGGGATTCGAACCCAGGTCCAAGTGGTGGAAGGCGAGGAAAGTACTTTGCTATGCCGACCTGACTCCCCAATTTGTCCGATCCATTCATATTTAGTTCTTGGCCATTTCTGATTGTCTTCCACAGGATGATGAACACGTCATCCTCCAAGCTCAGAAACTGGAAGATTTCTACGTCAACCTCCTCAAGTGGAACCTCCCACAGGCTGTGGAGGCCTGGCAGCAAGGTCCTTCCCGATTGAGGCAAAGGAGTAGGAATCCAGTCAGTCGGGCCGATGACCGAGCAGACCACAGCTATGGCCGGAGGTCACTACGACAACTGCACCATTAATGTCCAGTTTGTAGCAAATTTTATCAAAATGAATTTTGTTTAATGATTGATCTTCGTAATATGTGTCTTTTTATGTGCGGGGAAAATATGTATTTGTATTATTAAGCGTCTAAAGTTTTGTTTTACTAGTAAGTAACTGCCAAAGTAGAACTTTTTGGTCGATTCTTAAGACTTTGTGTACTCTTACTAAATCCTCCAGTAATTTTAAAATTGGTAGCTCTTAGGATCCAAGTGAGTTTGTGAAGTGTGGTTTTGTATAATCTTTGGAATATCTGCAGGAGCATATTTTTGTAAAATAAATAAATAGTTACCTCAAACAAACAAAAACAGTACAGCAACTATTTCCAGTTTTTGTAAAATGATTAATGGACCACTAATTTATTTGTTTCCTCCCTGAAAATTCACCTTTTTAGAATAATTTCCCTTATTTGGGATGGTTTATGCATGCTGGGCAGATACATTGTGTATACTGATACTGTTGTAGCACTCAAATGTTAAGTATCAAAGCTTTTTTTTCTGTGAGATCTGTTAATTTGCCCAAATAAAAATCAAAATTGAACTTTTTAACTACAAACACCAGTGACGGTACTAGCAGGTTCATACACAATTATCAAAAATTTTTAAAAGCGTTAAAACATACGCTCAGGGGAGGGGGTTAACGACCCATATGTTGATCAGTATTTTCGGTCCAGTATTTTTTGTAATGGGCTTTCACAAAATGTCATAAAAAAAATGTGATACCTCAACTTCATGAACTTCATACACAGTTGAAAACAAATGTGACCTGTTCTGTCAAAATCAGACTTTTCTGGGCATAAGGTCGAAAATGATATTTTTACATATTGTTAACATATGTTCTTTTCCCTTTTAATAGGTGGTTTAAGTTTTGAAACCGGTCATTCCTGGGCTGAGTTATGCTATTTTGAAGTTCATTGTGTCGAAAAGTAGAATACGGAGAAAATGGCCACAAATGTCACAAAACAGTTATTTCTTTAACTGATATACCCTATCAAAATCATCAAAAAATAGAATATGTAGAGTTCAAATTTTGTAATATATTTTAAACATGTTCAGGATTACAAATATGCAAACATTTAAAAATCGATAAAAATCACCCCCACAGCGTTTTTGGCCCTATCTCAATTTTAACCTCTGCCCAGAAGCGTCTGCTTTGGACAGAACAGGTCACAAATGTGTATGCGGCGATGGCTATTATGGGCCACTGGAGTGTTTTGCATTAAGTACTGTATAACTGTCAAGGGACTTTACCCATCTTAAAAAAATTAGACCAATAATTTGGCGTCGACAAAAAATTTCCGTAGACAAAAAGGAGCATCTGACAATAAGAAAACTGCAACTTTAGGTGCATGGTGTTTTTCTTTTTGAAGATTCAAACCAGTGAAAAACAATTTGTATATTTGGTTAATGATGGAATATTCGATATTATTCAGGACAGCCCTAACTATTGGGTTGGCAAAAACAGTCTTCACAGTCACCATTTCAATTGGTTCCTCACAAGGACTTTTGGGAGTAAAATCTTGCGGACAAAACTCGCTTCAAACTGTGAAGTTCCTGTGTGATGAATTTATCATAAATTGCTTTAAATTGAGTTTGTTTTATACATGTGTACATAGTCATACAAAAAAAAACTGTAGTCATGAGTGAGTTTTAAGTAGATTTAACTTGGATCAAATCTTGGAAATTTTTTCAATTTTTTTAAAGGCTGGGAAAGGGAGGTCAAAATAATAAGGTTATACACCATTGACATTCATTTTCTGCTGAAAGCAGTAACAGCACTTGTTGAGCACATACTTTATTGAATATTTCTTGATCTTTCCTGTCCTATAAAACATAGAAAAATGTTACACATGCACACCTTTTTTGTCAAGATATAAAGATTGTTTGAAAACCCATACTGGTTTAAACAATAGGAATCGGTCTTGATACGCGTTTGTGTAAATCCATGAGTAGTATGTACAGAGATATTAAACCGTAATGTGATTTGTGTAACTTACAAAGGTTGTTTTTTCATCTATTTGTCTTATTTTTTTACACCAAACTTGTAAAATTTCTAGTTTTATTTATTTATTTAATTTTTTTTTTGAGGCAAAACCCTGGCTGCTATGCATAAAATACTGGACAACAAATTTATATTCCGACAAATCTTATCAGTACATGTATTACACTTCACATTTAAATTTGGGTAGCTGGGCCATTTCTGCCGAGAAATATTCTTGTTTTCTTAAGCATCCTGAAAAAAGACCCTGGCTTTAGATTTCCTTTAAGTTTCAGGAAACTGTCCCAATAGTTGCAGATTT
This sequence comes from Patiria miniata, assembly GCF_015706575.1. Classification (NCBI taxonomy): domain Eukaryota; kingdom Metazoa; phylum Echinodermata; class Asteroidea; order Valvatida; family Asterinidae; genus Patiria; species Patiria miniata. Next base: position 9,837,894 of record NW_024037057.1, on the reverse strand, counting down.
TATGTTCCGCATTCCATGCCTTGTACTCAACCCATTACGTTCTACTTGGATTGAGCAAGTGACGTTCTGGCCATCTGAAGAGCGCCCTCGTGTGTCTCGTTCCCACCAATGAAACCATTAGCGTGGACAAAGATGCATCCTGGGATACCGGACAGGGTACACAGCTCCTCGTTCCGGATGCCGCGCCACTTCTCCGGCAATGACAGCCTAAATAAATTTTTTTTTTTTAAAAAGGAAAGAACTTCATATTATTTTTCAGGTGCTTATGGAGCACAGGTGCCTATGAAGTACAGGTGCTCATTTGTCCCTTTTTGCACTCTTGAAGAAATTCATAATTATTACCCCCATTCATCAGGCCATGAGAGCAGTTGAGACTCAAGTCGTTTTCTTTTCCTACCTGTTACTGAAGGAGTTACTTGAGACGGGGACACACTGCACTCTCCATTTGCCGTTCTGGTCTGTGTACAAGACGTACTTGACCGGTGTCTCAATCTTCTTGGCTTCCTCAAGGGCATAGAGATGCTCCTTCCATGGACATCCTCCTTGACTGAAGACTAGCACTTCACCGCTGCTATCAACCTGAGGAATCCAAATTAATACCAGGGGTACATTTAACAGAACTGCTAAGCGCAAACATGTACATGTACTAAGCTTATAACATATGTGCTTATCAGAAACAGGTTAAAGGTAGGGTAGATCATCTGTCATATATGTATTGTTTCGTTTGAAGTAACAAAAGTGCTCAAAATCTAAAGACGGGTGCTGAACAACTAACATGAAGTGTTAGCTCTGTGAAGGCTGTTTATTCCGAGAAAATATTCTAGGATCTCGATTTCAATTCAAAAGTTGCCGAGTCATATTTTGAATTGTGCCCGAAAAAAAGCATCTGGGACACATTCTCATTCAGCCAATTGAAGCTACGCGATGCCAGGCACTAAACCGACGAATAATAGCAACTGAGCATGTGCGTGCATCGTGTCAACGCTTGCACAGACCCATTCACAGATTTGCCCTTTTATAATCCGACTACCAACAGAAATTTCCAAAAATGTGTCACTTGACTAATCTTTGGAAATGAGCTTCTTTTACTATTTTCTTCAAATTGTAGATTTGTAAATTTAAAATTAGATGCAGTTCAAGGATTGCAACGTACCTCAAAGCGTCCATCGAGGGCGCTCTCCACAAGTTCCCTGGCCGGCCACCAGCTGGTATTGTAGTAATTGACTTTGTCCAGAAATTCTAAACCCGTCAGCTCCATGGCCTTTTTAAAGCCACCCTTGAAACGGCAAAAACAAAATAATGAAACACAAGTCTGGTTTGAAGTTGGTAGTTGAGATTAGTCACCAATCTTCTCTTTTAATCATTGATAAAGGAATAAATTTGTGCTTGGCCGCTTTTAAACAAGTACAATTTCGACCAGCTGTGGGCCTGGATGCTGATAATGGTTCGAGCTGAAGGCTGTAGTAGTGTGAATGTTAAGACTCTCGGAATACAGAAATTCATTGCTAGTATTGCGCATGCGTGAGCAGGGTAAGCCTTAAGGATTTTTTTTTGTATAGCAAAACTGCTATGCAAATTTTGATTTGCATAGCAGTTTACCAATTTTGCATAGCAGTTTTGTTATACTCAAATTTAGCCTCGGCTTTGCAATTACTATTTACCTGTCAGTGTCAGACTGTACAAATTGCAAAGCAATAAAGAAGTAACTTACGTTAAGCTGTGAACTTAATGACTCATCAGTTGTCTGTTTATTTCAGGAGCTGCATGCTTGCTGGAATAACTTTCGAGTGAAAAAGCAATTTATTAACCCGGGCCATTCCTGGCCCGGGTCTAGATCCGCCCGCCAATTATTGGCAGTATTTGCCCTGATACCGGTAGTTTTCGTAGTAACCATGTTTTCATCAATATGCTACACAGCGCACAAACGACAACACAGCTGGGATTTTGACGTTTTAGTTCCCACGAATCCCACGTACATATCAAGTGATTTACTTGAAGGGGTAAACCCGTTTTCCGTGTCGGCAAAATGTTTAAGATAAACCGACAAATATCTAAAGAATAGTGATGAGAAAAGGGCTCGATTTACCCGGGTGCACGCATGCACCAGAGCATGTAGATTTTTGCTTGTGCACGTAGCTTTTTTACTGAGCATGCACGACGTGCATGTAACTTTTTTTAGCCACCAAAATACTCATTTCATGCATATATTTACCAGTGAGTGAGAATAAGAATAAAGTTTGTTGAATACTTGACCAGATAGTGTACAAACGTGTTATTTCTTTTATAAATCCATAAATTATTCCTTGCACAGTCGCAGCAGATTCAGAGTACGAGGTAAAATCTCGACGTACGTCCTGCACCTCCTCCGATCATGCACGTGATTTACCACGTGATACATGCTATGGATAATTTGGTATCGCACTGACGCTCCGGGCATTCCTTATGTCCGGATCATAAGTGCGATTCCAAATTATTAGCTGCGTTTATCACGTGGTCTCGTTATTGGCCCATCAGACGCGCGCCGCCTGTTTACAAACTAAACACGTACAGATTTTATACAGCTGAACAAAATTGATCTTCTTTTTCAGTATTTAAGCTTAACTAAATCAAAACATGATGGATGTTTACCATGTCCGATAGTTGTGGAATTCAGTGGACCGAAATTTGGTGGCAAGTACACTTTGTGTCAACTTTTCATGATCAAAATGTTGTATAGCAGTTTTGCGATGCACTTTAAAAATTGCGTCGCAGTCGGCCTCGAATGTGTCGCAAATTGCGATGCGATACCGCTTATTGCGGACCCTGTGCGTGAGTACAATGTATTAATGTGAACATTTCAACCAATACAACAGTAAAAGGGACCAAATTTCATAGGAGTCCAAATTTCATGTAACACTGGAAGAGTCCAGCCAGCCAGTGACAGGCTCTTGACCAATAGGAATGGGTCAACTGTCTTAGGTATTTATGAATGTCGTATCAAACAGTGACATTGATTACCTCTTCATCCGGGCTGAGATCCATCCAGTCAGGAGTGAGGTGTTTCACCCGGGAACTCAGGTTGGTTGTGATTAAATATCTGGAAAAGAAAGTGACAAACCATTCTGAGTTGACTCACAATTTCATTTTTGTTTAAATTATTATTCATCCCCTTTTACTTGTCACTGCACTTGTGACGTCCTTGTGAATGAAGTTATGACTGGTCCAGTGAGCACACTGAACACACAGACTGGATGTGTGATTTACTTGTCATAACACTTGTGATGGACTTATGTGATTACTTATGACCAGACTTGTGAATTTGCTTGTGACTTAAATGGTTTGTAAAGGATTTGTGAGTGTTCAAATACCTCGGTTGTTCATCGCTCTGTGCAATCCCGTTATCAATGGCGTCAACCTCCTCGATGAAGTTCTCGTAGACTTTGTCATAGATCGCCTGCACTTTGCTATCATCAGCATCTTTAAGACCCTTGATCGTTCTCAAGACGCGCTCACCGAAGTGAAGATAGACCAAGCCAGCGCTACTCAATTTGGTAGTCCATGGCTTTGCAGGACGGAGAGAGTTCATGGAATGGGAGAAAGACCTGTTCATCAGAAAGTTAAAATCATACAGCCAATTCAGCAACTGTTACAAAATAGGAAATTGTGTTAAATCTTTTAGAATCGGCAAATGAATACACGAATCTCATTTTTAAGATAAGCACCTTATACAAACTTAGTCTTTCTTCTATTTTTGTAAACTCCAATCTTGTTGTTTGTTGAGTAAATTGATTGCCAACAATCCAGAGGACGTTGATAACTAATCACCTTGTTGGTTTTCTAAACTATTTAGATTTCAAGAACATAGGCCTACCGTTGATGATGATCATATCTATGTTTGCTTGGATCAAACACACCGCCAACGTCAACCACGATGTCACAAGTGTCTAGAACAGACTGGTTCCTTGTTCTTATAATTTCTATGAAATTAAAGTGACAAACAAAAATAAAAGTTAAAACAAGGAAACTTAAGGATTTTATGTTCTCAGTGTCAGTGAGCATAGAACTTAAGTATCATTTTTGCAAGTTCCGTTTTACCTGCATCTTTGTACTCTGGCAACTGGCGTAGAAGAAAACAAGCAAGAGCCTCATCGCAATGGAACGATCCGTTGTGAGTGCCTATCGTCTGTCGAGTGCATTGACGCTTGGTATCAGCATCTCCGCTATTCATTTCAGCCATCATGTGATTGTAGATCGTAGGAATGACTGCAAAATTGACAAATATCTAAAACATAATCAAAATTAATTAAACTCACTGTACTTGTAGTGAGACTGAGACATTGTGCGAGCATGAACATGATGAATCCTGACAGTCACGACATCAGAACAATTTCAGAATAGGCCCCCCCCCCCCCCCCCCCGGCCCCCCAACCATTTTTATTTTTTGAAAAGAACAACCTGGCGCCACTTTTTCTTCATATATCATCTCTCAATCATTGCAAAAATGATGATAAGACATGAATCTGGGACTGAGAAACATTTCCAATTTTGTTATGTTAGGAAATACACAATTTTCTAGACTCTCCATAGACTTTGTACACAACCACCATGACCACTGCATCAGGTTGCAATATTCTTTCCCATAGACTTTGTACACAACTTCACATCAAATTCACAAGTCACAACCGCTGAAGACGCTTCAGGATACTTTTACTTTCCTCATTTTTAAAAGAACGATATCTTACCAAATCCTGTTTTCCTTCTTAAGCTTGCCTCAACAGGTAAGCCAATTGTTCTTAATCTTCTCAAAAAGTTCAAAGCAAAGAAATGCGACATGTGCGAAAACAAAGCTTGACCGCGCGAAATTCGAACGACGGCTGTTTTACCGACGACTGATGTATGATACTGCGCAACACTTTTTAAACGCAGAGAGTCTGGGATCAGACACTAAATCGCCCTTCATAGATCACACCGGTAGTCCGGTACCGGCCGGTGGTACACAAAATACATCCGGTACAGGATTTCCAGCTGAAGCGATCAACGTCAGTGCGAAAATGGCACTTACTTTCGGGAAATCTTTTCGGGTTTATCATAAGTTAGAGCCACCGTATTCCGTAATCTTGGAGACCAGAAAAAGACAAGAGACCCTGCTCTTCGAATCCGACGCAGTGGCTGTTTTAAGTGAGTACAATCTCCACATTTTCAATGAGTATTTTTGAAGCTGATGATACGGAACTAGGACTAGGAAGCGATCCGCCTACACAACAACAGTACACGAGCGCGTACGAACAGGCAGGGCGGCGGTGGTGGAACCATGGAATGGGCGGGGCGGGGCGGGGCGGGGATTGTGAAAGTGGGATGATAGTTAGTTGTATTAGAAACAACATTGTTTTCAAATTTGGAAAGATGTTGCATCCTGTCGCCAGTATTTATAGGCACATAATTTTCGAACAAAATTGAAATATTTCTCACTCAATCCGAGGTTTATGTCTTTTATTTTTTTAAGTTTTATTTTAAAGATTTTTGCAACAACTGACCTTCAATCATTGTACATTGAGATAATATAGGATGAAATCAATTGTTCCATCCACCCTTCATGCCCTTCCACCTACTTCTAGAATTAGAAGGCTTCTCTCCGTCAGCTGACGGAGAGAAGCCTTCTAATTCTAGAAGTACCGTCCACCCATCCATCATCAAGCGTCGCATTTGCTTGAGTTAGGATGATAGGCCTAATAAAAAAAGTCTTATTGTAATTATTAAAAATAATGGTGTGAGCATGCGCGCAGAAGACAAATGGAAAAAAATGCAAGATGCGATTCACGGTAAATAAACATTTAATTTTTATTAGCCTACAATGGTAATTTAATAATTGAAAATATCTCAATGTTTTGCACATCACAGGCCAGGCAGAAACCGAAACACTGAAAAGACAGTATCAGAAATTGATGGACGGATATGGATGTCTTGGAGTTCTTAAACTAAACATTGGTAAGAAGTTCAAATACAGAGGAATAATCCTGAGAGCAAAACAAGAGAAATAAGCCGGGAACACCTGGTGCTAACTTTATAATTATATTCATAAGACCAGATAAACTTTCACAATATTACTTGAGCTAGATCTTCCCTAGCTTAGGCTGTGTCGGAAAATACTTGGCCAAGGGGCTTCATCGGTGTAGACTATGTGTACTTACAAGCCATAACCACGTAATTTACACAGGGTGAATCAGTCTCAACACGGCTGCTTTTATAATTTCTGCCTCAACAGGAGAGCAGACTGTGCTATATTTAGTCATCGTTACCGGGTGTGTCTCCGTCGGCAAGGTGGGGTCGTCAGAAATCTTCCGCATCACGGCGACGTCCTTCATCTCACTACGACGCGACCCTGGTGACGAGGAACGCATCACTGAGGTTAGGAAGCTACTCAGCTCTGGGACGTTCTACTTCGTCTGGTCGTCATCCTCCCAACAAGCCCAGTTTGATTTGAGTCTGTGTGCTCAGCGTCAGAAGCAAGACCACTCAACTGACAACAGATTCTTCTGGTAAATGAATACCCGTCTCCAGATTTCATGCTAAAAATACAAATTTCTTAAGCACGGACGAGTAGTGTTTGGAAACATTAGCATCTGTTGAGCTGATGATATGTGCAACTTTCTCCCCTTGTATGAAAACTTTTTGAAATCCTTTTTGGTTAATTTTATTGAAAAGTGCACTTTTGTAACTTGTTTTTTTTTTTTTAGACAACTTAGGGCACTGTACATGTACTGTTGATGTCATTTCAGGAAGACACTGTTCAGTTTAGGAGTTTTCTGTTGAACTTGTGAACCCAAAACTTTAGTCAATGAAAACATTTGTAAGAAAGGGTTGCTTCTTGGCCTACTGCCATGAACTGACCTAGAACGAATCAGCAAAGAAAAAAGGATTTATGGCAGCAAAATATCCAAAATTCTAGCAACTTTTTGTGCTGAAATAGCTGTAACATTGATGTTTCTGTTTTGCTCATGAATATGAAAATTGCATGTATAAAAATAGAAAAGGCACCAAAATACCCTACAAAATGGCAAAATGAATAAATTAAAGTTAAGGTTAATTGGGACACAAAGGTGCATTTTCAAGGATTGCTTTAAAAACTTACATTGCATTGGCCCTTTAAAACAATCCAATGTCAAAGAGTCAAGCTCTGGAAATGTTTCCAGCCAAAATTGTGTATGATGTCAATTATTTGTGACTGGTTCGGTGTTTTTCAACTTGACTGAAGATCTCCTTCTTTTAACAATCAGCAATTTGTTCTGCAAAAAAATTGTCACAAACTCTTTACACATGTCTGCAACAGGAATCGAACCCTGCACTTGCATCTCCAGCGCTATAATGTCAACTGTTCCGATTGGCTGCTTGTCATCATGTGTGGGGGTGTTGAGATTCGAACCATCTACTGCGGCACGCGACAGGCCAAGGCTTGCCTCATATCACGGCTTAGCTGTGAGAGAGCTGGCACGCGATTCAACGTCCGTGGGACTAATGACGACGGTCAGGTTGCAAACTTCTGTGAAACTGAACAGGTAAAGAAAGAATCTAATATTGATCGCTGACACAGACTCTTTGGGCCAAATAAAAAAAAATAATTTGTTAGCGTCCCCGCCCACTTCCTTTTCGGAGGCCGCCTCCTTTATTTTTTTTTGAACCAAAAAAATGATAAATTTTAAACAGTGATATCATTTGGCCTCTTTGTCTGTTGCATCTAGCCCATATAAAGCTGGTATGTCATTTCCTGAGTCCATGTGGCGGCCATTTTATAAAAATCTGGCAGCCATCTTGAAAAATAGCCTGGTCGGGCGGCCATTTTGGAGGGGAAAAACAAGGGGGGCTGCCTCCTTCCATTTTTTCAAAAAGGCAGGAAGCTAAATATGTTTGTTTTTTATTTGGCCTTATGAATGGTAGAGCATACCTAGGCCAATACTCAAAAGCCCCTCGATAGCTTGATCTACATACAACTTATATCACTGTTTTTGCTTTAACAATTTATGGTCGTTTCAAGGTATTATTGAATGGCAATAAATATGTGCTTGGCTGATGTTAAACAAAGTACGTTTAAGACCAGCTCAGGGGCCTCGACGTTGATAATGTCCTTTGCCCTCAGCTCAGGCTCCTGGCCGGTTTAAATTTACTTGTTTAAAACCGGCCAAGCTCATATTCCCTTATGAAAACACCTGTGTAAAGGTTGACAGGATTACTACATGTAGTTGTTTTGCAGTCTTGGTCTTGGTCTGTCTATTAGTTTCAAGCTGTGTTGTGTTTTTATACAGGTGATTTTCCTGGACGATGTGAATGTCTCCTCATTCGTCCAGACCCGCGGTTCCGTACCTCTATTCTGGGAGCAGCCAGGTTTGCAGGTCGGCTCACATCGGGTCAAGATGGCCAGAGGTTACGAAGCCTCGGCCCCGGCATTTGATAGGTAATACGTCGTATGAATTATACTAGGTCTGTTTATTAACCCCAGAGGGCGCTCTTCTATCTATTCATCAAAACCTAAAGGGGGGTTCCGTCAGAAATTACAAAGTAGCTGCAATACTAAAAAAAATCCTAAAACAAGGAATCTGATTTGTTTCTTGCTTTTGTCTACAGGCACATGTCCATGATTAAGACACAGTATGGCGACCAGGCCATCGTCAATCTGTTAGGCAGCAAAGAAGGCGAGGACCTACTCAGCAAGGCATTCCAGGTAATTCAGCTCTAGGCCAAATTTCAGCTTAGCAGGAAATATAATCAGATATAATTTGTGGTCAGCAAACATCTACAGAGTACCAGTCATGACCACCCACAACTCAAGACAGTCTGGCTGGTAATCTGTTTTTTCCTGTGCCAGGTTTTGTCTGCAACTGTGGAGGCATTTGTAGCTCTTCGTTATTAACATTGAATTGAGAGACTCCACACTTTGACTCTAGGTCATAAGGTTGTCATATCGCGGGTCGACCTTGGGCCAGCTTCATAGATTGGCCTGTTGAAGCTATGTAGCAGAGAGGAGTTCCACATGTAGCCAGAATCTCCCAACTCAGGACGTTCCCTTTTATATTTCAGAAACACACTTTGTACATTCATTTTTTTTTTTTTATTCTGACGGTTATTTTTCTTTTGTTTTCCATGCAGAATCACCACAAGAATTCTCCCCATGCCCAGGACATTCCCCACATTCTCTTTGACTATCATCAGATGTCACGCCAGCGAGATTATCTCAGGATCCTGCAGACAAAAGTCCAGAAATACCTGGATGCCTTCGAGTTCTTCCACCTGGAAGGAGAAAAGACCAAGAAGTGAGTTTGCAAGTTTTGCGGACTTTCTTCATCTTGAGCAGTAGTTGGCATGGCCATCTGGATGTTGTAAACTGGGCAGTTGCACACCTCTGACTGTACACTGGGTGACCTGATGAAATAAAAAATGTTGAATCTTTTCGAATTTGGTGGTGCCAGAAAGGTGTGCGGGAAGCACTCCGATTTCACCGGACGCGCTATTTGTGTTAACCAATCAGATTCGCAAAGGAAGTCACATGATTCAAAATTGACGGCTTCTATTTTGACATCATGTGATTGGTGATCATGTGACTGGTCATCATGTGACCGATTATAGAACGGAATCGGCCATGTGTGGGGGTACCATTGCCATCTCCGCAACGGTGAAAAAAAGTACCAGTGATCCAGTGAGCTGGTAAAATCGCAACGGTGTGCGGCGGGCTTTTTGTTTAGAATTTTTTTTCTGACAAACATATTTTACATACAGTGTAAGGATTAAACTGTGGTTACTGATGTGTGTACTCCATACTGTGCTACCACTTCTTTGCCAAACTAAAATAGGTATTTCTTATATTTTTGTCCAGTTTTCTTTATTTTTTGTATTTTGTTTCTTTTTTCTTCCAGTGTGCAGACAGGCACCATACGCACCAACTGCCTGGACTGCTTGGATCGGACCAATGCCGTACAAGCATTCTTTGGCCTACTGGTAAGCGCCATTTCCTATTTGAAGTACTTTCAGTGACTCGAACAATCAGGAGAAATCTTCTTGACTTATTTATTTTACTGATAACACCAAATATTCCTTAAAAGTGTTTTTAAAACGGACGTTAAATGACTTGTATACAACTTCGAGTTCTGATCAAGTTGGAGGTAGAATCATTCACTTTGTCTGGGAGAAGCTCTGCATTTGTCTCGGACATGTTCCGGGGAAATTTTCATGAGCAACTGCTTAACTCACCAATACTGATAACTTGTTCGGAACTCATCCTGATATGAATTGAGGGGCCGTAAGTCTGGGTGAAATTCCAAACCCAAGTCACTGGAGAATGAAAGTACCTGTGGATAAATCTCCCTATCATTGTCTTCTTTTGTCAGATGATTCCCAGGCAGCTTGAAGCTTTCGGCTTGGCCAGTAAACCTCAGATGCTGTCTCGTTTTGAGGAGGTCTACAGGACCATCTGGGGTTTGAACGGAGATCATGTGAGTCGTATCTACGCTGGTACTGGAGCTCTGGAAGGCCGGACCAGGGTAAGAATAGCCTTGGCCCAAGGCGTCAATGAACAATTGCAATGGTTGCATTGTTGCAGAGCGCCCTTGCACAGTTGTTTTTGTACTTTTTCAAACTAATGTCTTGGGAACCGTGCAGTAATGGGGACGTGGCCATTTTATATAAATTAAAACGTTGGTGTAAATACTAATTTCTTTAAACAAAATGGCGGCTTCCAGGCCAAAAATCCTCACTAACCCGTAAAATATGCTTACTGTAAGAACAGAATTTTCTGCTGCAGTTAGCAGGGAATTTTTGCTAACGGTAAGCAGAGCCATGAAAATAGGCCCAGCTGCCTGACTGGAACAAAGATCCAATTCCAGTCTTGATTCAAAACTAACTCAACTTGTATCCAACTAAAAACAGGCTGGCAAGCTGAGAGATGGGGCTCGTTCAGTCACTCGCACCATCCAGAACAACTTCTTTGACGGCAGCAAACAGGAGGCCATTGACATTCTGTTGCTAGGCAACTCACTGGTAGGCGAGTTGGCAGATAAAGCCGGTGCCCTCCTGCCCAAGAGTCATCTTCATGGTAAGACTGTATGTGTTGCTTTGCGGGTCTGTATGTTTTGTAGATACTACACAATCAGTAGACTTAAACACTTTTTAGACTTGCAAACACCTGCACAGACGCTACATGCACTATGTAGACCCTACAGCCTTACCGTACACTGTGTAGATTCTACAAACACTTCTACGAGTTACTGTGAGACCTTCCTTATTTTGTCCCCGACACCACGAACTGACATTTGGTGCGCGTTGACATTTGGGCACGTGCGCATATTTTACAGAACTGCGTTATTTTGGTTCCCATAAACTAAAACATACTACATGCGCGCACTCCATACATTTTCGTTTTCACAAGCTGAAACCGGTCTCATTTTCACCAGTAAAAACGTTTTTAATCCACTTTGGTGTAAGACGTATACAGATGGATGAAATTTGTGTCAAACCTTTTAAGTAAAATGCGTTTCAAAATCTTGAAAACGAAATTATTCTATTACGCGTCAGTTAAAGAAGTGCACGCACACCTGCGTGTCAGTTGGTGACACCAAATGTTTTGATTATGCGTTTTTCACGAGCTGACACCACACAGTGCATACGTGTCAGTTCATGAAAGCGCTGACAATTATTTGCTCTTTTCTCCAGCTTCACCCAGCGTTCTACGCACCATCTGTGAACGTGAAGATGACATCACAGACGCCATGACACTCAGGGTTGGCGTGGGAACGTGGAACATAAACGGCGGACGACACTTCAGGAGTATTGCTTACAAGAACCAGTCCATGACAGACTGGCTGCTGGATAACCCTAAGGTCATTCAGCATACAAGACAAGGTCCGTGCAAAGACCAGATATTAGTTTAAACAAACTCACTAGGATGTACAATTCTTAGACTTTTCAAGATTTTTATGGGTTCCAAGTCTCACTTTCCATTTTGTTAAATGTGGCTTAAAACATTAGGGTATGTTTCATAACAAATTTTTAATTATTCATCACAGCATACCTGTATTAATTTGTAATTAAGTTTTATTTCATTCACTCTTTTCACTCTTCCGCCGTGGGCATGCAGAGCCTCAATCTGGCAACTTTACACAATAAATATAGCCAGTTCAGTGATTCCCGTGTCGGGGTTCAGATCACTGAACCGGCTATTTTTGATTATGTAAAGTTGCCAGATCGAGGCTGTGCATGCCCAATGGCGGAGCCTGAAAAGAGTGAATAGCTTTCGTTTCTATTTGCAAGTTCCAAAAGTGAAGATTTTATTTTGCTTTCAATTTAGTATGGCTGACTTGTGATTAAAGCCTATTGACAGGCAGAGTGCAATATGGACCATGGTGCTAGGTATAATGTAGCAGTTTGTTGTCATGGATCGACCAATCAGAATCGAAGATTCAAGTGTGCGTGAATATACACCTATCTATTCGCTCCGTTCACAAGTACCCCCTCACCGGCAAAGAAGGAACAGTTGGGGGTGACCGACCGACGCCATCTTGCCTGACTGCAATTTTGCCGCGATGTGCGGCCGTACCACTGCGTGTACATAGTACAAATCCCCTGGTGTACGTGCGTCACACACAAGGAACGGTGCGCATCAACCAGCTAAATGTCCCGCCCATGGGACGTCGTTGCTAGGTAAAAGGGCGCCCTCTTTTGTTGGCGCACGGAGCCCATACACCAATATCTATTAGAAGTGGCGTCTGCTCCTCTGTAGCCACACCTGTAACTGATCGCCGTCTTAGCCTAGCAATTCAGATGCGTGTTGTCATTCATTCTGGTAATTAGTACATTTTGAATGTCTCAAGACAATTTGTTCTCTTCTTGTTTATTAGAATGATGTGTTCTTGTAATTATTTGAGTATAGGTTGTTCTGAGGAAGGAGCTGATTTCAGTAAACCGGCAGACATTTATGCCATTGGATTTGAGGAAATGGTGGATCTGAACGCAGGAAACATAATCAATACAAGGTAGATAATATTTGAAGGCTTGCATGGTGAATGGATAATAATAAGATAAGTTGTTGCTACCGCAACAACTTATCTTATCAATACAAGGTAAAATTATTTCAATTTATTGCAGAAGTTACTGCAATGAAATTTGCATTTTTCTGTAAAATGGTTGCTGAATCGGCATTATTAGCAAAATGTGGGTCGTAAATTATGTGAGACAGATTTTACTTCCTTATTTTCTTATTTTCTCATTATTTTTCAGCACGAGCAACCAGAAGCGATGGAGCATGGAATTACAGAAGACGCTCTCCAGAAATCACAAGTACATCCTCCTCACATGTGAACAACTCGTCGGTGTGTGTCTGTATATCTTCATCCGTCCTCACCATGCCCCTCATATCAGGTAAGAAACTTGCTGATTGCTCCTCAGCTTAGCAGAAACTGCCACTTAATGTGATGTTGCAACTTAGCAAGATTACGATCTGAGCACAAATTATCTGAGGTTTGTGAACAGCTCGTGGGTGTGTGTCTGTATATCTTCATCCGTCCACATCACGCCCCTCATATCAGGTAAGTTGCTAGAAGAAACTTGCTTATGGCGTCTGGATTGCTTTGCAGAAACTTATACTTTTGTAGATATTTTAACTTAGCAAAATTACAATCTGAGCAGAAATTGTCGGAGGAATTAGCTGTCCACACTACGCCCATATATCAGATAAGAATCTTATTATTAATTGATAATCATTACAGAGAATTTATAAGGCGCACAGTATCTGGAGAACCATTCAAAGGCGCCGGTCACTAGCAAATCACTGTGGTTCAAATGAAAGATTGAAAAGATGAGTCTTAAGATGGTGTTTATGATCTCTTGTTTATGACCTCTACCACTGAACAGTAGATGTTGCAGCTGAGCAAGATTACAACCTAAGCAGTAATTATCCAAGGTAGTATCTCAATGACGATCAGTCATTGCAAAAAAGTTGAAAAGACATGAATCTTGGACTGAGAAACATTTCCAATTTTGATAGCAAATACTTTGATAGAAAATGTACCTGATTCTCCGGTCCATAGACTTTGTACACAACAAAGAAGTGGCATTCGGAAACTACATTCTTTCCAATTTATTAATTTAGAAAAAATTGTTACCAGAAATATTTCTACTTGACAGGGAAGTTGGCTTGGAAACGGTCAAAACCGGCATGAAGGGTGCGGCGGGCAACAAAGGCGCTGTTGCTGTCAGGTTTCTGTTCCATTCAACGTCGCTGTGCTTCGTCTGTGGTCACTTTGCTGCCGGTCAGTCACAGGTTAAAGACCGCAATGACGACTACGCCGAGATTACCAGGAAAATCATGTTCCCTATGGTGAGTTTACTACTTCACTTCTGAAGTTGGTTGTCTTTTCTTCAATCAGAAATGTGAATGTATCTCACTTGTTACTGTAATGTGGTCAAAAAGGATAACACTGATTCATCGTTCGCTTTTTCTTTAAGGGTCGGACGTTAGCGACTCATGACTACGTCTTCTGGTGCGGAGATTTCAACTATCGCATCGACATGGACAAAGACCAACTCAAGGAGTTCATTGCTCAGGAGAATTACGATGCTTTGAAGTCATGTGACCAGTTGCTTCAGCAGAAGAAAGAGGGAAATGTAAGTGCATTGTTTTTGTCAGTAACATTTTGCTTAACCCTAACCCGAGGCCCTTGCTAGGAACCATCCTCAATCCTCCAAAATCCTCACAAATTTTTCACTTATGTTCAAATGAAGGATACCCAGTGCCTCAATTCTTAAAAATCATCAGACAGTCCTGCCTCTCAAAATGCATTCATCCTCCATCCTCCAAAATACTCTTCAAACACCATTCATCCTCAATCCTCCAAATTCCTCATGTTTCTCAAACACCATTCATCCTCAATCCTCCAAAATCCTCCAAAACTGCAGTGAGGATTTTGGAGGATTGAGGAAGGTTAGGGTACAATACATCTGAATATTCATACTGGCTTGTATCTCACACATCAAAAATATACCATGTTCTTGTTGGATGTCCTGTAAAAACACTCTTGTGTTCAATTCAAGAAACACTCTGGACTTCGTCATCATAGTACTCTTAACCTTGAACTACATTATCTCCAGGTTTTTCAAGGTTTTCATGAGGGCGCTATACAGTTTGCACCGACCTACAAGTACGACCTCTTCTCCGACGATTACGACACCAGTGAGAAGAATCGCAGTCCAGCCTGGACAGATCGCGTCCTGTGGAGGCGCCGTAAGCGACGATTCCAAAAGAAGTCTGAAGGGGACGAGGCGTCGGATTACTGCGATCCAGGAAGAATACTGCATTATGGGAGAGCAGAATTGAAAGTGTCCGATCACAGGTAGCACTGTCATGGTGATAACATAAAAGGAACAGAAACGGTTTAAGTTAGGGCTCATATCAATTCATATCTGGGACGAGTTATCTGTTATCTGTTTCTGTACAAACGCCTGGTGTGGCTATCCCGTATAGCTTCATAGTGTATGTATGAGGATAACTGTCAGAAACACCAGGGCGAACCCCTTCTCTTAGCGATAAGTGTTTTGCTGGGTTCTTTTACGTGCATTTATACAACACACGGGACCTACGGCTTAACGTCCCATCCGAAGGATGAAGCAATAATGGTTAAGTGCCTTGCTCAAGGGCACAAGTGTCCGGGCTTGAACCCACGCCACTGTTGCTTCTGAAACACCAGAGCATGAGTCCAGTGTTCTTAACCGCTAGGCCATCTCACCCCCAGAGTTCCGGACAGTTTGAGTGTAAAATCATTCACTTTGTTTGGAAGAAGCTCTGCATTTGTCCGGGACATGTTCCCGGAATTTTTCGTCAGCAACTGCTTGATTCACCGAGTATGATAACTTCATTGCGGGAAGATTGCAGAGTTCAAAATCCTGCGACTTATATGTGATACAATGTCTGCAATTTGTTCGAAACTCATCTGGAATATGAATTGAGACGGCCCTTGAATAAGCGGCATTCAAGTGTTGTGAAAAGAAGTGTTATGTGTGTGACGAAGCCACTTAAGCATGATATCGAATTCATCATTCAGAGATATATGTATCATCCAAAGCTCCTAGTCTGTATCTCCTCGACCATTGCTAGATGTATACCATTTGAAACAAACATTTTCAGTTTGTTCACTGAACTCTTAAATGCTTTATCACAGACGTTACATAAGACTAGAATTACTCTTAGCATGAGTTCTGAGCAACTATTGAAAAAGTCAAGGTAAAAAGTTTTCATTAAATTAGTAAATAAAAAGTTGTTGAGCAATCGTTTCTTGCATGATGGTCAGAAACCAAACCAGAAATGCTTTTATTTAATATCTGTGCAGACCGGTTGTGGCAGCATTAGAAGTTGAAGTCAGAAAGATCAACGATCAGAAATGTTCCAGCATCTACCACGACGTGGTCTTTGAGCAAGGGCCACCGGACGGTACGATCATCCTGACCCTGACTGCCCCAGGAGGAGTTGAAGCTTACGACTTTGATGACGACGCGGTGGACCATGTCTTGGAGATGATGGGTCACGTCGGGGAGGCCATACTTGTCAGGTTAGTTCATCGGAGAAGATTCGTCAACTGATTTTGCAGCCTTCTGGGAATGTTCATGCAGCATTTTATTGGATGTTGCCAAGGAAGTCAGGTTTTCTTGAGAAATGGGTAGAGCAAGGAGGATTAAGAAAAGTACACATTTGCTTCGGTTTCAATTCTAGTCTATTGAAGAAAAAAACAGCTGGATGAATAAACAACTTTTTAAATATACAGGCTACAAACTCTCATATAAACATTTATATGGAAGTCCATGCATGCTGACATTTGTATCCTTGTGGAGTCATTTCTTTGTTCACGTGTACTAAATTTTAGAATGTGAAAATCTAGTTTCAAAATGCTCCTATTTTAACCAGAATCATTTTCCTGGACTGAAATTCAGACTTAATATCCCTTACATAAAATACTTCAATTTGCGAGGGATCAACACACCTTGGAAATTTCTAGTTTTTGAGTAAAATCCATCCATCTATTTTTGTGATAACCTTGTGGAGACGTATTCATCTATAGAAATTGCCCTGTGGAGACCTTTACAATATTTTGTTTTCTATTATACTCATGTCCCCACAGGGAACCGTGTATCAGATCAGTCTCTTGTTTGTTGTTTTTCCAAAGATTTGTGTTATTTTCATTATTGTTTGTAGATTTGTAGAGACGTGTATGGTTGTTACATTTAAAGATGGCTTCAGTGCTCTGTCTGCAAGAAACCTGGATGGAACAGAGGTACTCCATCAAACTCTACACAATCAAATTTGTTTATTAAAATATTTTTATAATTATGAATAATTAATTTCTTAAACTGATAACTTTTTGCTTCGATATAGGGTTTTGCCCTTCACCGGCATATTTTTTTTTATAAACACTGTATACTCGGTCTTGTCCTGAGTGATTGTGAGAAAAAATCAGTTGGGTGGGACTCGAACCCACGACCTCCTGCTTACTAGCGCAGACGTTTACCACTCGACCACTGAGCTTGCCGAGGTTGGCTGGCTGGTTCGAATCACTCAGAACAACACTGAGCATACAGTGTTTATAAATCATGTTGGTGAAGGGCAAAAACCTCATGTTGAAATGACTTTGTTGTTCTTCAAGATCGGTGACAAGCAGCTTCATGTGGCTCTGAGGACTGAGGACTGGGTGAAGCAATTAGAGAAGGAATTAGCCATGTGTGCTCCCAACACAGAGCGACTGCACAACCCAGTCAGTAACAGTCTACTTGGGGAGAGCTTTGACATTCCATCCATGAGTTTTGACATGGACGGTAAGGAGATGACATCATCATTACTAATGTAATTTAATTGAAAAAATAATGCAGATATCTTTGTGCTGGATGTGTTTTAGACTTAAATGAGTTCAGATGTTTGGATTGGTTTGACATGGACGGTAAGGAGATGACATCATGAGTACCAATGTAATTTAATTGAAAAAAAAATGCAGATATCCTTATGCTCGATGTGTTTTAGACTTAAATGAGTTCTGATGTTTGGATTGGTATTTCATCTTATACTGAATGTGATTTAGACTATGACTGTGAAGGTAATATGCATAACATGTCCATTGGTACTTGTACTTGATGTGATTTAGGCTAAGATGATTCCCATTCTATCATTTGTCATGATTACGTTGATGTCTTGTTTTTAACGTTTCCATTGGATACAGAAGAGGAACCTGAATCAGATGAAGATCCTGACGAAGGCCCCACCCTACCTGCTCCCCTTATGCCTCAAGTGGTAACCTCACGCCCAAACACCCCTGACCCTGACTTGACCTCTGACCCCCAGCCAAAATCTCGTCCATCCAGACCGCCTCCTCCAAATAGACCAGCCAACCCCCCCTCCAGACCCTCAGCTCCGCCTTCCAAACAGGCTCCCCCTACAAAGCCAGACATAGCTCCACCCATTCAGGAGACTCCAACAACAGACCTGGGCGTGGTTACAAAAGAAACAGCGGATGTGACATTCAGAGCTCCTCCCTCTCGACCACAAGCTCCGCCTCCTAGACCAGGGGCACCACCCCCTAGGCCAAACACAGTTCCTCCTAGACCAACCTCAAGCCAGCTAAGCAGAACATCAAGCCTAGGGCCGGTAAGTACACAAATCTCTTGTACCTTCTCCCTGGTGTTGAATCAAATTTACAGAAATTGAACCAAATACATTTAAGGTCCTTAAATTAGGGGTTGAAAATCATGAATCTTTGGTCTTAATCCGAATTTAGAGTTCTTGGTTGGTTCTTCTCCTACGGACTCCGCAGGGGAGTTTTAACAAGGAAGCCAGAAACACCCGGGCAAACCCCATATCTTGTTGATAAATGTCACTGGGGTCTTTTATGTACATTGTATTACACAACTCACTGGACCTGCGGCTTTACGTCCCATCGGAGGGACGAAGCTATAATGATTAAGTGCCTTGCTTAAGGGCACAAGTGTCCAGACCGTGGCTCGAACCCACATTCTGCTGCCTCTGAAACACCAGAGCATGAGTCCGGTGCGGTGCTCTTAACCGCTAGGCCATGACACTCTTGAGTTTGTCATGGTTGAGAATACTCCATTGATTAAAGCAGTGAGGAGGTTCATCATTGCAAGATCCCAATCAAGGCCTGTCCATCTTAATGTAAAGACTAATTCAGCAAACAAAATTAGAAGCCATTTTTTAGGGTGAATCACTGTTCCAAATGCCGCATCATTATTAAGATAAAGTGCGCATTTTGGAGACCAAATGAGAAGGAGCCCAGGGTGCATGCTTACTGAACGCGACTCGCTTAGCCTGGTGCCACCTCAGAAAATGGCTGTCGCCAAATCGGTTTATATATATCCTCTCATTTTTACAATTTCGTCTCTTTTTTTTAGACAAGTAGAATCAGCAAACCATTTGAAGTCAGCCATAAAGCCCATGCCACCTCAGAAGCCGAGGCTCTGAGACTTCTTCAAGACCTGGGGATGGATCTCCGTCCCTCAAGAACAGACAGTCCAACCTCCCAGCTCCTAGGGCATCCTTCGTTATCAGAGACCAACATGCGACAGGTGCACAGCTCTGGGGATTTGTTACAGACCGGCAGGGAACAGGGTGCGCTGCCGAGGAGAAACGCTAGCGAGGGAAACCTGGAAAGCCTGGACAACGACGTCAACGAGAAACTGAACGGAGGATCCGGGATACTGGCTCCAGTCCCAGTTCCTCGGCGTCCTGTACCCAGGCCAAGAAGCGCTGTTTTGTCGAGTACCAGTCTCGATGGGGAGAGCAGGATCGCTGAAACGGAGTCACCTCAAGATGAGTTGGCAAATGGAGGAGTCGTGGATGTACCACCTCCCATTCCCGCGACAAGACCAAGGAAAACTGGGATGGAGGGGAGACGGGAAGTGAGTCTGGATGCTGATGGGATAGATGATGCTGGAGAGGAGCTACCGATGCCTTCCTTGCCCCCTCCCTCCTTGCCCCCACCCACTCTACCTCCTCCCTCCATGCCACCTCCATCATTACCTCCGCCTCCAGTACCAAAGTCAAGACCGATCAAATCCTCAGCTGAGGACACAAAATCTACAGAACAGGAATTCCCAAATGTATCAGCTCCGCCACCTGTCCCACCTTCAAGACCTCAGCAACTAGCAACAGACATGACTGAGAAGACTGGGCCTCCAGCTGGTCCTTCCATCAGTCAACGAGGGATGCTAGAAAACCCAGCGTTCACAATGCTGAACGAGGATGCTTTCTCAGCGCAAGCAAACAGCAATAACAGCGCTCACACCGAAGGCACGGACAACAGACCCAGAATACCGACACTCCCAGTGCGGAAAGCGCCCCCACTACCGGCACCACGTCCCAGCATCGTGGAACCAGACATGTCACTGTTAAGCATGGATGAGGAACCCCAAATGCCCCAAGCTGCACCTCCTCCGCCCGTCCCCCCTAGCCGGCCAAACCGCCCCCTAACCAAAGATATTTCAATGGGCGCGGGACCTCACGGTGGATCTGGTGTCAGCACATCCAGTCTTGCTACAGCGCCACCGCCAATCCCAGCTAGGCCAAAGGTCAGTCCGCTGTAAAATGTGTTATCGTTTTGAATCAAGAAGTTGACGTCCAATGTGTTGGCTACAATATCTAATAACAAAGTAAGTAAAAGTTATTACCCCTGTTCATCAGGCCATGACACCAGTTTTCAGTGCTGTAGCACAAGATCAGCACATTCAGGTCTCTACCCCATTAATCCTCATCAGTGAAGAGATGTGATTGTAGTTAAGTATCTTGCCCAAGAACTTATACACCATGGACCCAGCACTCCTTACAGCATTTGCCAAATCTTGCCCCAAAGTATTTTGTTGCCTCATCTCTTTCTACCCCCCTCATTCCACCCTCTCCCTACCACCCCTCCCCTTCACCACCCCCTCCCCATTCCCCCCCCCCAAACACCCCCACCCTCCCTTACACCCCTATCCCTCGCCCTCTTTCTTAGCCTCTACTAAATGCTAAATGCTACCTTCTTTGAAAATGCAGCCACCATGCAGATTAAATTAATTAAATAAAAGATACCTTTTTGAGACTTTAATCACGAAACTCGTATCAGGAGCTTGCGACACCATCACAGTGTCTCTGTCAACTGGTGTTGTTGAGGCCCTCACGTGACCCGTCACGTGACCAAGCAGATTTACTTGAGGTATTTATTGAAGTGTTGTTTGAGGGATTTGTTGATTTTATTGAAGGGATTTATTGAAGTGTTGTTTGTGCACTGCGACTAGGAATTGCAGGGAAGTAGACAACAGCAGATTTCTCTTAACAGGGTTCGTGCACCCTTAGGACAATAAAACTCCACGACTTTTCCATGACCAAACTATGAAAATCCATGACGTAGTTCATCAAAATACCGATCAAAACTGTTAAACTTGTTCTGTGAAAGTGCGTACCACAAATAGTGAGAGCAAATCATGGAGCAAAAACATTGAAGCAAAATGTGTTTCATTTTATCGTGTTTATTAATCAGATTTCAGATATTAAATTTTTGAATACATGGAAGTTTAAAATTTAAAATAAATTGGTCCTCACAAATTTCCATGACTTTTCCAGAACTTGAAATCGAAAATAAAATTCCAGGTTCTTCCAGGCCGCGAGAACCCTGTGCACGTAATTAGTTTGTCTTTGCATAATATGTGTGTGAATATTGAAAAGCAATGACTTTGTGGTGTGTGTCTGCAAAAGAAATCCTTGGCTACATCTTCATTTTTAGCGAACTTCTTTATTGTAGTTTTAACAAATTTTTTCTTGACACATCTATTTTTACTTAATGTATAAATGTACGAGTGATGTTTCACAAAAGGAAAAATGTGCGTCACAATATATACAAATATACAAGTAACTATAGATGGTATGTACAGTGTAGCGATTAACTTGCTCCGTTATTAAACAGTCAATACTTATTACCAAAGATTATCAAGAATGTTAATGAGTACATTGTATGTTATATTGTATTAAAATGTAATGAATATTCATCATGTAAATCTCAGCAAATTATGTCGGTAAATTATTATAATTAAGGTAAAATTATTGATTACAGTTCAGCTCAATTATTACATGAAAATACGTCTCAAAATATCAAGTCATACAAAATCTTTAATCAACGTTCGCATTATGACTCCTTATTTATAGCTTCCCGAGCTGCATTGCCATATTCTAATCACGTGACAATAGAAGCAGGGCAGTAGTTTCTGTCAATCGTTGTGTCGGTGCAACAAGGTTGTATCTCCTAAAATGGGCAATGTGTGAAACGCAAGTTTCAGATGTCAAAAGGTCGTATCTAATTAAAATAACCCGGATGTACACACAAAGTCAATGGACGTCAAGATACAACCTTGTTGCATGGAGCGTATTCGCGCGAGATACGACTTTGTTGCAGAATGGAGTTACGACCTCGTTGCACTGACAGGATATAAACCTGCACAAGTAATCACTAGTCTACAAGTATTAAATCAATAGTCTTGTCATATATGCTGTGCAGTTGATCTTAAAACAAAATACATATATATCATGCAATAATACTGCAACTTAATAAATTAGTGTAAGTTGTGGGGAACATGGAGGCATGTTTGTTTGATTAAGAAAATTGTAAAACTATCAATATGTTGTAATATATTTTACCCGCACTGTACGCTATAATGTGTAACATCATCTGTGTATTATTCTCATAAAGCAGTACATTTAGTAACTTTCTTCCAATCATTGGTGCTCAAATTGTGTAATACTGATAATAATTTGGTTTTGATCTTGCACTCTTCTTTTACCCTTAATTGCCATCAAACAATATTCTAAAGTCCACCAGCCCCCCCCCTCTTCATATCTCCTCCCCCCTCTTCATATCCCCTCCCCCCTCTTCATATCCCCTCCCCAACATCATAAAGTATGAGAAATGTATCATCATATCTTACTTCATTCCTATTGTATTTGTATAGACGCCCCCCACCACAAACATGTATACATTCCCCCTCCCTTCCACAAATTTATTGTAATTTTATCTTCTTCTTTTTTATGTATTTTACCCACACTGTAGAAGTGTGAAATCATCCGTAGCATACATTATTCTTGTAAAGCAGTACATATAATGACTTAATGACTTAATACTGATAACGATTTGGTTTTGATTTTTGTACTCTTCCTTTATACTTGCCACCCCCCCCCCCAAAAAAAAAAACACCTTCAACAGTCAACCATCCTGCGTATTTTTTTCCCAAGACGGTTAGGGGCAATGTTCATGAATAATTCAGTTTTTCCTTTGAAATGCAAGAAATATTTTCTCTTTATTTTTCCCCTTAAATTAAACTTATCTAAACGATAAATTTGGAGAAGAAAAATAGTCGATGAAAATGAGCAGCGACAATGTGGATTCCAACCAGGGATCTTTGTATCCGTAGCTCATCTCGCTATCCACTACGCTACTGCGCGGTAGCTCGATGCCAAATGTTCTTTTAAAATGCTTTAATGTTACTGGTTGACTAGAATAACAATGCTGTTGATGTGTTTATGTCATAGTTCTGTTCTCATGAATAAACAATTTTCCCATTGAAACTACTGAATTATTCATGATTGGCCCCAACCATCATAGAAATAAAAATCACCTAACCAGCTCACCCTCCCCTAATGATCTCCTCATAACCCCTCCCACAACCCCATGGATTATTGGAATTGTATCATCATTCCTTAGGAAACCCTCCCGCAACCCCATGGATTATTGGAATTGTATCATCATTCCTTAGGAAACCCTCCCGCAACCCCATGGATTATTGGAATTGTATCATCATACCTTAGGAAACCCTCCCACAACCCCATGGATTATTGGAATTGTATCATCATTCCTTAGGAAACCCTCCCACAACCCCATGGATTATTGGAATTGTATCATCATGCCTTAGGAAACCCTCCCACAACCCCATGGATTATTGGAATTGTATCATCATACCTTAGGAAACCCTCCCGCAACCCCATGGATTATTGGAATTGTATCATCATATCTTAGGAAAGAAATTTACATCCTGACTCCACTGTTTTCACCATACTAATGATACAGTGTATGTGATGGTCAGTCGTAAAAAAAAATGTGCAAAAGACAGAAAAACATTTCCAATTTTGTTAAAAATTACTCTGAAATGCAATTGACTCTCAATAGACTTTGTACACAACCAAAGAAGTGATGTCTGGATACTATTTCTTTCTGTAGTCATGCCTAGCAATTTGGACGACCCCGTCCCTTCTGAATTACGTATAAACATAATTCCATCTAAAGGATTCAATAAGGCGGCTATTAAAGAGTTGGGAAAAGTGGCTTACCTGACCTAGCATACTCATTTGTAGATTTAGAATTAAAATGTCAAACGTAAGCAGGTGTTTGAAGGGAATATTATTGCATACTTCATCAAAATAAACAAAGACAAACAACGCTTTACTGTGTTTGACGTTTTATTTCTTTATTGATTTCATAATTTTCCTTCAACCCATAGGTCCAGTGGTGCATCCTTTGACCTGTTTGTGTAAAAAAACACAAAGCGAGTGTCAGCATTCTTGCTGAAAGAATACAAAATGATTTCCAACACATAAAATATCCAGTGCGTTTCTTAAAAGTGATTCTTTATATTCATGGTTGAAGTGTCGTTTCGGTTTTCGGTAACACCATGTGGTAATAACTACTGTCGTTCAGTAGATATTTAGTTCTAATATAAGAACTAAAAATTGAAAGGGGTTAACCTTGCATTTTCATCAAAATTGGGCAAAATTTGTCTTTTCAGGAAAATTTAAAATTGTAATGAGTTAACCTTGCATTTTCATCAAAATTGGGAAAAATTTAGCCTTTTCTGCGAAATTGTTAATTGTAAGGGTAAACCTTGCATTTTCAACAAATTTGGGCAAAAGTAGCCTTTTTTTGCGAAAATTTAAATTGTAACTTGTAAGGTTAACCTTGCATTTTCATCAAAATTGGTCTAAACGTGTCTTTTCTGGCAAGTTTAAAAATTCTAAGGGGTAAGATTGCATTTTCATCAAAATTTGTCTTTTCTGGAAAATTTATAATTATAAGAGGTTAACCTTGCATTTTCATCCAAATTGGTAAACTTAAGCCTTTTCTGCGAAATTTTAAATTGTCAGGGATTAACCTTGCATTTTCATCAAAATTGGACAAATTTGACTTTGGGGGAAGTTTCAAATTGTAAGGGGGTTAACCTTGCATTTTCATCAAAATTTAGCAAATTTAGCCTTTTCTGCGATATTTTTAATTGTAACGGGTTAACCTTGCATTTTCATCAAAATTGGGCAATATTTCACTTTTTGGGGAAGTTTCAAATTGTAAGGGCTTCCCCTTGCAGTTCCCTCAAAATTGGTCTAAATAAATAACGGTGTCTTTTCTCGCAAGTTTAAAAATTCTAAGGGGTTATCCTTGCACTTTCATAAACAATTGGAAATTGTTTCTCTTTCCTGGGAGAATTTAAATTGTAAGGGGTTAACCTTGCATTTTCAACACACTTGGGCTGAATGTGTCTTTTGTGGCAAGTTTTAAAATTGTAAGGGGTTAACCTTGCATTTTCATCAAAACTGGGCAGAATTTGACTTTGGGGGACGTTTCAAATTGTAAGGGGTTAACCTTGCGTTTTCATCACATTTGGGCAAAATTTGACATTTTGGGGAAGTTTCAAATTGTAAGGGGGTTAACCTTGCATTTTCAACAAAATTAGGCAAGTTTAGCCTTTCTTCGAAATTTTAAATTGTAAGGGGTTAACCTTGCATTTTCATCAAAATTGGGCAAAATTTGATTTTTTAGGGAAGTTTCAAATTGTAAGGGGTTAACCTTGCATTTTCAACAAAATTGGGCAAAATTTTTCTCTTCAGTGAAATTTCCATTGTAAGGGGTTAACCTTGCATTTTCATCAAAATTTGGCAAATCTAGCCTTTTCTGCATAATTTGTAATTGTAAGGGGTTAACCTTGCATTTTCATCAAAATTTAGCAAATTTAGCCTTTTCTGCGAAATTTTTAATTGTAAGGGGTTAACATTGCATTTTCAACAAAATTGGGCAAAATTTTTCTCTTCAGTGAAATTTCCATTGTAAGGGGTTAACCTTGCATTTTCATCAAAATTGGGTAAAATTTGACATTTTGGGGAAGTTTCACATTGAAAAGGGGTAAACCTTGCATTTTTATCAAAATTGGGCAAAATTTGACTTTTGGGTGAAGTTTCAATTTGTAAGGGGTTAACCTTGCATTTTCAACAAAATTGGGCAAAATTTGACTTTTGGGGGAAGTTTCAAATTGTAAGGGGTTAACCTTGCATTTTCATCAAAATTGGGCAAAATCTGACTTTTGGGGGAAGTTTCAAATTGTAAGGGGTTAACCTTGCATTTTCATCAAAATCTGGCAAATTCAGCCTTTTCTGCGAAATTTTAAATTGTAAGGGGTTAACCTTGCATCATTCATTAAAATTGGGCAAAATTTGACTTTTTGGGGAAGTTTCAAATTGAGGGGTTAACCTTGCATTTTCAACAAAATTTGGAAAAATTTTCTCTTCAGTGCAATTTCAATTGTAAGGGGTTAACCTTGCATTTTCATCAAATTTAGGCAAAATTTGACATTTTGGGGAAGTTTCACATTGTAAGGGGGTTAACCTTGCATTTTCATCAAAATTTGGCAAGTTTAGCCTTTTCTGCGAAAATTTAAATTGTAAGGGTTAAACCTTGCCTTTTCATCAAAATTTGGCAAATTTAGCGTTTTCTGCGAAATTTTTAATTATAAGGGGTTAACCTTGCATATTCATTAAAATTTGGCAAAATTTGACTTTTTGGGGAAGTTTCAAATTGTAAGGGGTTAACCTTGCATTTTCATCAAAATTTGGCAAATTTAGCCTTTTCTGCGAAATTTTTAATTGTAAGGGGTTAGCCTTGCATATTCATTAAAATTGGGCAAAATTTGACTTTTTGGGGTTTTCAAATTGTAAGGGGTTAACCTTGCATTTTCAACAAAATTGGGCACAATTGTTCTCTTCAGTGAAATTTCAATTGTAAGGGGTTAACCTTGCGTTTTCATCACATTTGGGCAAAATTAGACATTTTGGGGAAGTTTCACATTGTAAGGGGGTTAACCTTGCATTTTCAACAAAATTTGGCAAGTTTAGCCTTTTCTTCGAAATTTTAAATTGTAAGGGGTTAACCTTGCATTTTCATCAAAATTGGGCAAAATTTGATTTTTTAGGGAAGTTTCAAATTGTAAGGGGTTAACCTTGCATTTTCAACAAAATTGGGCAAAATTTTTCTCTTCAGTGAAATTTCCATTGTAAGGGGTTAACCTTGCATTTTCATCAACATTTGGCAAATCTAGCCTTTTCTGCAAAATTTTTAATTGTAAGGGGTTAACCTTGCATTTTCATCAAAATTTAGCAAATTTAGCCTTTTCTGCGAAATTTTTAATTGTAAGGGGTTAACATTGCATTTTCAACAAAATTGGGCAAAATTTTTCTCTTCAGTGACATTTCCATTGTAAGGGGTTAACCTTGCATTTTCATCAAAATTGGGTAAAATTTGACATTTTGGGGAAGTTTCACATTGAAAAGGGGTAAACCTTGCATTTTCATCAAAATTGGGCAAAATTTGACTTTTGGGTGAAGTTTCAATTTGTAAGGGGTTAACCTTGCATTTTCATCAAAATCTGGCAAATTCAGCCTTTTCTGCGAAATTTTAAATTGTAAGGGGTTAACCTTGCATCATTCATTAAAATTGGGCAAAATTTGACTTTTTGGGGAAGTTTCAAATTGAGGGGTTAACCTTGCATTTTCAACAAAATTTGGAAAAAATTTTCTCTTCAGTGCAATTTCAATTGTAAGGGGTTAACCTTGCATTTTCATCAAATTTAGGCAAAATTTGACATTTTGGGGAAGTTTCACATTGTAAGGGGGTTAACCTTGCATTTTCATCAAAATTTGGCAAGTTTAGCCTTTTCTGCGAAAATTTAAATTGTAAGGGTTAAACCTTGCCTTTTCATCAAAATTTGGCAAATTTAGCGTTTTCTGCGAAATTTTTAATTATAAGGGGTTAACCTTGCATATTCATTAAAATTTGGCAAAATTTGACTTTTTGGGGAAGTTTCAAATTGTAAGGGGTTAACCTTGCATTTTCATCAAAATTTGGCAAATTTAGCCTTTTCTGCGAAATTTTTAATTGTAAGGGGTTAGCCTTGCATATTCATTAAAATTGGGCAAAATTTGACTTTTTGGGGAAGTTTCAAATTGTAAGGGGTTAACCTTGCATTTTCATCAAAATTTGGCAAATTTAGCCTTTTCTGCGAAATTTTTAATTGTAAGGGGTTAACCTTGCATATTCATTAAAATTGGGCAAAATTTGACTTTTTGGGGAAGTTTCAAATTGTAAGGGGTTAACCTTGCATTTTCAACAAAATTGGGCAAAATTTTTCTCTTCAGTGACATTTCCATTGTAAGGGGTTAACCTTGCATTTTCATCAAAATTGGGTAAAATTTGACATTTTGGGGAAGTTTCACATTGAAAAGGGTAAACCTTGCATTTTCATCAAAATTGGGCAAAATTTGACTTTTGGGTGAAGTTTCAATTTGTAAGGGGTTAACCTTGCATTTTCATCAAAATCTGGCAAATTCAGCCTTTTCTGCGAAATTTTAAATTGTAAGGGGTTAACCTTGCATCATTCATTAAAATTGGGCAAAATTTGACTTTTTGGGGAAGTTTCAAATTGTGAGGGGTTAACCTTGCATTTTCAACAAAATTTGGCAAAATTTTTTCTTCAGTGCAATTTCAATTGTAAGGGGTTAACCTTGCATTTTCATCAAATTTAGGCAAAATTTGACATTTTGGGGAAGTTTCACATTGTAAGGGGGTTAACCTTGCATTTTCATCAAAATTTGGCAAGTTTAGCCTTTTCTGCGAAAATTTAAATTGTAAGGGTTAAACCTTGCCTTTTCATCAAAATTTGGCAAATTTAGCGTTTTCTGCGAAATTTTTAATTATAAGGGGTTAACCTTGCATATTCATTAAAATTTGGCAAAATTTGACTTTTTGGGGAAGTTTCAAATTGTAAGGGGTTAACCTTGCATTTTCATCAAAATTTGGCAAATTTAGCCTTTTCTGCGAAATTTTTAATTGTAAGGGGTTAACCTTGCATATTCATTAAAATTGGGCAAAATTTGACTTTTTGGGGAAGTTTCAAATTGTAAGGGGTTAACCTTGCATTTTCAACAAAATTGGGCAAAATTTTTCTCTTCAGTGACATTTCCATTGTAAGGGGTTAACCTTGCATTTTCATCAAAATTGGGTAAAATTTGACATTTTGGGGAAGTTTCACATTGAAAAGGGGTAAACCTTGCATTTTCATCAAAATTGGGCAAAATTTGACTTTTGGGTGAAGTTTCAATTTGTAAGGGGTTAACCTTGCATTTTCATCAAAATCTGGCAAATTCAGCCTTTTCTGCGAAATTTTAAATTGTAAGGGGTTAACCTTGCATCATTCATTAAAATTGGGCAAAATTTGACTTTTTGGGGAAGTTTCAAATTGTGAGGGGTTAACCTTGCATTTTCAACAAAATTTGGCAAAAATTTTTCTTCAGTGCAATTTCAATTGTAAGGGGTTAACCTTGCATTTTCATCAAATTTAGGCAAAATTTGACATTTTGGGGAAGTTTCACATTGTAAGGGGGTTAACCTTGCATTTTCATCAAAATTTGGCAAGTTTAGCCTTTTCTGCGAAAATTTAAATTGTAAGGGTTAAACCTTGCCTTTTCATCAAAATTTGGCAAATTTAGCGTTTTCTGCGAAATTTTTAATTATAAGGGGTTAACCTTGCATATTCATTAAAATTTGGCAAAATTTGACTTTTTGGGGAAGTTTCAAATTGTAAGGGGTTAACCTTGCATTTTCATCAAAATTTGGCAAATTTAGCCTTTTCTGCGAAATTTTTAATTGTAAGGGGTTAACCTTGCATATTCATTAAAATTGGGCAAAATTTGACTTTTTGGGGAAGTTTCAAATTGTAAGGGGTTAACCTTGCATTTTCATCAAAATTTAGCAAATTTAGCCTTTTCTGCGAAATTTTAAATTGTAAGGGTTAACCTTGCATTTTCATCAAATTTGGGCAAAATTTGACATTTTGGGGAAGTTTCACATTGTAAAGGGGTTAACCTTGCATTTTCATCAAAATTTGGCAAGTTTAGCCTTTTCTGCGAAAATTTAAATTGTAAGGGTTAAACTTGCATTTTCATCAAAAGTGGTCTAAACGTGTCTTTTCTGGCAAGTTTAAAAATTATAAGGGGTAAGAATTGCATTTTCATCAAAATTTGTCTTTTTTGGAAATTTAAAATTGTAAGGGGTTAACCTTGCATTTTCATCAAAATTTGGCAAATTTAGCCTTTTCTGCGAAATTTTTAATTGTAAGGGGTTAACCTTGCATATTCATTAAAATTGGGCAAAATTTGACTTTTTGGGGAAGTTTCAAATTGTAAAAGGGGTTAACCTTGCATTTTCAACAAAATTGGGCACAATTGTTCTCTTCAGTGAAATTTCAATTGTAAGGGGTTAACCTTGCGTTTTCATCACATTTGGGCAAAATTTGACATTTTGGGGAAGTTTCACATTGTAAGGGGGTTAACCTTGCATTTTCAACAAAATTTGGCAAGTTTAGCCTTTTCTTCGAAATTTTAAATTGTAAGGGGTTAACCTTGCATTTTCATCAAAATTGGGCAAAATTTGATTTTTTAGGGAAGTTTCAAATTGTAAGGGTTAACCTTGCATTTTCAACAAAATTGGGCAAAATTTTTCTCTTCAGTGAAATTTCCATTGTAAGGGGTTAACCTTGCATTTTCATCAAAATTTGGCAAATCTAGCCTTTTCTGCAAAAATTTTAATTGTAAGGGGTTAACCTTGCATTTTCATCAAAATTTAGCAAATTTAGCCTTTTCTGCGAAATTTTTAATTGTAAGGGGTTAACATTGCATTTTCAACAAAATTGGGCAAAATGTTTCTCTTCAGTGAAATTTCCATTGTGAGGGGTTAACCTTGCATTTTCATCAAAATTGGGCAAAATTTGACTTTTTAGGGAAGTTTCAAATTGTAAGGGGTTAACCTTGCATTTTCCTCAAAATTTGGTGAAACTTTTTTTTCTATGTAATTTTTTTGTAATGGTAAGGGGGTTAACTTTGCATTAGAAATTACAAGGTCAATCACGAAAGTCATTTTAAAACATTTTCATGAGTCAAAACTCATTAAAGTACTTCAGCTAGCCTAGGGCACAATTTTCAATTTATTAAGCCAACCACAACCCCCCCCCCCCCTTAAAAAAAAAAATTCACAGAGCAAAATCCCGCTGAACAATATCAATCAATCTACAAATATACAAATTTCAAACATTGACAGCATTCTGACAAGTCACTGAAAATCTTTTTATTGATCTTTTCTGCCACCAGAAAGTAACATTCAAACTTATAAAAAGCATCACTCATTGAAAGAAACTCAGAGACTCGTAAACTGGTAGATAAAAATTACTGAAATAGCGAAATATATTCAAAATATATCACCATTTAAACACAATGACCCTATAACTCTTTCATCCAAAAAATGCAAACAAGTTACAGTAAACCATAGGTAACAATGATGTTGTGCACAATCAGTTGTGTAAGTACACACCCTATGACATCATCTGAAATCTTAAGTTGAACCAAAATTACACAGCGCTGTTGGAATGACACGTCATTTGCCTTTAGTGCCCCCTTGCAAAATGGATGCACCCCAGGGTCCCCCCCCCCCCAGGAATAATTGACCCTAGTAGTTACGCCACTGCATGTGAACAGTGAAGAATTGGGTGAACAATGTCCAAGGGAGTTACAGTAAGACATGTATCAGAATTAATAAGAATAAAAAGACAATATTTCAAGTGCTACTCATATATTTTTTCTATTTAAATTCCATACGACCAGTATTTGTTAAAAGACAATGCACAGACAAACAATGATCATCATTAAACCGAGAGTAAAACTCATTAGGCCAAGTAAAAACAAAACATATAGTTTCTCGTCAGGATTTCTACTTTTTCAAAGGCGGATGACAGCTTTTTTTTCTCAAGATGGATTCTTCTACTTTCTTGACTCTTTTTCTGATACTTTTGTGGCTAAATGAGCCGTGATGCTTTTTAACAGATTGTTAATAAGCCACTTCGGTATTTCAATGACCCATTCGGGATAACATCATTGACGTGATGTTACGCGATGTTACGCACTCGCCCATTCTGCAGATGACTATCACGCAAGCGTCGTGCGCCCGCGTTCATGCGCCTTTGAAACGTTCGATTATCCTGAATAAACCGTGACCCATATCTTTGAGCTCATGCACAGTTGAAATACAGAACTGGCTTATTACATGCATGTACATTGCTAAAAAATGAGTGGAGGAAGAATAAAAAAAATGAAAATATTTATATGGCAAATGTTTGATAAAAAAAAAAATGAGAGGCAGCTGGAAAAAAGGAAGCAGGCAGGGACAAGACACTGTTTGTTTTTCTACTTGGCCTTAACTCCCTAGGGTGTGTGAGAAATCACATGAAAATTGGAGGATTCAGGACTGTTAGGGTCAGTAACAGTTTAAGCATCCTGCAAATGTATTTCTTATTATTATTTCTACAATAATGGCTAATCATCCGCCATCTAGACCCGTTTATGTGTCTTCATCTGACTTGGTTGAGGAAAATGCTACACTGGTGGACTTCCAAACGAATGCCTACTCACCAGTGTCTACCCTTTCATGTCTGTGTAGAGAACCTTGCCGAGTAAAGGCTTTACCACAGGTCTCACAAACAAATGGTTACTCACCGGTGTGAACCCTGCTATGCAAACGCAGATTATGTTTTTGAGTAAAGGTTTTACCACAGGTCTCACAAACAAATGGTTTCTCACCAGTGTGAACCCTGCTATGCAAACGCAGACTACCTTGCTGAGTAAAGGCTTTCCCACAGGTCTCACAAACAAATGGTTTCTCACCAGTGTGAACCCTGCTATGCAAACGCAGATAACCTTGCTGAGTAACGGCTTTCCCACAGGTCTCACAAACAAATGGTTTCTCACCAGTGTGCACTGTGTCATGATTCTTTAGATCAGTTTGCTGAGCAAAGGCTTTCCCACAGGTCTCACAAACAAACGGTTTCTCACCAGTGTGAACCCTTTTATGTCTGTTCAGATTGGTTTGGTGAGCAAAGGCTTTCCCACAGGTCTCACAAACAAATGGTTTCTCACCAGTGTGAATCCTTTTATGTTTTTTCAGATTGGTTTGGTCAGCAAAGGCTTTCCCACAGGTCTCACAAACAAATGGTTTCTCACCAGTGTGAACCGTGCTATGCCGATCTAGACTACCTTGCAGAGTATAGGCTTTACCACAGGTCTCACAAACAAATGGTTTCTCACCAGTGTGAACCCTGCCATGCAAATCTAGACTACCTTGTTGAGTAAAGGCTTTCCCACAGGTCTCACAAACGAATGGTTTCTCACCAGTGTGAATCCTGCCATGCATATCTAGACTACCTTGTTGAGTAAAGGCTTTACCACAGGTCTCACAAACGAATGTTTTCTCACCAGTGTGAACCCTGCTATGAATATCTAGACTACCTTGTTGAGTAAAGGCTTTACCACAGGTCTCACAAACAAATGGTTTCTCACCAGTGTGAATCCTTTTATGTCTGTTCAGATTGGTTTGGTAAGTAAAGGCTTTCCCACAGGTCTCACAAACAAATGGTTTCTCACCAGTATGAACCCTGCTATGCTTACGCAGACTACCTTTCTGAGCAAAGGCTTTCCCACAGGTCTCACAAACAAATGGTTTCTCACCAGTGTGAATCATGTTGTGTCGTTGCAGATGACTTCGTTCAGTAAAGGCTTTCCCACAGGTCTCGCAAACAAATGGTTTCTCATCTGTGTGCACCATTTCATGTGCACGAAGATCACTTAGTGAAGGAAAAGCTTGACCACAGGTTGAAGAAACGAATGGTTCCTCGCTCTGCTTCAACCAATCATGGCCGAGGTTGCTGGCTACTTGTCTGGAGTACTGGTCCACCATAATCCCACTGGCTACATCTGTTAGTGGTGGGGAAAAAACAAAACAATATTAACCGATATTTCAAAAATGCAACACTTGGGAGTTTGAAAGATTTAGTTCTGGATGGCCAAGAGACTATTTGTTCTAACATGAAATGTCCATTCGGTCCTGGACATGATTTTCTGATGGCTTGAACACAATAGTTTTGGCTTTTCACATCTCTTTGGAATTAAAAAAATACGGCTGGGCTCAAGGGTGGATCCAAAGAGGAGGGTAGGGAGAGGGGAGGAGGGGGCAAAGAGCTCTCTCAAGTAAAACAAATTTTTAATATGATAAAGTTTTGGTCACTGCAGTGGCCCCCCCCCCCCCCCCCCCCACTGCAGTGACCAAAACTTTATCAAATTAGAATTTGTGGGGGTGGGGGCACCCCATCTGCACCCCGCTGCTGGATCGGTCACTCAGGCTATGATCTATTTCACTATTATTTTGCAATGTTCAAGTTGTGGGCATCAAAGTCAATTATTTCTCTATATTCTCATCAAGTTACAACCGAAGATTGTGAAATTTGTACACCTGTTGGCCTACTTACCAGATGCTGATGGAGAAGTATCTTTACTGTCCATGATTCACTGAGTCAACCAACATAGGCCTGGGTAGAAAAACTGGTGTCATTCCTGAATGATAAACAAAATGGTGTTATTTTTATTCTCAATCAATCAATCATTTGGGGGACAGACAACTCGACCGTTGAGACAACTCGACTTGGGACAGCTCAACCGTTGAGACAACTCGACCGTTGAGACAACTCGACCGTACATGTATGTGCGTTAAATTGAAAGACAAGTCGTCCGTTGAGACAAGTCGCTTGTTGAGACAAGACTACTAACAGTTTTTTGGGAAATATTCATAGTAGGCCCTTATACTGGGGATTTTTTGTTGTGTTCGGGTTTGATCATTGGGTTGGGGTTGCTTGACGGGATACGATTGGGTTTGGCTCGGCTGGGACTCCCATTTATGCTGGGGTTTTCCAAGCTGAGAGAGAGAGATTTATCAGAATTTATCAAGTTTACAGAAATTCTTAAATGTTAATTTGAGATTTTCCGAGATTAAATTCAAGTGCGCCACGTTAGGGAACACTCCGCCAATTTGTGCCACCGTTTTTGAATTTCGGATTAAATTTTAGGCAGTGAATATTTTGCCGAAGACGGCAAACATTTAGTAAACGTTAGTTTGCCGGATATGCACTGAACATGCGAAGTTACTGTTTTTTTTTACTTAAACATTTTCCGGTGACAAATTTTAGTCTGGCTCCATGCCAAAATTATCGTTGTAACCTCGTATTCACAAGATGGGATTCAGACCATTTTATAATTTCGGACTTTATTTCCCTTTTAAAAAAATCCTCCAGCGCCACAAATCTGAAAAAAAAAATGTAATAGTATACTCTGCAAAAAAATGTTTGAGACATGTTATAAAAATAATAAAAGAAGAATATTCTTATTTATTTGGGGATGAGAAAAAAAACTTAAAAATGTGCTGTGGTCGGAATCGAACCGGAGTCATCCCGCTTACTAGAGCCTTTGCTTAACCACTAGTCACTACACCAAACGTGCTACACAACTTTTGGTGGGAATTTAATACATCTTATAATTCAGCCCTATCTTAAAGAGTACAGCGCCCTCTGTTGATATAGATTGCCGCCTGCAAACCTTTAGTAAACGTTAGTTTGCCGGCGTTACCTCCAGCAAAATATCCACTACCTTAAATTTTATGAAACCAAAATTGTTCACAGAGGTTAAATAGCAAGCATTAATAAGGTAAAAGTACCAGTATTTCATTTCACTGCATGATTTTGAGGTTTGTCAAAAACGAGGTTTGGCAACACTATTTACACGAGGAAAGTTGGGTAAGCTTCGAAGTGCGCCACGTTAGGGAACACGACCACTTTCACGGGTCTAGCTAGTCAGGTTATAACATTTTTTCCTCGAGTGCACTTACATTTTCAGGTGATTTCTTCCAAATGCAAAGAACTGGTACAATGTTCAGCGCTACAGCAAGTCATAATGAAGTGTTGGCATTGTTGTCAAATTGTTCTGGATTACAAAATGTAATGTAATGACTAATGTACGAATTTAGCCTCTAGAGACTGTACTAATTTTTTGTTTTTTTTCTATTTACAACCGGATGTTGACGTACGTTCGGTGAAGTGTTGCATGCACACTGCAAGTGCGCCCTCTATCACTTGGATGGCCAACCACTAATACTCGGTGTTAATTTTGCACCCCCCCCCCCCCCCACAACTTGCATTTGGGGAATAAATTAAAGGTAAATTGAATTTTAATTATTACAAATTACCGGCTACAATCAAGTCGTTTCAAATTATCATCAAAGTACTTCAAGCTAGGGCAAGATAGTAAATATATTAAGCAACCCCCCCCCCCTTAAAAAAAAAAGTTTTACAGAGCAGAGTCCTGCTATTACAGAATCAATCGATGGCAAATATACAAACTTCAAACATTGACAGCATTCTGACAAGTCACTGACAAGCGTTTTATTGATCTTTTCTGCCACCAGAAAGTAAAATTCATTGTAAAAAGCGTCACACATTGAAAGAATCTCAGAGACGCGTATTCTGGTTGTTCTACATCTTAATTTGGAAACACATTTAATTGAGAAAGTACAATGAAAGGTATCACACACTGGCAACTGCACAATCTTGCATCAGATCCACAAGTGGAGAATGATTGAATGATATAATAAAACTACTCCCTTAAATTATAATGGTACATTTAATAAATATTTCTACACTCCATAAACTGAGCGCACTAATTAAACTTTCCAAAAAAATGAACCATTTCTTTTCAAAACGTTTTAGTGCTACATTGGACACCTTCATAACTATCGTTATAAAGTACATGCATCTGTTCTATGAACAAGGAACCGCTCTTATGATGAACTCTGTATTATTTAAAATAATTCACAATTACATTTACCTGGGAAATCATTCCTTTACAAATCCAGTTTTGTAAGTCTTGTAAATAGCCCAAACCAGCATATTTACATCAGTTATACACATCGTAATATAGGGTGAGTAAAAACAAGCGGAACCCAAACCTCCAAAAAAATATATTTTATATTTTAAAACAATATGTAACACCAAAAATAATAATGACTGGAAAGCCAATTTCATAAAAAACTGGTAGATGAAAAAATTACTGAAATAGTGCAATCTATTCAAAATATATCACCATTTAAACACAATGACCATAAAACTCTTTCATCGAAAAAATGCGGGCAAGTTACAGTAAACCATAGGTAACAATGATGTTGTGCACAATCAGTTGTGTAAGTACACACCCCATGACATCATCTGAAATCTTAGGTTGAACCAAAATTACACAGCGCTGTTGGAATGACACATGTCATTTGCCTTTAGTGCCCCCTTGCAAAATGGATGCACCCCAGGTCTCCCCCCCCCCCAGAATAATTGACCCTAGTAGTTACGCCACTGCATGTGCACAGTGAAGAATTTGGTGAAGAATGTCCAGGGGAGTTACAGTAAGACATGTATCAGAATTAATATGAATAAAAAGACAATATTTCAAGTGCTACTCATATATTTTTCTATTTAAATTCCATATGACTGAGGGGCCAATTTCATAGAGCTGCTTAAGCACAAAATTTGCTTAAGCACAAAAACGTCTTGCTTAATAAAATCAGGTTACCGGCCGAAACTCCATGCGATTGTTATGCTAAGTAAACAACAGCTAAATACCAGTCACAAGCAATGTACATTACATAGAGTTTTGGCCGGTAACCTAATTTTACTAAGCAATGTTTTTTTCGTGCTTAAGCAAATTTTCTGCTTAAGCAGCTCTATGAAATTGGGCCCAGTATTTGTTAAAAGACAATGCACAGACAAACACTGATCATCATTAAACCTTTGTGCTTAAGCAAAATTTTTGTGCTTAAGCAAATTTTGTGCTTAAGCAGCTCTATGAAATTGGCCCCAGTCATATGGAATTTAAATAGAAAAATATATGAGTATTTTTATCAGCCTTTTTTTTTTTTCCCATCCCTTTTTATCAGTACTTTTTTCAGCCCTTTTTATTAGCCCTTTTTCGGATTGTTTTACTTGGATGGGAATTCCAATTGTCTTTAGTCCTGTTTATACAGCTCTGGGGTGGCCATTGTTTTGGTGCGTTTTTTCTTTTTGATGTGGAGGGGGTCTTCTTGATATTTTCCAGTTTTGGGGTTTGTTTTTTCATTTCGGTTATCATTATCGATTTCTATCTGAACCTTTGTAATTGTACCTTAATTGTAATCAGGGGTATGGATGAGCACATCATTTGATGACAGTTTTTATACTTTTATTCATTCCGTGACAGCCCCTGCTTACATTTTAGATTGTACATATGAACTGTCTAAAGATTTAAAATAAAAAAATAAAAAAAATAAAACCAAGTTGAACTCATTAGGCCAAGTAAAAACAAAACAAATAGTTTCTTGTCAGGATTTTTACTTTTTCAAAGGCAGATGACAGCTTTTTTTCTCAAGATGGCACATCCTCCAAGATGGATTCTTCTACTTTCTTGACTCTTTTGCTGATACTTTTGTGGCTAAATGAGTCGTGATGCTTTTTAACAGATTGTTAATAAGCCACTTCGGTATTTCAATGACCCATTCGGGATAACATCATTGACGCAATGTTATGCGATGTTACGCACTTGCACATTCTGAAGGTAACTATCACGCAAGCGTCGTGCGCCTGCGTTCATGCGCCTTCGAAACGTTCCATTATCCCGAATGAACCGTGACCCATATCTTTGAGCTCATGCACAGTTGAAATACAGAACAGGCTTATTACATGCATGTACATTGCTAAAAAATGAGTGGAGGAACATGAAAAAATATATATATATATTTATAAGACAAATGTTTGACCAAAAAAAAAAAAAATGAGAGGCGGCTGGACAAAAGGAAGCAGGCAGGGACAAGACACTGTTTGTTTTTCTACTTGGCCTTAACTCCCTAGGGTGTGTGAGAATCACATGAAAATTGGAGGATTCAGGACTGTTAGGGTCAGTAACAGTTTCAGCATCCTGCAAATGTATTTCTTATTATTATTTCTACCATAATGGCTTATCATCCGCCATCTAGACCTGTTTCATCTGACTTGTTGAGGAACATGCTTCATTGCTGGACTTCCTACTCACCAGTGTCTACCCTTTCATGTCTGTGTAGAGAACCTTGCCGAGTAAAGGCTTTACCACAGGTCTCACAAACAAATGGTTACTCACCGGTGTGAACCCTGCTATGCAAACGCAGATTATTTTTTTGAGTAAAGGCTTTACCACAGTTCTCACAAACAAATGGTTTCTCACCAGTGTGAACCCTGCTATGCAAACGCAGATAACCTTGCTCAGTAAAGGCTTTCCCACAGGTCTCACAAACAAATGGTTTCTCACCAGTGTGAACCCTTTTATGTCTGTTTAGATTGGTTGGGTGAGCAAAGGCTTTCCCACAGGTCTCACAAACAAATGGTTTTTCACCAGTGTGAATACTTTTATGGCTGTTCAGATTGGTTTGGTGAGCAAAGGCTTTCCCACAGGTCTCACAAATGAGTGGCTTCTCACCAGTGTGAACCCTGCTATGAACATCTAGACTACCTTGCAGAGCAAAGGCTTTACCACAGGTCTCACAAATGAATCGTTTCTCACCAGTGTGAACCCTGCTATGAATATCTAGACTACTTAGTTGAGTAAAGGCTTTCCCACAGGTCTCACAAATAAATGGTTTCTCACCAGTGTGAACCCTGCTATGCATATCTAGACTACCTTGTTGAGTAAAGGCTTTACCACAGGTCTCACAAACAAATGGTTTTCTCACCAGTGTGAACTGTGCTATGCCGATCTAGAGTACCTTGCCGAGTAAAGGCTTTCCCACAGGTCTCACAAACAAATGGTCTCTCACCAGTGTGAACCCTGCTATGCAGATGCAGACTACCTCGCCGATTAAAGGCTTTACCACAGGTCTCACAAACAAATGGTTTCTCACCCGTGTGAACCCTGCTATGTGTGTTTCGATGGCCCCGCCGAGTAAATGCTTTACCACAGGTCTCACAAACAAATGGTTTCTCATTAGTGTGAACCCTGCTATGAATATTTAGACTACCTTGCTGAGTAAAGGCTTTCCCACAGGTCTCACAAACAAATGGTCTCTTACCAGTATGAATCATGCTATGCGAACGCAGACAAGCTTTCTGAGCAAAGGCTTTACCACAGTTTTCACAAACAAATGGTTTTTCACCAGTATGAATCATGCTATGGAAACGCAGAATATAGTTTTGAGCAAAGGCTTTCCCACAGGTCTCACAAACAAACGGTTTCTCACCAGTGTGAATTCTATTATGTCTGTTCAGATTGGATTGGAGAGTAAAAGCTTTCCCACAAGTCTCACAAACAAATGGTTTCTCACCAGTGTGACCCCTGCTATGAATATCTAGCCTACCTTGTTGAGTAAAAGCTTTCCCACAGGTCTCACAAACAAATGGTTTTTCACCGGTGTGAACCGTGCTATGCATTATTAGACTACCTTGAAAAGTATAGGCTTTACCACAGGTCTTACAAACAAACGGTTTCTCACCAGTGTGAACCCTGTTATGTCGTTGCAGATGACTTCGTTCAGTAAAGGCTTTACCACAGGTCTCACAAACAAATGGTTTCTCACCAGTGTGAGCCCTGTTGTGTCTGTTTAATTGGCTTTGCTGAGTAAACGCTTTCCCACAGGTCTCACAAACAAATGGTCTCTCACCAGTGTGAACCCTGCTATGCTTACGCAGACTACCTTTCTGAGCAAAGGCTTTCCCACAGGTCTCACAAACAAATGGTTTTTCACCGGTGTGAACCGTGCTATGCATTTTTAGACTACCTTGAAAAGTATAGGCTTTACCACAGGTCTCACAAACAAATGGTTTCTCACCAGTGTGAATCCTGTTGTGTCCTTGCAGATGATTTTGTCTAGTAAAGGCTTTACCACAGGTCTCGCAAACAAATGGTTTCTCACCAGTGTGAATCCTGTTGTGTCGTTGCAGATGACTTAGTTCAGTAAAGGCTTTACCACAGGTCTCACAAATGAATGGTTTCTTATCAGTGTGCACCATTTCATATGCACGAAGATCACTTAGTGAAGGAAAAGCTTGACCACAGGTTGAAGAAACGAATGGTTCCTCGCTCTGCTTCAACCAATGATGGCCAAGGTTGCTGACTACCTGTCCGGAGTACTGGTCCTCCTCACTGGCTACATCTTTTAGTGGTGGGGGAAAAACAAAACAATATTAACCGATATTTCAAAAATGCAACACTTGGGAGTTTGAAAGATTTAGTTCTGGATGGCCAAGAGACTATTTTTTCTAACGTGAAATGTCCGTTCGTTCCTGGACATGATTTTCTGATGGCTTGAACACAATAGTTTTGGCTTTTCACATCTCTTTGGAATTAAAAAAATACGGCTGGGCTCAAGGTGGATCCAGAGAGGAGGGTAGGGAGAGGGGAGGAGGGGGCAAAGGGCTCTCTGACGTAAACCAAATTTTAATTTGATAAAGTTTTGGTCACTGCAGTGGGGAGGGCCCCCCCCCCCCCCCCCCCCCCCCCCACTGCAGTGACCAAAACTTTATCAAATTAGAATTTGTGGGGGTGGGGCACCCCATCTGCACCCCGCTGCTGGATCGGTCACTCAGGCTATGATCTATTTCTCTATTATTTTGCAATGTTCAAGTTGTGGGCATCAAAGTAAATTATTTCTCTATATTCTCATCAAGTTACAACCGAAGATTGTGAAATTTGTACACCTGTTGGCCTACTTACTAGATGCTGATGGAGAAGTGTGTTTACTGTCCATGATTCACCGAATCAACCAACATAGGCCTGGGTAGAACTGGTGTCATTCCTGAATGATAAACAAAATGGTGTTATTTTTATTCTCAATCAATCAATCATTTGGGGGACAGACAACTCGACTGTTGAGAAAACTCGACTTGGGACAGCTCAATCGTGGAGACAACTCGACCGTTGAGACAACTCGACCGTACATGTATGTGCGTTAAATTGAAAGACAAGTCGTCCGTTGAGACAAGTCGCTTGTTGAGACAAGACTACTAACAGTTTTTTTTCGGGAAATATTCATAGTAGGCCCTTATACTGGGGATTTTTTGTTGTGTTCGGGTTTGATCATTGGGTTGGGGTTGCTTGACGGGATACAATTGGGTTTGGCTCGGCTGGGACTCCCATTTATGCTGGGGTTTTCCAAGCTGAGAGAGAGAGCATTTGGTGGTCAAGCCGGGGTTGGGAGACACCAAAGTTTTTTTTGGTTTTTTTGCCGTGGATTTAAGTAGAGATAATAGGCCCTAATGATTTATCAGAATTTATCAAGTTTACAGAAATTCTTAAATGTTATTTTGAGATTTTCCGAGATTAAATTCAAGTGCGCCACGTTAGGGAACACTCCGCCAATTTGTGCCCAATTTCCGGACGCCACCGTTTTTGAATTTCGGATTAAATTTTGGCAGTGGATATTTTGCCAGAGACGGCAAACCTTTAGTAAACGTTAGTTTGCCGGATATGCACTGAACATGCGCAGTTACTGTTTTTTTGTACTTAAACATTTTCCGGTGACAAATTTTAGTCTGGCTCCATGCCAAAATTATCGTTGTAACCTCGTATTCACAAGATGGGATTCAGACCATTTTATAATTTCGG
Organism: Patiria miniata; assembly: GCF_015706575.1. Taxonomy (NCBI): domain Eukaryota; kingdom Metazoa; phylum Echinodermata; class Asteroidea; order Valvatida; family Asterinidae; genus Patiria; species Patiria miniata. The sequence goes on along the minus strand of NW_024037057.1, from coordinate 9,795,035 downwards.
ACTTTATTTCCCTTTTTAAAAAAAATCCTCCAGAGCCACAAATCTGAAAAAGAAAATGTAATAGTATACTCTGCAAAAAAATGTTTGAGACATGTTAAAATAATAAAGAAGAATATTCTTATTTATTTGGGGATGAGAAAAAAAAATTTAAAATGTGCTGCGGTCGGAATCGAACCCGAGTCATCCCGCTTACTAGAGCCTTTGCTTAACCACTACACCAAACGTGCTACACAACTTTTGGTAGGAATTTAATACATCTTATAATTCAGCCCTATTTTAAAGAGTACAGCGCCCTCTGTTGATATGGATTGCCACCTGCAAACCTTTAGTAAAACGTTAGTTTGCCGTCATTACCTCCGGCAAAATATCCACTATCTAAATTTTATGAAACCGAAATTGTTCACAGAGGTTAAATAGCAAGCATTAATAAGGTAAAAGTACCAGTATTTCACTGCATGAACATGATGAATTTGAGGTTTGTCGAAAACGAGGTTTGGCAACACTATTTACACGAGGAAAGTTGGGTAAGCTTTAGCTGGAGTTACCCAGCCCTGAGTTTTATCATTGGGTTGTCTATTAGGGCTGGAGCGCATTTTTCTCGTAACTTGTAGTATTTGCAAAAAAAAATTGGAAAATGATCAATTTTGTCCCCGTTACACACTAATTGCAACTGCAACTCACCCCAAACTTGCCTGGAATAACCATTACACAGGTCCTTGAAGTAAAAAACGATCCACGATGAAGATTCAGCCTACAATTGCAGTGAAAACAGGAGGAATAACCGCTAACCTGACAACCTTTCAGGCATGGCCAGGACTGCTATTGGTTTGTGCACAAAAAAAATTGTGTACAATGAATGGCGGTCGATTAACAGGCACAGGGAGCGATCGCTGTCAACTACTCGTTTTTGCCGGCTGCGCTGGCGTTGGCGCGTGACGTCACGCGGAAGCGTAACACCCGATGACTGTTTCATGCACTAGTATAAGGTTTACCACTCGCATCACAGCTTTGGTACTGGAACCGCAACCAATACTGCATGAAACAGTCATCGGGTGTTACGCTTCCGCGTGACGTCACGCGCCAACGCCAGCGCAGCCGGCAAAACCGAGTAGTTGACAGCGATCGCTCTCTGTGCCTGTTAATCGACCGCCATTCATTGTACACAATTTTTTTGGTGCACAAACCAATAGCAGTCCTGGCCATGCCTGAAAGGTTGTCAGGTTAGCGGTTATTCCTCCTGTTTTCACTGCAATTGTAGGCTGAATCTTCATCGTGGATCGTTTTTTACTTCAAGGACCTGTGTAATGGTTATTCCAGGCAAGTTTGGGGTGAGTTGCAGTTGCAATTAGTGTGTAACGGGGACAAAATTGAACATTTTCCAATTTTTTTTTGCAAATACTACAAGTTACGAGAAAAATGCGCTCCAGCCCTAATAGACAACCCAATGATAAAACTCAGGGCTGGGTAACTCCAGCTAGGTAAGCTTCGAAGTGCGCCACGTTAGGAAACACGACCACGTTCACGGGTCTAGCTAAGCTAGTCAGGTTATAACATTTTTTCCTCGAGTGTATTCACTTACATTTTCAGGTGATTTCTTCCAAATGCAAAGAACTGGTACAATGTTCAGCGCTACAGCAAGTCATAACGAAGTGTTGGCATTGTTGTCAAATTGTTCTGGATTACAAAAAAAATGTAAACTATCGTATACACACGCACGCCTGAAATTACGAATGTAGCCTCTACAGACAGAGACTGTACTAATTTTTTTTCTATTTACAACCGGATATGTTGACGTTTGATGGCAACCTCGTCCCCGGGGTGTCGAGCAGTACGCGCCCACCACTACCTGAAACGCGGTTGGAAATAAAGTAAGCAATGGGGACGAGGTTGGTTTGATGGTTGATGCACACTGCAAGTGCGCCCTCTATCACTCGGATGGCCAACCATTAATACTCGGTGTTCATTTTGCACCCCCCCCCCCCCCCCCCCCCCCACTTGCGTTATAAAAGGGGAGCAAATTGAAGGTAAATTGAATTTTAATAATTACAAATTACCGGCTACAATCACAAAAGTCGTTTCAAATTATCATCAAAGTACTTCAAGCTAGGGCAAGATAGTAAAATATATTCAGCAAAAAAACTCACCCCCCCCCCTTAAAAAAAAACCTTAAGAATCCTGCAACTACAAAATCAATCGATGGCATATACAAACTTCAAACATTGACAGCATTCTGACAAGTCACTGACAAGCGTTTTATTGATCTTTTCTGCCACCAGAAAGTAAAATTCATTGTAAAAAGCGTCACTCATGGAAAGAAACTCAGACACGCGTATTCTGGTTGTTCTACATCTTAATTTGGAAACACATTTAATTGAGAAAGTACAATGAAAGGTATCACACACTGGAAACTGCACAATCTTGCATCAGATCCACAATTGGAGAATGATTGAATGATATAATAAAACTACTGCCTTATGTTATAATTGTACATTTATTAAATATTTCTACACTCCATAAACTGAGCGCACTAATTAAACTTTCCTAAAAAATGAACCATTTCTTTTCAAAACATTTTAGTGCAACATTGGACACCTTCATAACTATCGTTATAAAGTACATGTACATGCATTTGTTCTATGAACAAGGAACCGCTCTTATGATGAACTCTGTATTATTTAAAATAATTCACAATTACATTTACCTGGGAAATCACCTGTACAAACCAAGTTTTGTAAGTCTTGAAAATGGCCAATACCAGCATATTTACATCAGTTATACACATCGTAATATAGGGTGAGTAAAAACAAGCGGAACCCAAACCTCAAAAAATATATTTTATATTTTAAAACAGTATGTAGCACCAAAAATAATAATGACTGGAAAGCCAATTTCATAAAAAACTGGTAGATGAAAAAATTACTGAAATAGCACAATCTATTCAAAATATATCACCATTTAAACACAATGACCCTAAAACTCTTTCATCGAAAAAATGCGGGCAAGTTACAGTAAACCATAGGTAACAATGATGTTGTGCACAATCAGTTGTGTAAGTACACACCCCATGACATCATCTGAAATCTTAGGTTGAACCAAAATTACACAGCGCTGTTGGAATGACACATGTCATTTGCCTTTAGTGCCCCCTTGCAAAATGGATGCACCCCAGGTCTCCCCCCCCCCCCAGAATAATTGACCCTAGTAGTTACGCCACTGCATGTGCACAGTGAAGAATTTGGTGAAGAATGTCCAAGGGAGTTACAGTAAGACATGTATCAAAATTAATAAGAATAAAAAGACAATATTTCAAGTTCTACTCATATATTTTTTCTATTTAAATTCCATACCATGTTAAAAGACAATGCACAGACAAACATTGATCATCATTAAACCCAAGTTGAACTCATTAGGCCAAGTAAAAACAAAACAAATAGTTTCTTGTCAGGATTTTTACTTTTTCAAAGGCAGATGACAGCTTTTTTTCTCAAGATGGCACATCCTCCAAGATGGATTCTTCTACTTTCTTGACTCTTTTGCTGATACTTTGTGGCTAAATGAGACGTGATGCTTTTTAACAGATTGTTAATAAGCCACTTCGGTATTTCAATGACCCATTCAGGATAACATCATTGACGCGATGTTACGCGATGTTACGCACACGCCCATTCTGAAGGTAACTATCACGCAAGCGTCGTGCGCCTGCGTTCATGCGCCTTACAAACCTTCGATTATCCCGAATGAACCGTGACCCATATCTTTGAGCTCATGCACAGTTGAAATACCGAACTAGCTTATAACATGCATGTACATTCATTGCTAAAAAATGAGTGGAGGAACATTAAAAAATATAAATATTTATATGGCAAATGTTTGATAAAAAAAAAAAAAAACAAGTCAGGTGTGTTTACAAACACAAATGCCCCGCAACCGTGACTGTTTCCATGACATAACACCACTCTAACATCAACTTACATGTACCTTGGTCAAATGGAACGTTCATTGACAGCATTAGTGTCTTCTGTAGGTTTTATATGAATTAATCCCTAATCCCTATGATCTCAGAATAAATACAAGATTTCTATTGTTTTAGCCACTGTGACCTTGACCCTTGACCTTTTGACCCCCAATGCGATAGGCTTCTTAGGAATGCCAAGGACAATCCACAAACCAAATTTGAAATTCATATGTAAAGTATTTCTCAAGTTATCGCGCTGACAAAATTTCTATTGTTTCAGCCACTGTGACCTTGACCCTTGACCTTTTGGCCCCAAATGCAAAAGGCTTCTTAGAATTGCCAAGGACAATCCACAAACCAAATTTGAAATTCATATGTAAAGTATTTCTCAAGTTATCGCGCTGACAAAATTTCTATTGTTTCAGCCACTGTGACCTTGACCCTTGACCTTTCGGCCCCAAATGCAAAAGGCTTCTTAGGATTACCAAGGACAATCCACAAACCAAATTTGAAGTTCATATGTAAAGTATTTCTCAAGTTATCGCGCTGACAAAATTTCTATTGTTTCAGCCACTGTGACCTTGACCCTTGACCTTTTGGCCCCAAATGCAAAAGGCTTCTTAGAATTGCCAAGGACAATCCACAAACCAAATTTGAAGTTCATATGTAAAGTATTTCTCAAGTTATCGCGCTGACAAAATTTCTATTGTTTCAGCCACTGTGACCTTGACCTTTCGGCCTCAAATGCAAAAGGCTTCTTAGGATTACCAAAGACAATCCACAAACCAAATTTGAAGTTCATATGTAAAGTATTTCTCAAGTTATCGCACTGACAAGATTTGTCCGGACACACACACCCACACACCCACCCACCCACCCACCCACCCACCCACCCACCCACCCACCCACCCACCCACCCACCCACGGAAGGACAAGGCGGAAACAGTATGCCCCTTCGGCTTCGCCGCGGGGCATAAAAAGGAGAGGCGGCTGGACAAAAGGAAGCAGGCAGCGACAAGACAATGTTTGTTTTTCTGCTTGGCCTTAACTCCCAAGGGTGTGTGAGAAATCACATGAAAATTGGAGGATTCAGGACTGTTAGGATCAATAACAGTTTAAGCATCCTGCAAATGTATTTCTTATTATTATTTCTACAAAAATGGCTTATCATCAGCCATCTTGACCTGTTTATGTATCTTCATTTGACTTGGTTGAGGAAAATGCTTCACTGCTGGACTTCCAAACGAATGCCTACTCCCCAGTGTCTACCCTTTCATGTCTGTGTAGAGAACCTTGTCGAGTAAAGGCTTTACCACAGGTCTCACAAACAAATGGTTTCTCACCAGTGTGAATACTTTTATGTCTGTTCAGATTGGCTTGGTGAGCAAAGGTTTTACCACAGGTCTCACAAACAAATGGTTTCTCACCAGTGTGAACCCTGCTATGCAAACGCAGATTACCTTGCTGAGTAAAGGCTTTCCCACAGGTTTCACAAACAAATGGTTTCTCACCAGTGTGAATCCTTTTATGTCTGTTCAGACTGGTTTGGTCAGCAAAGGCTTTCCCACAGGTTTCACAAACAAATGGTTTCTCACCAGTGTGAATCATGCCATGTATGTTTCGATGGGCTTGCTGAGTAAAGGCTTTACCACAGGTCTCACAAACAAACGGTTTCTCACCAGTGTGAACCCTTTTATGTCTGTTCAGATTGGTTTGGTGAGCAAAGGCTTTCCCACAAGTCGCACAAACAAATGGCTTCTCACCAGTGTGACCCCTGCTATGAATATCTAGCCTACCTTGCTGAGTAAAGGCTTTCCCACAGGTCTCACAAACGAATGGTTTCACACCAGTGTGAATACTTTTATGTCTGTTCAGATTGGTTTGGTCAGCAAGGGCTTTACCACAGGTCTCACAAACAAATGGTTTCTCACCAGTGTGAACCCTGCCATGCATATCTAGACTACCTTGTCGAGTAAAGGCTTTCCCACAGGTCTCACAAACAAATGGTTTCTCACCAGTGTGAACCCTGCTATGCTTACGCAGACTACCTTTCTGAGCAAAGGCTTTACCACAGGTGTCACAAACAAATGGTTTCTCACCAGTGTGAATCCTTTTATGACTGTTCAGACTGGTTTTGCAAGTAAAGGCTTTACCACAGGTCTCACAAACCAATGGTTTCTCACCAGTGTGAACCCTGCTATGCTTACGCAGACTACCTTTCTGAGCAAAGGCTATACCACAGGTGTCACAAACAAATGGTTTCTCACCAGTGTGAATCATGTTGTGTCGTTGCAGTTCACTTTGATTAATAAAGGCTTTACCACAGTTCTCACAAACAAATGGTTTCTCACCAGTGTGAATCCTGTTGTGTCGTTGCAGATGACTTTGTTCAGTAAAGGCTTTACCGCAGGTCTCACAAACAAATGGTTTCTCACCAGTGTGAATACTTTTATGTCTGTTCAGATTGGTTTGGTCAGCAAAGGCTTTACCACAGGTCTCACAAACGAATGGTTTCTCACCAGTGTGAACCCTGCCATGTATATCTAGACTACCTTGTTGAGTAAAGGCTTTACCACAGGTCTCACAAACAAATGGTTTCTCACCAGTGTGAATCCTTTTATGTCTGTTCAGATTGGTTTGGTCAGCAAAGGCTTTACCACAGGTCTCACAAACAAATGGTTTCTCACCAGTGTGAATCCTTTTATGACTGTTCAGACTGGTTTGGTAAGTAAAGGCTTTCCCACAGGTCTCGCAAACAAATGGTTTCTCACCAGTGTGAACCCTGCTATGCTTACGCAGACTACCTTTCTGAGCAAAGGCTTTCCCACAGGTCTCGCAAACAAATGGTTTCTCACCAGTGTGAATCCTGTTGTGTTGTTGCAGATGACTTCGTTCAGTAAAGGCTTTCCCACAGGTCTCGCAAACAAATGGTTTCTCATCTGTGTGCACCATTTCATGTGCACGAAGATCACTCAGTGAAGGAAAAGCTTGACCACAGGTTGAAGAAACGAATGGTTCCTCGCTCTGCTTCAACCAATCATGGCCGAGGTTGCTTGCTACTTTTCTGGAGTACTGGTCCTCCATAATCTCACTGGCTACATCTGTTAGTGGTGGGGGAAAAACAAAACAATATTAACCGATATTTCAAAAATGCAACACTTGGGAATTTGAAAGATTTAGTTCTGGATGGCCAAGAGACTATTTGTTCTAACGTGAAATGTCCATTCGGTCCTGGACATGATTTTCTGATGGCTTGAACACAATAGTTTTGGCTTTTCACATCTCTTTGGAATTAAAAAAATACGGCTGGGCTCAAGGGTGGATCCAGAGAGGAGGGTAGGGAGAGGGGAGGAGGGGGCAAAGGGCTCTCTGAAGTAAAACAAATTTTTAATATGATAAAGTTTTGGTCACTGCAGTGCAGGGGGTAGACCCCCCTGCACTGCAGGGACTAAAACTTTATCATATTAAAATTGGTGGGGGTGGGGGCACCCCATCTGCACCCCGCTGCTGGATCCGTCACTCAGGCTATGATCTATTTCTCTATTGTTTTGCAATGTACAAGTTGTGGGCATCAAAGTCAATTATTTCTCTATATTCTCATCAAGTTACAACGGAAGATTGTGAATTTGTACACCTGTTGGCCTACTTACTAGATGCTGATGGAGAAGTATCTTTACTGTCCATGATTCACTGAGTCAACCAACATAGGCCTGGGTAGAGAAACTGGTGTCATTCCTGAATGATAAACAAAATGGTGTTATTTTTATTCTCAATCAATCAATCATTTGGGGGACAGACAACTCGACCGTTGAGACAACTCGACTTGGGACAACTCAACCGTTGGGACAACTCGACCGTACATGTATGTGCGTTAAATGGAAAGACAAGTCGTCCGTTGAGACAAGTCGCTTGTTGAGACAAGACTACTAACAGTTTTTTGGGAAATATTCATAGTAGGCCCTTATACTGGGGATTTTTTGTTGTGTTCGGGTTTGATCATTGGGTTGGGGTTGCTTGACGGGATACAATTGGGTTTGGCTCGGCTGGGACTCCCATTTATGCTGGGGTTTCCAAGCTGAGATAGAGAGAGCATTTGGTGGTCGAGCCGGGGTTGGGAATGGGAGACACCAAAGTTTTTTTGTTCTTTTTTGCTGTGGATTTAAGTAGAGATAATAATGATTTATCAGAATTTATCAAGTTTACAGAAATTCTTAAATGTTAATTTGAGATTTTCCCAGATTAAATTCAAGTGCGCCACGTTAGGGAACACTCCGCCAATTTGTGCCACCATTTTTGAATTTCGGATTAAATTTTAGGCAGTGTATATTTTGCTGGAGACGGCAAACCTTTAGTAAACGTTAGTTTGCCGGATATGCACTGAACATGCGAAGTTACTGTTTTTTTGTACTTAAACATTTTCCGGTGACAAATTTTAGTCTGGCTCCATGCCAAAATTATCGTTGTAACCTCGTATTCACAAGATGGGATTCAGACCATTTTATAATTTCGGACTTTATTTCCCTTTTAAAAAAAATCCTCCAGAGCCACAAATCTGAAAAAGAAAATGTAATAGTATACTCTGCAAAAAAATGTTTGAGACATGTTAAAATAATAAAAGAAGAATATTCTTATTTATTTGGGGATGACAAAAAAAAAACTTTAAAATGTGCTGCGGTCGGAATCGAACCCGAGTCATCCCGCTTACTAGAGCCTTTGCTTAACCACTACACCAAACGTGCTACACAACTTTTGGTGGGAATTTAATACATCTTATAATTCAGCCCTATCTTAAAGAGTACAGCGCCCTCTGTTGATATGGATTGCCGCCTGCAAACCTTTAGTAAACGTTAGTTTGCCGTCATTACCTCCGGCAAAATATCCACTATCTAAATTTTATGAAACCGAAATTGTTCACAGAGGTTAAATAGCAAACATTAATAAGGTAAAAGTACCAGTATTTCACTGCATGAATTTGAGGTTTGTCAAAAACGAGGTTTGGCAACACTATTTACACGAGGAAAGTGCGCCACGTTAGGGAACACGACTAGGCCTATGCAGTACAACGCCACGTTCACGGGTCTATCTAGTCAGGTTACATTTTTTCCTCGAGTGTATTCACTTACATTTTCAGGTGATTTCTTCCAAATGCAAAGAACTGGTACAATGTTCAGCGCTACAGCAAGTCATAATGAAGTGTTGGCATTGTTGTCAAATTGTTCTGGATTACAAAATGTAAACTATAGTGTACGCACGCACGCCTTACATTACGAAGTTAGCCTCTATAGAGACTGTGCTGTGTTTGGCTTTTTTCTATTTACAACCGGATGTTGACGTACGTACGTTCGGTGAAGTGTTGCATGCACACTGCAAGTGCGCCCTCTATCACTCGGAGGCCAACCATTAATACTCGGTGTTAATTTTGCACCCCCCCCCCCCTTGCATTATAAAAGGGGAGCAAATTGGAAGTAAATTGAATTTTAATAATTACAAATTACCGGCTACAATCACAAAAGTCGTTTCAAATTATCATCAAAGTACTTCAAGCTAGGGCAAGATAGTAAAATATATTAAGCAAAAAAACCTCCCCCCCCCTTTAAAAAAAAACTTAAGAATCCTGCCACTACAAAATCAATCAATGGCATATACAATCTTCAAACATTGACAGCATTCTGACAAGTCACTGAAAATCTTTTTATTGATCTTTTCTGCCACCAGAAAGCAACATTCAAACTTATAAAAAGCATCACTCATTGAAAGAAACTCGGAGACTCGTATTCTGGTTCTACATCTTAATTTGGAAACACATTTAATTGAGAAAGTACGACAGGTATCAAACACTGGAAACTGCACAATCTTGCATCAGATCCACAAGTGGAGAATGATTGAATGATATAATAAAACTACTCCCTTATGTTATAATTGTACATTTATTAAATATGTCTACACTACATAAAATGATTGCACTTAAGTAAATTACACAGCGCCGTTGGAATGAGACATATCATTTGCCTTTAGTGCCCCCTTGCAAAATGGATGCACCCCATGTCCCGTCCCCCCCCCCCCCCCCCCCCCCCCCGAATAATTGACCCTAGTAGTTACACCACTGCCTGTGCACATTTAAGAATTTGGTGAAGAATGTCAAAGAAAGCTTACAAATAAGAATTACAAAAGACAATATGTAACAGGATTGAAATTATACTCAAATTTGTTTGTTTTTTCAAATTCCACCCGCCTAGTATTTGTTAAAAGACAATGCAGAGATAAAATCTGAGCGTCAATAAACCGAGTTGAATCATTCGGCTGAGTAAAACACCCAATAGTTTTTTGTCCTGGCTTTTAATAAAAAAAAGGAGGCAGCCTGATTTATTCAAGATGGCACATTTTTAGCGATAGACTATTCCATTACCTTGTCTCTTCTGCTGATACTTTTGCATCCAAAAGAATCGCAAACAAATGGTTTTCACCAGAGTTCAAATAAGACAAAACTTTCTAGTCACTTTTTTTTCAAGGCTATGGCAGGTTTTTTTTTTCAAAATGGCAGATTTTTAAAGATGGATTCCTCCATTTTCTTGACTATTTTGCTGATCCTTGCCTTAATTTTGTCACCAAACAAGCAGTAACGCTTCTGCACTGATTGTTATCTTGCATACATAGCTACAAATTCACTTGGAAGAACTTTAAAAAAGAAGACATATTGCAACTGTTCGATTAAAAAAGAAAAGAAGGCGGCTGGGGGAAAAAAGAAGTGGTAGGGGACAAGAAACTAGTTTATTTACTTACTTGGCCACTTGGCCTTAATCAAAGTTTAAGCATCCAGGCAATTCCTTTAATTTTTTTCAAAAGTTTATTATTAGTAGTAGTATTATATTTATTTATTTTCAATACAAATAATGGTTTATAAACAGCCATCTAGACCTGTTTATGTGTCTTCATCTGACTTGGTTGAGGAAAAAGCTTCACTGCTGGACTTCCAAACGTGCAAAACAAATTCTTTTTTGACAGTGTGAACCATCTTATGTCTGTCAAGTTCACTTTGCCAAGGAGAAGCTTTCTCACAGGTCTCACAAATACATGGTTTCTTGCCATCGTCGACCCTTTCATGTCGGCTTCGAGCAGAACGATAAGCGAAAGCTTTACCACAGGTCTCACAAATGAATTGTTTCTCACCAGTGTGAGCCCTGCTATGCCTACGCAGATGACATTTCCGAGAAAAGGCTTTACCACAGGTCTCACAAACAAATGGTTTCTCACCAGTGTGAATCCTGCTATGCTTATGCAGACTATCTTGTTGAGCAAAGGCTTTCCCACAGGTCTCACAAACAAATGGTTTCTCACCAGTGTGAACCCTGCTATGCTTACACAGACTACCTTGTTGAGTAAAGGCTGCACCACAGGTCTCACAAACGAATGGTTTCTCACCAGTGTGAACCCTCTCATGAATGTGAAGAATACTTTTATGAGGGAAGGCTTTACCACAGGTCTCACAAATGAATGGTTTCTTATCAACGTGAACCCTTTCATGTCTGCTAAGAGTAAATAGATCAGCGAAAGCTTTACCACAGGTCTTACAAATGTATGGTTTCTCGCCAGTGTGTAATCTAACATGCTGACGAAGACGTTTTTGCTGAGCAAAAGCTTCACCACAGGTCTCACAAACAAACGGTTTCTCACCAGTGTGAACCCTCTCATGTTTGTATAGATCAGTTTGGTAAGCAAAGGCTTTACCACAGGCCTCACAAGCAATGGTTTCTCGCCACTGTGAACCCTGCCATGCTGACGCAGAACACTTTGCCGAGCAAAGGCTTTACCACAGGTCTCACAAACGAATGGTTTCTCACCGTGTACCTTGCTATGCAGCCGCAGACCACATTTCCGAGCAAAGGTTTCACCACAGGTTGCACAAACAAATGGTTTCATTCCATCGCGAACCCTTTGATGTGTCTTTAGAGAAGAATGATCAATGAAAGCTTTCCCACAGGTTCCACAACTGAATGGTTTCTCACCAGTGTGTACCCTGCTATGCAGACCAAGACTATATTTCCGAGCAAAGGCTTTACCACAGGTCTCACAAGCGAATGGTTTCTCACCAGTGTGCAGTCCCTCATGAACGTGTAGAGTACATCGATGAGAAAAGACTTGATCGCAAGTCCCACAAACAAATGGTTTCTCGCCAGTATGAACCCTGCTATGCTTATGCAGACTACATTGCTGAGTAAACGCTTTACCACAGGTCTCACAAACAAATGGTCTCTCACCAGTGTGAACCCTCTCATGATTATTTAGAGTACTTTTATGAGGGAAGGCTTTGCCGCAAGTCTCACAAACAAATGGTTTCTCACCAGTGTGAACCCTGCTATGCTGACGCAGACTACCTTGCTGAGTAAAGGCTATACCACAGGTCTCACAAACAAATGGTTTCTCACCAGTGTGAACCCTGTTATGTCGTTGCAGATGACTTCGTTCAGTAAAGGCTTTACCACAGGTCTCACAAATGAATGGTTTCTCACCAGTGTGAGCTCTGTTGTGCCTGTTTAATTGGATTTGGTAAGTAAAGGCTTTCCCACAGGTCTCGCAAACAAATGGTTTCTCACCAGTGTGAATCATGTTGTGTCGTTGCAGTTCACTTCGTTTAATAAAGGCTTTACCACAGGTCTCACAAACAAATGGTCTCCCACCAGTGTGAATCCTGTTGTGTCGTTGCAGATGACTTCGTTCAGTAAAGGCTTTACCACAGGTCTCGCAAATGAATGGTTTCTCATCTGTGTGCACCCCTTCATGGGCGCAAAGATCACTCAGTGAAGGAAAAGCTTGACCACAGGTTAAACAAACGAATGGTTCCTTGCTCTGCTTCAACCAATCATGGCCGAGGTTGCTGGCTACCTGTCTGGAGAACTGGTCCACCATAATCCCACTGGCTACATCTGTTAGTGGGGGGGGGGGGGGGGGGGTTGAAAAAAAAATGTTAACCAATATTTCAAAATGCAACACTTTGGATTTTGAAGGATTTAGTAGTTGACGGCCAAGAGAATATTTCTTAAATCGTGAAATGTTCATTCTGTCCTGGACATGATTTTCTGATGTCAGTTTCGGCTTTCATATATCTTTGGAATTTATAAAATATGGCTGGGCTCAAGGGTGGATCCAGAGAGGGGGTAGGGGGAGAGGAGGGGGGGGTCACAGGGTGGGCAAAGGGCTCTCTGAAGTAAAACTTCTAATTTGATAACGTTTAGGTCACTGCTGGGGGGAGGGGTAGGGGTAGGCAGCAGGGGGAGGGGGGAGGTGGGCAGGCACCAATCCCGCTGCTGTATCCGTCATGAAGGCTATGATCAATTTCTCTATTATTGTCGTACACGTCGTCTCAAGGTTACTTATTAAGGTTACATGTCTTATCAAGTTACACCGAAAAGTCTTTGAAATTTGTACAGCTGCTGGCCCTACTTACTAGATGCTGATGGAGAAGTATCTTTACTGTCCATGATTCACTGAGTCAACCAACATAGGCCTGGGTAGAAAAACTGGTGTCATTCCTGCATGATAAACAAAGTGGTGTTATATTCCACAGGCCACTCTCCAAGCCTCTTAGTTAGACTTCCTCGAGGAGTTCTGAAGAGGATAACCACCAAGTATATTCTCAATCAATCATTGGGTATTTAACAAACATGTTCTGGTAATCATGTACTTATAGTTTAAGACCCTGTTCCACAATACAGTTTTGCCGGCTGCGCTGGCTGTTGGCGCATGACGTCACGCGGAAGCGTATGACCCGATGACTGTTTCATGCACTATTGGTTGCGGTTCCAGTACCAAAGCTGTGATGCGAGTGGTAAACCTTATATTAGTGCATGAAACAGTCATCAGGTGTTACGCTTCCGCGTGACGTCATGCGCCAACAGCCAGCGCAGCCGGCAAAAACGAGTAGTTGACAGCGATCGCTCTCTGTGCCTGTTAATCGACCGCCATTCATTGTACACAATTTTTTTGTGCACAAACCAATTGCGGTCCTGGCCAATCCAGCAAGGTTGTCAAGTTAGCGGTTATTCCTCCTGTTTTCACTGCAATTGTAGGCTGAATCTTCATCGTGGATCGTTTTTTACTTCAAGGACCTGTGTAATGGTTATTCCAGGCAAGTTTGGGGTGAGTTACAGTTGCAATTAGTGTGTAACGGGGACAAAATTGAACATTTTCCAAAAATTTTTGCCTATACTACAAGTTACGAGAAATATTCGCTCCAGCCCTAATAGACAACCCAATGATAAAACTCAGGGCTGGGTAACTCCAGCTAGTCCGGTCTAGGGAACCAGACTACACGCTGCACAGACATACATCATGTACGACTACAGTAGACTCGGCGGTGAGAAACTGATGAAAAGAGTCTACAAACACGTACAAGTTTAACGTTGCTTTTGAGTTTATTTTCCAGATTAAGGTCGGTCAGCATCGCATATGGAATTTCTGAACCCAGCAGCCCAATAGATAAGGACACATAGAATACTACGACGTAAAAAATTGGCTTCTCCAACAAGGTAAAAATATTAAAAATATTGGTCAGAAATGTTTTCGCCCAGTTTTCAGCACTTCATACCCTAGACTCCCTCCGTTACGTAGGGAGGAAAGCTGGGCTAATGTCACTGAAATGTTCCAAGTTCCAAGTGTGGCCTTTATCATATGCCTTTATTAAGTGAAGCCAAATTTATTTTGCAATTAGTCTGTCGTGATAGTGCTTTCATCGCCTGTACCCCCCCCCCTTGACTCACCTTCATTGAGACAACATATGATGAAAAAAAACAACTTTCTTTCCTGTTCTGGATTAAGAAGATTAAATATTTTAACGCCCGCCGCTTGTACAAGGACAATGAAGGATGATTTTCGCGCTGTTGTACATGTAGTGCGCCCTCTATCACCTCGAAAGGCCTACCGTTCTCCGTATTATTTTTGCGCCCCCCCCCCCCCCCACTCCCCAGACTACTTGTTCCGTTCCTTCATGCATTTAAGGGAAACAAATTAATGTTAATTGAATTGAAATAATTTGAAATAACCGGAACAATCACAAAATTCGTTTTAGAAGCATTTCCCACTTTTATTCAGCTGAGCATGGGCGTCGCGAGGGGGGGGGGGGGGGGGGGGGGGGGGGGGGGCAAGGGGGGGCACTTGCCCCCCCCCCCCCGGAAAAGCCAAAAAAAAAAAAAAAAAAAAGGCCCGAAGACAAAGTGGTGTAAATTTAATGAGTTGGGGGGGGGGGGCAAAATGACCCTGCCCCCCTCTATAACTGATAAATTGAGAATGTGTTGAGAAATACAAGCAATTTTTGGCAAAAACAATTGTTTGCCCCCCTCTAGAAAAAATCCTGGCGACGCCCATGCAGCTGAGTTAGGGCTACTTTAATCGATTTCATTTTAAAACCATTAAGCCAGACCCCCCCCCAAAAAAAAAACTTACACAGAGCATGGAGGTAGCACAGAGCAAAGTCCCACGAGATATCAATCGATGGCAAATGTACACATTTCAACCGTTGACAACATTCTGACAAGTCACTGAAAATGTTTTTATTGCACTTTTCTGGCACCAAAAAGTAAAATTCAGCTGCAAAAAGACTCACTCATTGAAAGAAACTCATGAGACGTGTAGTTTGGTTGATTTACGTCTTAATTTGGAAACACATTTAATTGAGACGGAACAAGGAAAGGTTTAATTAATATGAATACTAAGGCAAGATCTTAAGGGCCTGCAGTTCTACTCATATATTTTTTTTCTTTTCAAATTTCATCTGGCTAATATTTGTTAACAGACAATTAAAGTTGATCATCATTAAACCGAGTTGAAATTATTGGCCAAGTAAAAACTAAACAAGTAGTTTCTTGAAATTCTCGTCCGGTATTTTTAAAAGGGAAATGGCAGCTTTTTTGCAAGATGGATAATTTTCCAGGATGGATTCTTCAATTTTCTTGACTCTTTTGTTGATACGTTTGCATCGAATTAAGCTGTGATGCTTTTTAACGGATTGCAAACGTGCATACATAGCTACAAATTTAATGGGAAGAACATGAAAAATAAACATTTATTTCAAATGTTTGATTAAAAAAAGGCTGGGGAAAAAAGCAGGCAGGGGCGAATTTTTTTTAAAATTTTTTGCTTCGTCTTAGCCTTAATACAAGTTTAAGCATCCTGGCAACTGTGTTTTATTTTATTTATTTTTATAATTTTTTTTTGTTTACAACTTATGGCTTATAAATTACTAGAGCTCTGACTCATGTTCAAAGTGATGCCTGCTGGGCGCATCCATGTTTACAATGTACACAAACTATGGAGAACTAGACATTTTGTACGGCCTTTGTACGTCTATTTGCATATCTGCGTTTGTATTCCATACAGGTGCGTTATCAAAGCCAATACACTCAAAACCGAAACGCAAGATCAGCAAATGAGCGTGACATTTTACTCTACGCAAACAGCCCAACGCGTGTGCGCATGTCCACTGCAGATGATTAACCATGGCTTTTTTTAAACAAATGACGTACTTAAGTTGTTTGCGTATGTGCTATTTGTGCGTTGCATTTAAAGTACACTTTCAAAATTCAATCCATCTCATTTCATCATGCTCTACAAATAGAACATGAATTCAAAATGTCTGCGCCCAGGACGGCTTCAAGGCGTCTCCAAGCACAAGAATCAGGAGTTAGCACTCTAGTAATATCTAATTTATCTAATATAGCTCTATCAGTCATGAGGATGTCTTTAAGTGTCTTCACAAGGCTTGGTTGAGGAAAGTTTTACTGAGCACTCGGCTTCCAAACATGCCAAACGAATACTCTCTGGCCAGTGTGAATACTCTGATGTTTGGTTAAATGGGTTTGCCGGGTAAAGGCTTTGCCACAGGTCTCACAAACAAGTGGCTTCTTGTCATTAGGGCCATTGTGAAACCTTTCATGTCTGATCAGATGAGATTGCCGATTAAAAGCTTTACCACAGGTCTCACAAACGAATGGTTTATCACAAGTCTGATCCTTTTTATGTCTGTTTAGATTACATTGCCGAGAAAAGGCTTTACCACAGGTCTCACAAATGAAGGGTTTCTCGCCAGTGTGAACCCTTTCGTGTCTGTTTAGACCAGTTTGCTGAGTAAAGGCTTTACCGCAGGTCTCACAAACGAATGGTTTCTCACCGGTGTGTAATCTGCCATGCTGACACAGACCACTTCTCTGAGCAAAGGCTTTACCACAGGTCTCACAAATAAATGGTTTCTTGCCATCGTGAACCCTTTCATGTCTGCTTAGAGTAGATAGATCAGCGAAAGCTTTACCACAGGTCTCACAAATGTATGGTTTCTCGCCAGTGTGTAATCTACCATGCTGACGAAGACCTTTTTGCTGAGCGAAGGCTTTACCACAGGTCTCACAAACAAATGGTTTCTCACCAGTGTGAATCCTCTCGTGTCTGTATAGATCAGTTTGGTATGCAAAGGTTTTCCCACAGGTCTCACAAGTGAATGGTTTCTCGCCACTGTGAACCCTGCTATGCTGATGCAGACCACTTTGTCGAGCAAAGGCTTTACCACAGGTCTCACAAACGAATGGTTTCTCACCAGTGTGGATTCTGCTGTGTCTGTACAGATCAATTTGCTGAATAAACATTTTACCACAGGACTCACAAACGAATGGTTTCCCAGCAGTGTGAATCCTGTCGTGTCGTTGAAGATGACTTCTTTCCATAAAAGCTTTACCACAGGTCTCACAAACGAAGGGTTTCTCATCTGTGTGCACCCTTTCATGGGCGCACAGATCACTTAGTGAAGGTAAAACTTGACCACAGGTTGAACAAACGAACAGTTCCTCCTCCCCCAGGAACCTCAGATGACAAATTAGCTCAGGTCCTTTTGCGTCCATCTTCCTGAAGTGCTAATCTCGATGGCTAAGCAAATAATGCATCAAACTGCACATCTACCAGCCTTCTTCCTCCAACAATACCTGACAAACAAAAATAGTTTGAAGTCAATTTTAACCCTAACCGCCCTGAATCCTCCAAAATCCTTTTTGCAAATTGGAGGAATTTGCAGGATTGAGGTTACATGGCAAAAGTGCGTTGCTGATTTTGGAGTACGCACTGTGTCAAGGTCTTGGGCCGGACCTTGTGTTGTTTATGCTCAGCCGTGCATAAATTTAGTCCTTGATTATACTTGACATCCTCCGCACTGCTCCAGGATGTCACTGCCTCTGCCTCAGACCATTGACAGACATAGCCGGAGGATTTTGCAGGATTCAGGCAGTGGTCATCCCTCCATGGACCATATTCAAGAAATAACGGAGGAATTTGCAGGATTGAGGCTATATGCTATTTTTACATGAGGCCAATTGGAGGATTTTGCAGGATTGAGGCTACATCCTAGCAAAAAGGCCTAGGGAGTTAGGGTGTGATACGTCGTGGCAAATTACACAAGTCAGATGTAACAGGGACAGAAAAACTTCACACTTGTATGGACCCCAAATTTATGGGATAACCCATGTACATGAACCTCTAGAACTATGGGGCTACGGGCACGGCCCCCCGGCCCCATAGACATGATAGACTAGGGGTAATGTACATGTGTCTTACAAGCATGACTAACTCTAGCTAGCCCTACTTTGAGAACTGTAAGGTTTTTTTTTACAAACCTTACAGATAGACCAATATTAGCTCCACTGACTGTAGTGCTAGAACTGTGCCTTCCTAATCCGAAAATGTGGGACTCTCAATTCTGTGTATGAGGGTTCCAAAAATTAAGGCAGGTTTTCTTGTTGGAAATAGGCAATTTTTGGATACGAGGTGGGAATCAGACCAGTTACAATTTCGGACTTTATTTCCCTTTAAAAAATTCGTCCAGAGCCACGAATCACAAAAAGAAAATGTCATATTCTGCAATTAAATGTAGAAGTCAATTAAAGACAAAAAAAGAAGAATTTTCTTATTTTTGTAGGGGCCAATCAAAATTGGCAATGGTTTTTAAATTTTGATTTTGAGGGAAAATGTTAGCTTGTCTTCATACATCCTGTACATTCAACCAAATCTCTTAATAAACACTTGAGGAGTATAATGTTTATCGCCTCCTAAACTGTTTATGAGTCGTTTCCACAAGTCCGTTTTTAGCCAAAAAATGAAATTGCTTGAAGATTGCTAAGAAGATCCCTGAGGCCTAAAAGCACATTCCTTACAGTTCCCTTGCCAGATGTGCCAATTATTGGAAACATGGCATGCACGAAATTGGTAAAATTTAGTGAAACATATTACTTTTTTCCCCAAAAATCCAAAATGACACATCAAATACCCAGAAGTTTGTCACAAAGGTGTTTTGTACTTCTATATCAAAAGACCTTATTGAATCTACACAAGACTTTAAAGGGAATATACATTTGCTTTTGCTGTAATTTTCAGAAATGGATGGAATTGGGGGGTTGGAAATATAAAGCAAATATAGTTACACTGACTTTTTGGAGGTTTTGGGTTCGAAAATGCTATAAAAACCAAGAAAAACGATTATTTTCCTGTAGTCTGGTTCCCTGACTCCATATAAGAAGAAACAGAGCAGTTTACATACATTGGGGAATTGTAAGGTCAGGGAACCAGTCAAGCTGGCTCTTACCCGTTCATAGGTTTGTAATCGATTGCAAACAAGTGCAATGGTCAATTGGGTCCAGTATTTGAAAAAAAAGCCAGTTGTTTCCAACGCTGATCGGCCGATCAGCGTTGGAAATTGATACAAAAATACCACTTTTCTTGAAAATGACAGTATACCAGGTGCCATAATTTTACAGGATGCTTTATACTGTCATTTACCAACATCCTATTAAGGTATTTCGCAAAAACTTGGTAGTTTTATTTTTAGATGTTTGCAAATGTTGTATATTCCCTTTAAATAAATTGAACAATAAATGACACGACAGGATTAGCAATTATAATATCATTCATTAGAAAAGTATTCCACATAAGATTACTTCAAGATTGATAAGTCTCTGCAAGAGATATCCATGATTTTGTCGCAAGGTATTTTCGCATAATTTAGATTTCACTACAGTACAAGGCGGATTGCGTGACCTGTTCATGACATCACTAAGTTTTTCATCCGGAAGATCCTTACTTGGCGTTGCCATGGTGATACGTCATCAGTGTGCTCTGCATCCTGTATGTGCTCCACAGTTGACATCCTTGGTAGAACCTTCAAACTCTGTCAACTTCAAGAAACAAAAGAAAACAAGTTATTTTAACATCTTAACCTTCTTCATACATGTCATAAGTTTCAAATATTGTTTTCGTCTGCCATTTTTGGAAAGGTCATTGTTTGAAGAATTTGGTGGACAATAATTATGAAATTTGAGAAAAAAATACAATTTTTTTTGACAAATTTACAAAAGATACAAAAAGGGGTGGGGGAGGGGGGATTTACACACCCCCTACACAAACGTGGGGCGAACTAGCTGACTAGTGATTTCCTTTCCATGTAGTACGTCATGGTATGGTAACAATGTAATTTGAGTGACCAAAATCCCCACCCTGGGGCATGAAAAACGTGACCAAATCCCGACATCGGACCTGGGGCAACATGGGGGGGGGGGGTTGAAACATTTGATCATGCCCTAGCGCATAAATCATGTAAATTAGGCCTACAAAAAACCATTGACAACGCATGCCATGGTTTTCCCTGCTAAATCCGACATTTGTTGGACATATTATCCCTTTTAATGATGGCATAGGTTACTGTGTAGGGAAAAATTAGTGATGTCCAGATATGGGCATCTTTCCAGTACGCCGAAAAGGAAGTTAAATTTTGAGAAACAAATAGTCCAAACTTACCATGATACACCGTTCGTATCTTTGGTTCGCAGCTGTAGCTATATTACATGTATATAATCAAACAAAAGGTGGCGCTCTTCACAATTAACGGTGTCAAATACAATCTCGTTGACGTGGTGTTCAGCGGTACGCACTGTCACTAGCATAATATAGGAAAGAAAGTTACAATAAAGTAAACCCTGGGGACGAAGTTGCGAAAAAGTTTCTTCGCCATTCCTTTCTCGATAGGACAGTGGGAGGGGGGAATCGTTATTCGTTTTCCGTTTGGCTGTCGAGAGTGGGATTTTGGATTCGAAGTCCGTTCTCCGATTTTGCCCGGGAAATTGGAAATAGGTAAGTTATCCGTTGTTCTTTTTGCTTAGGAATTGGGAAATGGGTTTCGTTATCTGTTTTTCTTTTTGCTCAGGAAATGGGATATGGGTTTTGTTATCTGTTTTTCTTTTTGCTTAGGAAATGGGAATTAGTTTTGGGTTTCGTTATCCGTGTTTCTTTTTGCTTAGGAAATGGGAATTAATGGATTTTAAGATCGTATTGACATGACACCGTTAATTGTGAAGAGCGCCGCCTGTTGTTTGATGATATCAACATTATTGTCGTGTGAGTAGCATACAGCACTCAGCAGACAGCTCATGTAAGTCTAGACTATTTAGCCTTATAAAGTATTGATAAGACAAACAAATATCGGGTCACCAAAAATTAATGCTTTTGGACACTACTGACTCAAATTTTAGGCAGCTATTCGTGTTGACCAAACAAATCATTAACGGTGATTATAACCACTATATTTGTGTAGTGCTTTGGGGGGGGGGGTAGGATTTTTTTTACCACTGAATTTCGCTCACATAGCATGCCAAGAATAATTATAGTCGTGTTCCCTAACGTGGCGCACTAATTACCCGACTTTCCTCGTGTAGTGTTGCCAAACCTCTTTGTTGACAAACCTCAAATTCATGCAGTAAAATACTAGTACTTTTACCTTATTAATGCCAATTGATATTTAACCTCTGTGAACAATTTCAGTTTTATAAAACTTAATCCGAAATTCAAAAACGGTGGCGTCCGGAAATTGGACAAAAATTGGTGGATTGTTCCCTAACGTGGCGCACATGAACAAATCGCGGAAAATTCCAAATTAACATTTAAGAATTTCTGTCAACTTGATAAATTCAGATAAATAATTATTATCTCTATGTACATACCAAGCCAGCTGTTTGTCAGAATTTTTTTTTTGGGGGGGGGCATTTTCAAAGGGTTATTCACCTTGCACTTGAAAATAATATCGCAAAATCACGCCAAAATAGTTTTTTCTTCTAAATTTGTTAGGCTACGGGGAAATTAACTCGCGATTTATGAACAGGAGTGTGTAGAACTTGATGAAATTTCGATTTCTGTGAAATTTCAGTTAAAACGTTTGCTCTAGGTAGGCGCTACAGCGAAAAATCAAAGTGCGCCACGTTGGGGGCCGCGCCACGTTAGGGTACATCAACAGAACCTCGTTGTTGGCTGTCGACTGACTGAGGGCGCCCTTGACTGCGCCATACAGCGCGGCTTTTTAAAGAAGGGAAATATTGTTTACTTACAAAAAAGCCTGTTAGGAATAAGCCATAAACAATAATACACATGATGCAAAGTGGGAAAAAATTGGGGGAAATTGTTCATAAATTACAATCCCTATCTCTGAATCGACACATACATGTTTCTGAACTGTCAAAAATGTTTTAGGCATTTAAAGGCATGTCTCCATATGAAGCACATCAGTGGTGCTATTAATCAGAGAATGAATTGCTTTGAAATGTTACGTCTGCATGATTTTACCAATTAAAATAGTTAAGCGGCTCAGTGCACAACTAACTTGTCATGTTGAGTGCATGGGGCATCTGTTTTTACATAGCCAGAAATGTGTACTTTCAACCACCTTCGGAAATAGATAAGTAAGTAGTCCAAAATGTAAAACTTTGGGAGACTTCTTTAATACAAATAATTATGGTGAAGCCCGGTTCCTATAAGGGAACAAAATCCACTTCTTAATTATTTGACCTTCCAAGTTCCAAACTAGTTGGCAACATTAAGAGCATTATAGGTATGTCATACATAAAGGGCAGGGTTTAGAATTTTCGAGGGAAATTTGGGGGTAAAATGACGTTGACAATGACAAAAAGCAACACGAAAATAAAGATGGCGATCCGCACACAAATCCCCCCGAGGTTGACCGCAAAGATGGAAATGACTCGCCAAACTAACACTACAGGAAATAGAATACCATTCCCTGTTTGCCATCCAAAGGATAGACGACGAAGTTTGGCCAAAATACGGGGTGTGGGGTGCTGTGGTCCAATGGTTACGGTGTTCGACTCGTGTGCCGTGGTACATGGGTTCGAATCCTGACCGTGGGAACATGGTGCTTGTGCTCTTGAGCAAGGCACTTTACCATTATTGCTTCGTCCTTCGGATGGGACGTAAAGCCGTAGGTTCCGTGTGTTGTGCACGTTAAAGAACCCAGTAACATCGCTAAGAGAAGGGGTTTGCACCGGTGTTCTGGCAGTGGCTGCAATAATGCGCCACAGCACCTTGTAATGAGCCTCATTATTTCTCATAAACTTTATTTACCTTTCTTTAATAAAAGACATAATTTCCAGCGCCTTGAGTACCTAATTGTTGGTAGATACGTGCGCTATATAAGACTCCGATATTATTATATTATATGTCTAACTGTTGCTTTATCGTGCGTGTATTTCGGTACGTTTTGTGTTTTGTATGCCTGAAAATATCATTATCACAGTAATCCTTTGCACGTGTTACCCACGCGCGTTGACCTGCGTGCTTTTACGCGCGCTTCCGACAGTGGTATATTTTTGGCGCACTGTCCAGATGACATTTGCCATCATGAGATCGCGACCCTAGGCGCTGTTCAATTATACAAAACAACTCTTCCAAAAGTTGTCAACAAGATATTTTTTTAATCCTCCGGAGGATACTCATTACAGGGATATTTCCAGAATCGACTTAATCAGTGCTTATGCGTTACGCTACGTACCAGAGTTAGTGTTCATTCTATCAAGCTCAAAGCTGGCGCATGTGTAAACTCTTTTTTAAATTAACAAAAATTTTGTTTTGATAAACAAAACACGTCAAGCTGTCCTTGACCAATATATAGCAAGCTTACGCATCACTGTTTATTTTTTAACCAAAAATGTCATTGCTCCACACGAGATGTTGAATTGGTTTACCGGCCCAGAGCCGTAACCTGCCCCCTCACTCTGATCCCAAATCCCGTATTTAGTTTTAAGTCAACTTATCCGTAGCCTTGGGGTTATGGCCTTCGTAAACATGTCTTCTTTTCTGTTGACATGCGTTCTGAACACACAACCTGGTACGTTCACGCGGAATGTAAGGCCAAAAAAAAAAAAAAGTCGGTCTCTGGTCAGCGCGCGCGTCGATTTTAATCATGCACGTCAATTTTTTTTTTCAAAAATGTTTCTGTAGCTCCAACAGCGCCCTCTATTGCCGCACCTCCGCAATTTTTTTTTTACCAAAGAGCACCAAGGAATGGGAAATTGCACCAAGGCAAATGATCGAGAGCACCAAGGCAAATTGTGGACACCAATGTACATGAGGACACCAAAAAAGCAAAATAGTACCCCACCTTGTCTGTACAATCCAAGCTTGAAGAAGAAAAAATAAAGCAAAAAAAAAAAAAAAAAAGCCGCGTCAATCCCGGAACTTTGGTCTGACCAGAGACCGAATAGTTTTTTTTTTGGCCTAATCATGGCCGGAACATGACCGGGATTTATACGATGGGTATACAAATCCCGTCAAAATGTATAGCCTACAGCCGCCCCCGCTTTAAAACTGACTATAAGGGGTTTTCGAAACCTTGGTCTCGATTCCAGCTCGGACTTAACTTGAATCTCTTTAGACCCGAGGCCATAGACACAGCATTTGTTTCAAATCCCCCTCCCCTACAGCTCCTCGTATTTCTCTAATCACGTAAGTCAACGCCGATGCTTTTCTGAAAAGAATGAACATAATCAAGTTAATAATCATCCATACTCTCAGTCCTTTCCTGTTGAGGCACAGTCTTCACATCTTCAGGGACTTCAATCCAAACAGGATACGTTCTATCCGCAAAGTGGCGGTGAAGACTGAATAAAGACAACCATGAAGATGCTTAAATGCATTTTCCATAAGGAGATTTTTTTCCCCCCTGAAGCACAGACTTCAGGGACTTAAATCCTGTAACAGGATCCGTTCTATCCCCAAAGTGTCGGTCAAAACTGAATAAAAGACCACCATGAGATGCTTCTCATTGCATTTGCCATTAGGAGATCCCCCGACTCCTCCAGGGACTTAATCCTGTACTATATGCGTTCTATACCCAAAGTGTCGCTCAAGACTGAAAAAGACAACCATGCTTCTAAATGCATTTACCATCGGAGTTTTTTTGTTCCTGAGGCAAGTTTTAAGACTTGTTATGAGTCTGAATGGATTTCACGTGTTAACCCACGTGTTTTAAACACGGCTGGTTCGGTCGACCAATCACAGTCTCGAATATTTGGCGGCGGCAGTGCGTACGGAAATTGGCTTATAATTGTCTTCATGAATTTTAACTTTTGGGATTAATTGACTGATTGGACTGAGCATAGAGGTAAAATTGCATTCTAAATTTGGAGTCGGATGTAAAAAGATAAATCACAGAGCATTAGCGAGCCGTTTATTTCCTTCACATGTACCTTGGAGATTTCTTTAATGCAATATGTATTTCAAAATTGATAGTCATTGTATAACTCTTGCCCTGCTGGCAAATCGGTTATAAATAGACTTTGTAAAGTTAACTCACGGTGAAATGAACCATCATATAAATTAAAGCTAACACTTTGTATTGGGGGAGGGGGAAAACTATAGTCTAGAAAAACGATGTCTATATAACGACGAACTTCAATGTGGGCATCAAAATCGTGGGTGAGTTAAATTACCTCCATCAGGAATAATCTGACGTTTTACTGTAGTGCGCCCCCTTGTGAAAATTTCCGTAAGAGACTTTATAGTATGAGGTCTCTTACGGAAATACACGGTGGCCCTTACAAAAACATTAAAACGGAATGGAAAAGCTCCCACTACCTTGACATTCAAACCACCTATACCAATAGATGGAGATTTTTTTTTAGAAGAAATATGATACCAAGATCTCCCGATTCGGTCAAGCAGTTTTTGCTGCAGAGCCTATTCTGTGAATTACACATCTTTCATGGGGGTATTATTACATAACAATAATTAATCCCTCCTTCCAATTAAGTCACCTGTTATGAGATTCATCGTGACCAAAATGACTCCCCAAGTTGTTTCACACAAAAAAGGTCTAGAACAAAAACACTACTAGACCGAATCGGGCGATCTTGGTATCTTTTAACAGAATTCCCCATGCATTGGTTCAGGCTGTTTGACTCTCAGGGTAGCGGAAGTACCCTGTATAAGTCGGGCTCTTGGCTTAAAGAGAATATACAACATTTGCAGGCATCGAAAAACAAAACTAACAAATTTTTACGAAATACCTTACTAGGATCTTGGTAAATGGCAGTCTAAAAGCATCCTGTACAATTATGGCACCTGGTGTGAAGTTATTTTCAAGAAAAGTGGTATTTTGTATAAATTTCCAACGGTGGTCGGCCGACCACTGTTGGAAAAACCTATTTATTTTTCAACTACTGCTCCAAATTTACCATTTTTTCCAGTCCAAATTGTGTTTGTTATTGGTTACATGTTCATGAACGGGTGCAGGCCAGCTAGACTGGTTCCCTTGCCTTACAATTTTCCGGTATCTATAAATTGATCCATTTCATCTTTAGTGGAGTCAGGGAACCAGACTACTTGAACATTTTTGTTTTTCTTGGTTTTTCCAGCATTTTCGAATACAAAACTTCAACATGTCAGTGTAACAATATTTGATCTATTATATACTAACCCCTCAAACAGTTCATTTCTGAAAATTACGGCACCGTGATGTACATTCCCTTTAATATACTATTATAGGTAGATGTACGTGAATTGACAATTAACAGCCAAGTCGAGGCCCTTAGTGTATTAAGCAATTATACGTAATTTCTTTGTTAATCCTTGCCTGAAAGAAACACTGGATGCCTCGGTTTCAACGTACAGTTATTTATTTAAAAAAAAAAAAAAGTATCTGTAGAAATTCGCAGAAGACAATAGGGAAGTACTCACCGATCATAAAACGATATCTAACATAGAACACAAAACGCACAAATAATATAACATTTAGATAACAGACAACATCAATGATCAAAGGACTATTTAAAGTATTGTATTCTGGTAACGAAATCATGCATCGTTCAAATTCTTGTCGTACCTCACCGTGAGCCCATTATACACAAAGACGATCTAAATAGAGAAACAGTATATTATAAGGGGTCTGTCAAATTTCCATTTTAAAGTATAAATGACGATTTTTTTTTTATTGGGAATAAGTCATCGTGTGTCAGTGAACAGAAAGATTAGTAATCTCTTTCTAGGTCAAGTTGCATCATGTCTTTTATTCGTATATATCTCCGGAAGTGACCTCGAGCTCAGGCCTGAGTGAGATTCCCATGATTTGACGGTGACATTTACTTGATCAGGCGCCGCTCCGAAAAGTATCCGATTTCGTAACGCCACTTTGCACATGCGCATAAGGTCGGCTTACAAGGCACGCCTGCGTATGCAGCGCTACCTCGAACAGCGGAATAATACATGAGTTGCTATATTGGGTCTGGCAGCCGTCGCACGACTGTGGTCACGTACTGAACGCGAGACAAGAGACATGCCGCAGCACGTCCAATGAGCGATTTTAAAATTAGTATGCAGAATGGCACGGTTAGCGGTCGATGATAAAAATGGGATGTCTGCTCCGAGATGACTCAGTCCAGCCGCTGATACTCCTACGCACTCAATACTGACATTTATCACTGGAGCCAGAGTCATTATAAGCAACGCGGACACATAACTGGCGAAACACTGCTGCGAAGGTGTGTGCGAGTCTTGGACGATTCTCAGCACATTTGTAATTCGGTGCCTGGGCTGTTGCAGCGTCTAACAGTCTAGCGGACTACTCGTACCAGGTGTACATCTTAGATTGTTTCTGTCACCACATCATGCCTTCAGTGCAAGACGTGCTAGCCCAGCAAGCCCGTGACGAGCGACTCAGCCTATACAGCTCCCCAACTTTCTGCCGGCGTAGTCGACTAGACAACGAACTAGTTCGTGAAAAACCGGACGATTTTGGCTGGCTTCGGGCCTTCGATCCCAAACGGTGCTGCTCCACCAAATCACCAACTTCCATCATGGCGACGAAGGGACACACTAGGCCGTCCTCTGCGTCCTGCGTGACTGGACGCGCGCGTAAACCCTCAGACGCGGACTCGACGTCCTTCAGCGAGAAGGATCTGGCATCGAGAGAGCCGGCAATTGACGACAAATCACCCACGACCTATACCCTCCTCTCACGCCGGCGCAACCAACGTCCAGTCTCCCTTGTCATGGACAATCACAGATCCCTGAGTAGCCTAGACGTCAACTCCAACGACAACCAAGCTTTGGAGAAAGATGACTTTAAGGCGTCCACGGGATCGCCTCGTACTAAGGCCTTCCTAGCTGTGGAACGAAGTGCAGTTGAAAGTCTTAGCAAGAGCTGTGGTGACTTGAGACACGGTGACCTGGAAACCCCGCCCTTTGTTAGACAGTTTCACCAACACCCTCTTCACGGCATGCCCGACCCACTGCGATGCCCTAGTCACCTGTCGCTCTGCTCCGTGCAGGTCTCAAGCCCCACCCAAACAGACTCACACGCTGGTAGTAGAGTAAGTCTTCTCTCTGAGGGTGTTGACTCGTACGAGGGACTCTACGAGCGAGCCTATAAAGCCACCTACGTCTTCGGATCTCAGGAGCTTCCGAATGTCCGAGAAAGCAAGGAGGAGAGAGCTCGGATGGTCAGAGAGTGGCTAGCAAAACAAGAAGAGACTGAAGAATCGGCCATCAATGCTAACGGATCACCTTCTGTATAGTCCAACCAACATCTTAGAACTTGTAGAAGAAACAGTGACTGGAGACACCAGCCCTTAGAAGAAACCTCGGCATAAAAAACTGACCTCTGTTCTCTATCCAACTGTTCTGTATCCAATTCATCAGGTATTATTGTACTTACTTAAGGGGTATGTTCCTCTATTCACACATAGGATACTCTGCACCATAATGTACCAATCAATACCAATACTTTGCCTGATCTTTTTATATAAAAGAATGGCGTTTGACTTTGATAAGGTAATAATGTTTATCAATTTCAACAGTATATGATGCACTTGGGTATTTCTCAAAGTTGGTCTCTGTTTTGAACTGCCGTATATAGCTAAGGCGAGACAAACATCATTTTTAAAACCATATCCCACCGATGTTATAATGGCATCACTATATAATATTTGTATACGTCTTTGACATTAAGAATGTAAAGAATGTATGTAAATATAATTTATTATGACGCTGTATTCCAGATTTATGAAACATGAATATTCATGTCTGGGTGCTACGTGCTTGCTACGTCACTTTCATCCACCGACAGTAAATTCGGTGGTTTACATTATTAATGTAAACACTGTAATCTTTGAGCGACATGTGTGTATCAAAATTCAAGTCGACTAAAATTGTTCGACATCTCGCTTTTTGATCCAAAAAAAAATGCAAAAAAAATTCTTAGCAGTCAAAAAGCTTTTGTAGATAATCCAAAAAGAGAACTCTTTTACCTAATGCAATGTTCAGTGAGACAATTAAGATCATGTGCCCTTTTCAGCTGTGCATAGCATCGCTCTTGTATATCTTGTCACGTGCAATTTTACAAGGCGCGTTTTCTTCATGACAAGACTGTGGTTCTCCATGCGATAGAGTGCTGATTGTGAGTGCTACACGGAAAATATCATTATAGATTCACGTTAGCGAGCAAATAGCGACCACTCTACCCATGGCGAGATCTGATTACGCAGCCAGAACATCAGCATCATTATTCATGTATACAGATAGGAGTGCGATCAAAATCTGCTTTTGATAACGGGGCGTTTACGATTGATTAAAAAAAAATCATGATTTTTCTAAGCATTGGTGCCTAAGGGCATATTTCTTAAGAGGTGAATATTGGCCACATCATTATTATAACTTGTTACCAGTAGACTGAGTCACATTTCCTATCATTTTGTTGGAGCATTGGTCGAGTTTCAGAAGGCACCAGATGATCGGGGTTTTTTTATTACCGCCGCAAAGGAGGTTATATTTTCATCGGATTTTGTTGGTTGGTTGGTTGGTTGGTTTGTCTGTTAACAAGATAACTCAAAAAGTTATGGACGGATTTACGTGAAAGAAATATTAGGGGTGGTCCTTGGAACAAGTACAAATCGACAAGATTTTAGAAGTGATCCTGATCTGAGTCTGGATCCAGGATTTTTTGAAGGATTCTTCACCACTATATGAGTATATCTTTTGGGTATACAATATGGCGGGAATTGTGAAGCCTTGGCGGAGGTTTGCGCTGTCTGAGTGCTTTCTGGTTGCTAACGATTTTAGAACAATTTATTGTGACTTGAGTCAGAGATCATCTTTGTCAAGGTTTAAGCCTTTAATCTGAAAAAGAAGAAGAAATTAGATTGAGGATAATACTAAGAATCTGGCTTGGGCTACGGCTTGCAACACACGCGCCTATGGAAGCGGCTGTAGCCACTCCCCATTGACCCGTGTGTTATTCCCAGCCGTAGTCTCGTAAATGACGTGACATAGTTATCTCTAGTTGACATTTGAAATGTAAATAGAGCGCTTATCCGCTCTCAACTTGCTCGGTCAACAGGAATTGTTGACGTTTAACTGCGGATATTATTGAGGCTGATTTGCTGTTTTTAACATTAATTTGGAGGCAAAGACGTCAGTGAAACGCATTAGACTTGCATTAAGTCCTTGTTTTCAGTTTCACAAGTACTATTGATTTTAAAGTTTTGAGCTATCAGTTCCTATACCATATGTGATTGTTTTTTTTCCACCTAGGTTTAATTAAGCAAGACGGGATGATTGTCTTGATTAACATTGACTTCAGATATGATTTCGTCTTTAAATTTAATTGCCATTTTATGAATTTTGATAATTAAGTGAAATGCATAGTAGATTTGTATATAATTATGTATCGCGTTTTTCTTATTTGCTTTTCACCAGCACTGATTTATTTAAATACCAATGTACATTTTAACTTTCTTTTAATGATTGTATATATTTATTACTTCAACAAAGTTTAAGTAGCTGGCCTACTTTCAAATGAAAATATCAAATTTAAAATAAAGACAACATATTAAGAAAAATCAGCAAAAAAATATGAGCCATTTTTATTTAACCTGTAGTCCCTTGGTGTGATCATAATAACCTTGAAAAAATGTCTAACGAAATTCTCCAATAAACTCAACAGCTTCCCTTATAACAAGGTCGACCTTACATGTATTATCAGTAATGGAAACAGAGAAACCGAGGACCTAGATTTGTCCTCGTTATTAGGATGCTGTATTAACAGTGTTCTTATTATCAGGGTTCGACAGAAACACCTCGCATCTTCTTAAGATCTCCCCGTTACCCCTATTGGCAATTTGTCAAAATCATGATTGGAACCTCCGCCGATATCTCTCAGCGCGAATGTAGGTTCCTGAACCCCGTGTATTTAAGTCAAACTCCTGTCTCCATCCAACTAACCCGGATGTATTACACTCGTCTTGTAACACAACACATGTCTTGTCCATCTCTTAGAAATGGAACACGCAGATGGTTCTGAAATCCAAGACGCGCATTGATATCGCGCGAGACCAGATCACCGCTAGCTATACATGATGACTATACCTCCTCTCGCTCAAAATCCTCTGAAGCTACATTTTTTCCTTCGTGTAAACCATCCATGATAACTTGTTTTTCTCCTTACTGCGTCTCGGCCCAGTTACTAGACTTTCCCAAGGGTGCACTGTGTCACCAAAGATGTACAGTCTCCCCATTAGCTCGGGTATCTGCCGGTCATGGGCTTTTTGCACTCTTTCTCGAGTGTCTGTAAACGTGCCTCGAACTCCTACGAGCGGCCGAGCTAAAAGGCGGCAGATCTAACTCGTCGAGAGAGACGCTTTCGTGCGTTACGTGGCGTTTCCTCACCTCTTAGCCTCGTCCTAGTTTTTCCTGATGTTTTTGTCTCCTGAGAACATTATGGATTTCTTGTTTTTGAAAGGGGAAAAGAAAGATTTTTTTCACTTGCCGTGGGTTGTAACATTAATACAGCGGAAAGCCTGCACTTAGAAACCCTTTGGGTGTGAAGTTTGTTTCCATGGAAAGAGGGATAAAGTAGGAGAGTGTCATTTAGGCTTCAGGACGATTTGAATTTTACAATAGGAGAGTTGTTCGAAATTCAGTTAGGATCATGATTCAGCTTTTTTTTCTCTTTTGATATCGGGAAAACATCGGCTGGAACAAGCGTCTAGATTCACAGTTTTGCATCACAGTGCATGTCAGATTAACAACATGGCAATAATAATAAAAAACATGTTTAGGTCAGATTTTATCAAATGTGATTTGAGGCATCCTAAATCTCATCTCGGGTTTTCAAAACGGCAACAAGCTTCTCCGTCTGATACTTGTTCAAAACAATTTACAATTTTTTTTCTAATTAAAATATTACTTGTCTGTTTAACGTTTCCTCAATGTTAAAGCCAGACAAGTGATTATTTGAATAAATATTTATGGTTTATTAATTTGTTAAATTATAATGCAATGCACATAACGTTGCGCAAGCAATTAATTATTTCCCCTACTAATCTTGCCATCGAATCCTTTTTGAAAACATCTGAGTTTCCTTCGATGTACATGGCACAGGGTTAATGCAACTATGACTAAGAACCACTTGCTACAGTCTAGACCGCATTGGGTAAGGGGCGATGCATTTTTGCACGTAGGCCTTCACCACAGCAATTAACATGACACTCTTACAAAACGCCTTATGATTTATCTGATAATATCAAACCAGCGTATCTTCATCGAAGCGAACCGCTCTCCGTAAACCCTGGGGATTGCAAAAGGCGGCCATATAGCGTAAATACACATTGGTGATAAATCAGATACCATACAATATACTTGGTCTATAATGGCAAACCATATGAGATAAAATTTATCTTTATTTAGAAGCCAGTCTACGGGTAATGATGCTGACCTAGTATTGCAGTGCGTTAACCGCTGATTCACCTGTTAAGTGAATAGTGAGTGGGGGGAGAGTTTTACCAAAATCTTACTAAAATTGCCCGGCCGTGGAAATTCGAAAAGCAGGGGTACGGGTGGGGCGGGGGGACACCACATTGCAATAGGGGCGTTTTTTATGATACAGATATACATCTTATATATACTTGCGCGCTTTCGCCTTAACCTAATCTCAAACAGCGCATTTAAAGCTATTGTATGGCTTTGTGTGTTTTTTCTCAGCTATTTAATTCATTTTGGCTGTTTGATTTGTTTCTTATCACGCAAAAATTGGGGGTGATCCAATGGCCCATCCCCCTGGTCAAAACGTTGGGAGGGGGTGGTATATCCTCCCCATCCCCCGGGATTTTATTTATTTATTTTATTTCTTTCTGGTAATGAAACCAAGGATCCCTCAAAAGTGCCCTAGGCACTGTAGCCCGAAAGCCTGGAGAAACCTGTAGAGAGAAGACAATGAGAAGAAATTTCAGTTTTAGAGGTGGGAGGAAAAGCCCAGAGGAATATTCTGGCGAAAACCCACGAAATCAGGTAGGGATTTCCGCCCCTGCTATCGGATGGGCCCATGTGGGCTTGTTGACTGGCTGTTACTGTACCGGTAAAGAAACGTGGAAATAAGAATTCAGGCAACATTAATTTTGTGTTCAAATAGCAATAAAACAATGAGACTGAAACTTATGCCTAAGACGACTGTACTGATTTCCTCTTGAATATGGAAAGTAAAATTAGCATTAAGAACTCTCTGACACTCTTACTAAGAGTTTTTCAAATATTGAAGATGAAACGAATGGGATCTAAATTAATCTGCACTTGGAGGGTTCCAATCCATTGCGTGGGCCATAAAAAGAGGTTGAATATGTCAGGTATAAATAAAGATAGAAGTATTTGTGACAAGTAGATGTATGTACGTTGGTAACAAAAAAGGTCACTCTCGTTTTGTTGAATTTTAATCTTGCATTTTAATCCAAAGTCGTTAAAAATCCCGGAAAGCATGCGATGAGAAGCACTATACTCTTACATCATAACATTCGTCGCGCCAAGACTCCCCGTATTTCCCCCGATGGGATGATTTCACGATGACAAGCTTTATACAAACATGATTCGTGCAATCGCGCCCGAGGGTCTACCGCGCACATAAACAACGATGCAATCATGTATTCATTACTGCAATTTGTTTTGTGACTGGGCTGTTACGGGGTCGTCCCGTTCGTTAATGTCTGCCTGATTTGCGTTTCATAGTCACGAGGCAAACGCATTAATGTTCTCAGTCAGTTTGCACGCGAGAGCAAAACATTTTTTTTAAAGGTGAGTTGCAACTTGGTTCTTTTAAATTGACGGGCCAAAGTACTCCGATAATATCGCGTCAAATGAAATTGATGTTTGTATCGAATAGGCATCATTTTGTTAAAAGGCCCATGTACGTGTAAGATGTTTGGATTCACAGTTTGAACAGAAACCCCCTAAAACTGAACAGTGTCTTCCTGAAATGACATCACAGCATCAGCACCCTCAGTTCAGTAATCCGGAAAGCAGAGTCAATTTGAAATGTTTAGAAGTGCACTTTTTAATACAATTAACCTCTGATAGGGA
Source organism: Patiria miniata (assembly GCF_015706575.1). Lineage (NCBI taxonomy): Eukaryota > Metazoa > Echinodermata > Asteroidea > Valvatida > Asterinidae > Patiria > Patiria miniata. Next base: position 9,760,381 of record NW_024037057.1, on the reverse strand, counting down.
GGGACGTCAAATAGTTGACATACATTCAAGAGGAGCAGAAAGTTGCACAAAATATTTTTCTAATTAAAAAAACCCCAACATGCATGACCCCTTTAAGGTCGATTGTGTACTTTTTCTTTAATGAAATCCTTGTAAATTATGTTATACGAAAGTTCCCAGAATATGAAAATCGTTGTTATTGTTCTACCAAAATGGGGGACCGATTCATGCACATTACATGTATCTTATTCTTTAAAATGCAGTGCCATAATTGGTAAAAGTCGGTGTAAATATTAAACATGGCATTATTTTTAAGCTCGATCTATGCGAGTTTGTTTTAAATAAAATCCTATACACCATGCGTTGTACCAATGTCCTTCAATACAGCGTATAGTGTATGCATGTATTACCGAAGTCTGTGTCCTTGCACGGATGCGACAGCGGTATTACAGGGTATTATTAGGTTTGCGTGCGTACCATTATCAATTAATGAATTCGCTACGGTTTTTCCCCTCAGGGAACGAAACAAAACACGGCCTCGGATCTTCCCAACAAGCAGGAAGTGCAGAGAGAAAATTACCGGAACTGATTGGCTGTTTTTTGTGAGTGGTTAAGGCCTGAATAAAAGGCAGGGATTGACTGAGGATTTTTGGATTGTGCTTTTTCAGCAGCGTGTTGAGTACTCCAGCACGAATACAGACAATGGTAGATTTGTCACGGGGAAATCCCCTCCTCTGGGAAAAGGGATCTGGTTCTCATATTTCCATAAAAAGGACAAAAATCTGGTATTTTGGTTTCATGATTTTAGTTGATCTTGTGGCTCTAGAATCGTAGCATTCGGGCACGACTTCACACAACCGACTCATCACGGGGAAAACCCTTGTAATAAATTAACCAGGAGGGGAACATTTGGCTCTGAAGTTTCCGTGAAAAATGAGCAATTTCTGGGAGTTTCGGTTTCAAATTTAAAAATTTTGAAGCGCAGATCTGGTTGTGGCTGTGGAATGGTACATTATTACAAGAAAGTGTGCATCTTGTTCAAAGCTCAAAGTGGTGTAAGGTTAATACATTGGTGCAATTATTGAACATGTATTTCTATACAGTCAAAACAATACCTCACAATTATTGTGTGAATAATGAGTTCATCCCTTCAAATGTTAAGAAATTCAGCGACTGAAGAAAATAATGCCCCTGTAGGTACACCATCAATTTTCTGCAATTTACGTAACCCTAAAAATGTGACATGCTAAAACGTACATAAGTATTTTCGAAACCCCAAAATATGTTACGAAAGCCCCAAGAGACGTGTAGGCAGATAGAGCTAGTAGCTAGAATGACCGTAGCCATTATGTAAGCGTGCTTGGAATCAATGATGCTGCAAAACGCTACACACCGGTGCCTCATAATGGTGTTATTGTTTTCATCATTCTTAGGGATAATTGTCTCCTGTTTGTTTGTTTTTTTAAGTTCTGCTAATAATAAGTCTCTAGGAGACCGACATTTTTAGTTTTACTAATGGGACCGTTTTGGATACTTGTTTGTCTAAAAAAATTGTTAAGGTTGATGGCCTATAAGGATATGTCCTTTCATAGCCACACCTTCAAATCTGTACAATTTACGAAGCTCTCGACATGTGACATGCATGTGAAACCGTTCATGAGTTTGCAACTGTCCTAGTACGGAAGCCCTCAAGGGACGCGTGGGCGGTAGGGACTATCAGTGGTAGAACCGCAACCCTCTTGCTATTTAATAACGTGCTTCGAATCAAAGATGTTGATAATGCCGAGCAACTGAGCTATTTAAATGTCTTCTCTTAATAGATGTTGTTTTCACCATTCTTGGAGATAAAGGTCTCCTTGTTTTACAAGTTCTGCGTATTAAAGGCTCTACCTAATAAGTCTCTTTGGGTCAGGTAAATGCCTCTTGAGACCAGTTTCGACACTTGTTTGCTCGTTATGGTTGTTTTTCTCTTACTTGGTTGTTTTCACTTCTATACTTCTCGATTAATCTCGTGGAAATTGTATATCTATGTTTTGATTCTTGGTTCCCACTTTTAATTTGGTCACTAGAGACAGGCTTGTTTACCTGAATAAATTAATATGATACCCTTGCGGTAAAGTATCAGGTATTAATACTTTTGTGTCAGGAAATGCCATGAAACGTTATCGAACTCAGATGGAATTATTGGAGTAAACAACGTTGAGCCAACAACCCTTAAATTGAATGGGCGCCAAAACAGGCAACTCAAAACCACGTGAGAATGTCTTTCTAACAATATTATTGTGTTGTTAGCTGTTCACCAGACAAAATATGGTAATTAACCTATCACGGTAGAATCGCGTCAACGCAGCTTAACATATTGTCCAATTACATGATAGACAAATGGACGCGGAGCGCGCAAAACATTAGACGAACAAAACTTTATGTACAAAAACTCCATAGAGTTGTCTAAGGGGCGTGGCTAACTCGCAAATGGCGATAGGTCCATTCGGTAGGGTTTGATTTATCATATAAGACGATTAACAGAAAAAGAAAATTAATTTTAGATTCCGGCCAAAGTAATAGAAAGAAAAGCATGTTAGACATCTTCCTCATGTACACGCATCCTTATAGAACAATATACCCCATAAGGAAGTCTTTAGAAATCAATCTACCCCATAAAGGAAACGCTATGGAGTTTGAGATTTCAATAGGAACAAAAGAAAACAAAAGAAGGGAAACAAAGGTCGGTGTCATCAGCGGATTCTTTTATTCAAATTAAATCGAAAGGAAAACTAAAAAACTAAGAATGGATTAAACTAAAACGCAATACCGGCAGCCGTTTTGGTGCAAACATTATGGTCATTCAGTACTGGTGGCTATTTTTGAAAATTCACCTACTAGCCACAGTTTAAAAATAACTTCTAATTCCGTCGGAAACTTAATTGTTTATTTTAAGCCTGTATGGAGTACCTACTTGCTTCTGAGATTACTTGGGAATTCCTTTGAAATTGCACAGAATACATTGCACTTACACAACATCCTTGAGTATTCTCAAAATAGTTTGGGGGATGATTAGAATTTTAATCCCGAGTATTTTCAGGAGGTTGTTCAGTTCGTACTAGTAGCGGACGTACTCGTCGGTGTGCTGCTTCGTATTACATGTAACAAGGGGGGAATTACCACAGAAGATTCAGCCAGGGGCAATCTTAATCTTCATGGCATGAATAAAATAATGAATCCGGTGTACTTTGGGGAGGAAAATGATGTCGTATGAAATGTGTCGTCTGGAGAAATAGCCTATTAGTTTTACAAAAACTTGATGATACTTTACGTATAGGTTATTCGAAAGCCTATATCTCGGTTATTGACGAAAATGCTTCATACAATGTTCACATCACTCTCCCGTGAATTTGGCAGATTTAGGGAATGGTTTGTATAGGCCCACAGGTCAGGGGTAATACATGATTTTAATCAAACCTAAATTTAACGAATTAAACAAATGGGTTAAATGCTCTCATTACTGAAAATAACCCAAATATCATCCCTCAAGGAAGATTCTTGTAAAACGTCAAACGCCCCCTCTCCGGATCATATCCGCCACCGCCCACAAAATGGCGGCGTTCCGGGGCATGTGTCCAGACCCACGCGCACTCGACCAATCCGGATCCTTGACGTTTTGCGACGCGCCGGGGAAATTATGGGGACGTCTAGTGTCGTTCGGATCCGTCTACGTAACCTGCAGGGCCAGCTAGCCTTGTTTGTCAGATCAAATAATCTGATTTGATTCTGCGAAATTCGTCTGTCAGTCGCTGTGATCATGTGTCCTGATGAAATCAGACCAGACGCTTCTATTAACAGTCACACAACGGCTGTTTACTGTTCCCATTCCATTTTGGCAATCTGGCGTACGTTATTTTAAGTAAAATTCAATTAAACAATCGCTAGGCTTTCTTTTCTTTTCATCCATAACTATAGGTATACATCCTACTCTGTTACATAGACAAACGACGTGTACTGTGCTCATGGAAAAAGGCGAAATATCATCGAGAATCAATTTTATGGAATTATCTAAAAAGGTAACTTTTTGGGGGTTTTTTTTGTTTTATTTTGTTTGTGTCTCATTAGTTTTGTTTAGTTTTGGTTTTGAATGATAACATCACATGGTTCTTTTTGATTTACAGCAGGCAACGAATATCGTGCAAAATGCTGAAATAAGAAATATATATATGAAACTTTCAAAAGAGAATAACCAATCTTTATTATTTTTAGTGTAGTCATGATCATGACTTATACACAGATTTATTGTCCACTAATATACGACACAGAACAGCCGTCGAGACTCAGGTGGTTCATCAACACTTTGTAGTCTGATTAGCGCTATGAGGCTAAGAATAGTGCGTTGAGACACGTTAATTCACAAAACCTCATACAACATTACAGCAATGAATGATGGCTTGTTTCTGGTGAAGCTACATTTATCGCGGCAGTCGAGTAACTAAATTTTCTCGGTCCTTTCCGTTTCTTCAATTTTGTTTTCTTTCCTCGTTTTTTTTGTTGGGGGTTTCTTAATTATTACATATATTATATAGTGTAGAAACACCATCCAAAAAGCATATGCATAAAACGTGCCCACACTTAAGCGCGCAGGAAGTCATAATCAAAAATAAACATGCAACTGATTGAAAACAAACTGAAATATTATTCCATTAAAAAAAATCCCCATGAATTGTTTCTACAACCGGCACGGACAGTCTCCAAATCGAATCTCCTGAACCTCCTTATTTTGTGGATAACAGGAATATACCGGCGTCTTAAGGAATTCAAGAAAACTGTATATCACAGGGAAATCATGATAAATCCTCTTTCAAAATCTGAGAGAAAATTGTTCTATCGTCTGGAAGATACGAAATATTCAACAGCATTGAACAAGTTCGATCAAAGCAACAGAGGCGAATATAAAAGAAGTGAAACGGATATAGAGGAGTTTCGCGCGCAATGTCTGCCTCGCTAGAGCTTGGGGAATATGAACTCTCCGTTGCTACGCAACCCGATGTTACTCGATCCTTTAACTAATCATCTTGGCAGAAGGTACTTCCTTAACGCGCCAAGTCGCCCGACCGTCTGAGATATCTCAATAAGGACTTGGAATATCTGGTTATTCGGCCGGAGGGGGATTTATGATAAAGACAGCGAGTATTTATTATCTCTAATCGTCTTGATTTTTTTCATTATGTTATAATTTGTGTGGTGATCGGGGACCTTAAGGAAAATGTTGGAGCGATCAATATCATGGGCGAATCCAGGACCACATGTTCGAGGGAGGGGAGTGTAGGTTTCAAAATTCGGAAAAAGGGATTGCCTCTTTGACTCTAGGGGCGCCCTTTTCCCCTTTGCTTTCTCTTTGTTAATATTTCAAAAATGCATAGCGAGAAGGGATTGAATAGTATCGATTGAACAGTTGTCTCCACTTCTCTTCTGGTTTAAGATTTTTTTTAAAACAAATGACCCTTGTTTAAAACTTTAGGGGCATGTCCCCCGTTCCCCCCCCCCCTCCCCCGCCCCGCCCATGGATCACCTTTGCAGGCAAAAGAAACACGCATAAATATTGACCTGGCCGTGACGTTTAGACAGTGCCCGTTTGGCTGTTTTCTTTTCAAGCAATCCAATCGTTGAAATCTTAAGAGACTTTGGGTATTGAACTCTTGAACCCAGACTGAATGTTTGCTAAAGGAAGGCGCGGAGACGCTTAGAGGAACACACAGATCAAACGAGAATGAATTGGCAGACATTTCCATACAAGTTGTTGATCACAAAAGAATGGAAAATTGACACTAACCACTCCGAACGAAAATGTAAAAGGAGAATGATATCTGATCTACTTTCGCTTCTATAGGTGTGATAACATCGAGCTATCGAAAACACTTCACGTCATCAGGTGTTTCTCCATAAGACTATTTTTATCTTTTCGCATGCGAAACTGTCGATTCTATAAAAAGAAATCCCACCACCCTTATCGGCTTTTCACTCATTAAAGACACACTATTTTGATCACAATACCTATTGTGTCAGGTCTCAGAATACCTCTTTGACGTCATATTTTTCACTCGTTCTTGTAAAATGCTTTGACGGATTAAGACATATTTTAAAAACGGAGAATATGAAACTGTTGTGGCGATTAACAAAAAGGGCAATGCTCAGAAAATCAAGCGAGATTATGAAATAAAGTAAAGAAAGCCAAGTATATATCATCTACAGTTGACGAAGGAGTCTTTAAGAAAAGTTAACTTCACATTGAAGATTCCTCTCTATAGTCGTTAAAGTCATCATATCCATTTATTGGAACTCAACGTGTTGTTGATGCGCTTATATTGTCTCACCATTGATGTAATCATTTTTAGTAAGACAAGTACCAAGACAATTACATTGTATATCAGTTGTAGCCCAACTGACTTTGCAACAAGCGAATTTATCTGCTCAATTGTTATACATGTACTATGAGGTAACTTTAAAAGCATCCTTGAGAATGTATATATATCCATTGCCCGCCAAGAGTATCTCTATATATTTGAAGAAAATCGCCCCAAGCAAGGCTATGAAAAACACTCTTGGCAAAGGGATAGAAAGAAGAAATATATGATAAAAAGAAAAATAGTAATCAGTAAAGCTGGAGGTAGGAATTGATATTCGTCTTCAAAGAGGCCAGATCATGGAATGGAGGGAAACAGCCACTGGGCAAGGAGTTCCAAAGGGATACAGAATGCGGGAAAGCTATTAGAGTACATGTAGCTCTTTGTTCTAAATCTCGGCTCAGCTATGTGGAGTGCATTGTTTTCGAATATCAGAAATGCCTATGATGGGTCGAGCGTTAGGGCGTGCTGCAGCGCGAAATTCAAGAATGGCATTCCTCATCACACGCCCGCCAGAGCCTCGGAGAATTCTACTTCGGTCGTCGCTTTCAAAGGTCCATCGTTTTCTTCCTTTGCATCTGAAACCGGGAATACAAGGAGACGCTATGTATCTTGCATCCTCACTTTCGGAAGACTTTTTTTCGGTGAGTTTCGGACAGTAATGTCCACATGTAATTTTGATTCTTGCATCATACATGTACCGTGACCCAAGGGCGGATCCAGAACATAATTTTTGGGGGGGCCCAAAAAAAAATTGGTCCCCCAAAAAAGTGGGTCTAAAAAATTACGGCGTGGGGTTCGGGGCCCGCTAGGGCCCCTAAAAATTTTTGGATTCTAGATGTTCTGTGGTGCGATCTGAGGCAATTTCTGACCACTTTAACCATTTGTTTTTGAGGAAAAGATGGTGGTGTACTCATTGCCTGCCTTTATTGCGATGTCACATTAAAAAAAAAAAAAAATTGGTTTTCGTTTTGGGGGGGGGCCCCCTTTGGCCCCCCCCCCCCTGGATCCGCCCTTGCCGTGACCCACGTATTCTACTAGGGCGACTTGCGTATTCTCTGTGCGAGTAATGCATTCCTCTCTTTCCTTCCACTCCCCTGGCATACTTTCAATAAACCAATGGGGGTCTTGACCAATATTGACGCAAGTATAAAAACAGGGCTCATAATGTACGTTTCATAGGAGGGTTGATTAATAGCATAACTGTTACTGTTATGATTATTTCTTGTATGCTTTAGAAGACTGTGGCTGTCATTATTAGACATGGAATTATACTAATTCGTCTGATGGCATACCAAACAAATGTAATTCTGGAACTTAAGGTGAAAAAGGACACCATGAAACGCAAAATAGACACAGTTTGATAGACCAATAAAAATAAACACTATGGAAAATACACATCAGACCGCTTTGTTGTGGTATACAGAACCCCAACCAGCTTCGGTGAATTTATCAAATTGTGATTCATGCGATAATTTCTTTAGACAGGCCAAATTGAAATAGTATATCCGGGGCGTTAATAGGTCAAATCACACGGAAGAGATCAAAACCAGCAATTATGGTTGACAACGTGTTACGACATCAAGAGTGGAATACCGAGAAATTTCATCAAAATCCGTGTCATATATCACTCCATATACTTTCAGGCGACAAAATACGGCCAACCGTTATAATGCTATAACACGCCGAGTCAGCAGCCAGACCTGAAATCAACGCAAACCCAGTCAGGCTAAGCGGTTCCGGCATGGTTCCGGGACGCTTAATCCCTAGGGCTTTGGTGTACATCTTTTCCGGGGTGTTGAACCGCGTACTCCGGGCGATTCACAGAATCTAAGGCAGCTTGTACGATAGTCGTACGACTGAGGGTGGATAAAATATGACATCTAATACTAGGCTTACAAAGTGGGAATTGTAATCGTTCGGCGTCATTGGATTTCGGTTTCATATTCTATGAAACATATGAGGTTTATTGGTGTAGACTAGCTTTAGGGTCAAGTACGTACCGGACGCAGGGACAGAAACGTGGAACTAGCCCTGGGGCCTATACGTTTTAATTTGGTATAGGCCTTTGCACGGTAACCTAAATTTAGATTTACATGTTCTGAGATTGACAAGCCTAAATTTAAATTTTAAATTAGCAAACAATACATACCAAACACTTCGTTGTATATGAAAACAAAATGTATTCGACCTATATTTCTATCCATCATGCATTAATCATCGTTAGCTATAATTATCAGCAAGGCCATTAGTTACAAGCAGAGAAGAACTTTTTAAGCCCCGTACAAGAACAATGAATGATTCTTCTTCGATTTCTTCACACATGTCGGGAATACATGCCTTTTTAACACGCACCAATGATGTCGATATGTATGAGCTAACACCTTATACGACGTGACTGTTATATAAATATGCAAGTTTAATCCAAGCGCATGGCATTCTGTTCAATTATTCAGCACTATGTACGGAGGACCACTCCAGCTGTCAAGAGGCTCTGAATGGGGAAATTTCCGTACATACTTCGACTGTGTTCAGAATTCAAAACGTTTCTCTCCACTTTTGACCCCTTCACTTTTCACAATAGATTGTGGGAATTTTAACCCTGGCGATTATCCGAGTTTGGATGGTGTTGAAATCGCGGGGGTTTGTCCTATAAAGTCCAAATTTAGGGGAACTGATCGATAAAATACAACAACAAAAATATTTTCCGAAATAAGGATAAGGACAATGCAAAGAATCAGTTGCCATAGAAAACAGGAACAAACAGTACAACAAAATCGAACGATTAACAGAAAGTAAATATTTTTAAAAGGTTCCTAACTGTAAAAAAAAAAAAAAAAAAAAGAGCGAAAAGCCTCGTTGGTTACCTAGATATTTATTTCCGAAATCAAAATTGTCGGTCGTGATAAAGCCCTATGTTTAAAGGGCAACCCCGGTGTATCTATCGTGAGTTGTTTATTTGCACAATATCGTTTATGACGTACAAATGACGTCACATCCGACTACCGGTTGGCGTAAAAACTGTGACTTGTTGCATCATATCGCAATAAGAATCATAGCCAAGGGCAGAGATTGACGCATCATTCTGTCTTCCCCCCTGCAGAAGTCGAAAGGTTTAATCAATAAATCTTGAGCAAGTCTTATCCGCCGGACACTGTATGGTGTTTGCCACCTGCCACGCTATAGTTATACATTAACAGGTTGTTATTTCCCCTCAACCGTATCGACTGACATCGCATGATGAGTTGACTAGTCTCTGTTTAACTTCGACCAAAGGTATTACCATGAGGTAGAATTAGAGCACCGCATGTCGATAACAAGTCATCCAGCTATATACTTTTATCATGCTGCCACCATTTCAGTCATGTTCCCAGTATCCACTAACAGTACTGAATGGTAATGTTTTTTAAGGAACGGGATTATTTTTCCTTCCAGCCTCGCTTTGGTTACGTTGATTTGAATGGAAAAAATCAAGTTGGCCGCAAGATGATAATGGTCTATACGCTAAGGTCTTCTCGGGGAAACAAATCTTCTGGGGTCCCCAGGGCATGGGCGTCGCGAGGAGGCCCCCCCCCCCCGGAAAAGAAAAAAAAGGAAGGAGAAAAAAGGGGGGGGGGAAGAAGACGAGGTGCAAAGTCATATTGCTGTTATTTTTTTAATTTAATGCACATTTCACAATAATAGGCGTCCGCGGAAGTGTCAATAGGGTGGGGTGGGCAAATATCCCCCGCCCACCCCCGAAAAATGATGAATAGACCGCTTGCAGACGCGTTCGATAATCGACGCGCGAAGGCGCGCGACGCCATGTTGTGGGACAGGCGTATATCTATCCACGCACATTTTGTCCCATAACATGGCGTCGCTCACCTTAGCGCGTCAATTATCGAACGCGTCTGCAAGCGGTCTATTAAGAATATGATAGAGAAAGTACAAGGATTTTGGGAAATAAATGTGCTTTGCCCCCCTCTACAAAAAAAATCCTGGCAACCCCCACGCCAGAGAGCCAGCCTAGTATCGTCTTTGTACCTATCTCACTACCCTGACTGACTACCTGACCGATTTGTAAGCCGGGCAGTGCTATCGTGTATCATTACCCTGTAACGCCAATAAATGGGTTAACTGTGGCCAATGTGTATACAGAAAGAAAGACTTCCAGTGAATAGCCATTATTAATCAAAAGGTCTCTCTCAAAGATGGCCATCTCTGTAGGAGAACTGCAACTGCGTATTTTACACAATCAAGCACGCATTGCGCAGTGTTAAAAAATGTTCCAAACACGCGCGCTTGTTGCTCGAAATGTGTTCGAAATACGACGCAGCCAATGCGCGTTATGCAAGTTGACGCTCAAAATGCCGATGCACGTGGATGGTGTGTAGGAAATGACGTCCTGCGCTCTGGGACCGGCTTTAATAGGCTTGGCTTGTTGTTGTTTCCCAATAATTTCGTTTCTTGTTGACACTGTTGAACCTGCGCCTTGTAGTTGAGCGTTGTTATTGCAAAGGTTGTCCAATACACGTCATCCTATGAGAACCGTGCTCCGGAACAACATCCCTGCGCAATTAGTTGGCTTATTAGTGATGACGCTAGGTCGGATGTTTGTGCAACATCGCATTATTACCTGCTCGGCCTGACTTAACCATCTAATTATTAATGGACCTCTATCGCATAAATGTGTGTTGGCTACACACTTCCGAGTCCCAGCGGTAATTCAACAATGTATTAACAAGGCGAATCAATTGGAATTTCTTTTAGGCCTATTGGTGGTACATTTTGTGATGATTGTAGGCCTGTTAACTTATCTATTATCTGAGCTGAACGGTCAAATGGTGCTTATCAGAAATCAGTTGACTACTGGGAGGACTTTTCCTTGCTCCTTTATATGATTAAATCGAAGTTTTTATTCTTGCAATCACCTTTTAACAAGTGCGGATCCCGACTACATTTTTTTTTTGGGGGGGGGGAGTGGGTCCAAAAAATTACGACGTGGGGTTCGTGATTTTGGGGTTCTAGATGCTCCGTGGTGCGATCTGAGGCAATTTCTGACCACTTTGACCATTTTTTAAAGGTAAAGATAGTGGTGTACGCAGTGCCTGCCTTTATTGAGACGTCACTTAAAAAAATGGGTTCGTTTTGGGGCGGCCATGCCCCCCCCCCCCGTATCCGCCATTGCCCTTTAACTTGAACCTATGCTGCGTCTTTACTTTTAAAGCAGCGTCTGTGGGTATATTGAACGAGTAATTGATGCATGATCAACGCATAAACACACGTCAGACATCGTCTGAGCGCTGCTCTGCCATCTGAACTACTGATGAGTCAGGCCAGACCGCATCCCAAAGGCATACCGTAATGAAGATTATTTGCATTTATCCCACAAGAACGTACCGAGTTATTATCAAAAAGCTTATTTGGATTAAAGATTGTACACTGGTACTAAACACCCCGTGAAATGATTCCGTCTGGCTTGCTGTCATTTAGAAGAAATCAAGAAATGTAGGTGATTTCCAACGGTCAGTCAATTGAAAGAGTTTTGGAAAGAGTGTTATGGGTGAGATCTAGTTCCGTGATCGAACGGTTGTGCATGGACTTTCACTGTTTTCTCGAAATGTGTAATGTCCACTGAGCTGAAACTTCAACAGATTAGGTTTTTTAAACATTTTTCTCTAGTTTTGAGTGAGTGGTGTTATTTGAAACAGGTGTCTATGAGATTGGCTTCAGCCGGTTTAAAAGGCGCATTTGTAATTGCAAACCGTTGCTAAGTAATTCGGTCGCAGCTTTAACGGGGGTCAACTTAATTTAGATAAAATCATTGCTAATTATAGAGCCTTCAAAATATATCCTTTCAAAATAATATGAGGTTTTTTCATTCTAGTCTTAAAATCATATTATATTGCCCACAACTTATTAGATAACTATGGTCCACGGTGCTCTGGAAGGTGGTAAATAAACGCCCTCTATGTTCGCGCACGCAACCCTTTAGCCCCCCCCCCCCCCCCCCTTCATCCCCCGCTATTCTCTCTGGAGGTTAATTGACGACCGATGACAGGTAGCGTGGGGAGAAAATCAGCCCGCGTAATAACCCTGGCACGGACTTCCCGGCGAATTGAAATCAGAGAAAATTGGCTGAGTCCTGATTTTTTTCCCCAGGTCAGGGTAAAATTATTTTTCGTCTCCGCCATTCTCTGCGAAGATGAAGACATGAATTTCAGATGTGTTTTTCGTGAATGTATAATCAATCGACTGCGGTCAGTGCACTGCCAGAGCAGCGCAAGGAATGACTGTTTTGTGTTCTGTTATTTAAATTCAGCCAAATGAAATAATGAATTTGCTGACATTTGCAATTCACCGCGTGAAATCTTTCAATATTTCTCCGGATTTGATGACATGCATGACATGATTGCTCATTGTGATCAACACTGCGTCATAAATGTTTGCTGATATTACCAAATGTTCCCACAAGTCAGAATTTCAAGAAATGTTTTAAAACGATGAGGAGAATTAAAAATGTCACAACTGATACTGTGCTCTTACTTTAAAATTTCTGCCTAGATGCATGCATTGTAACTCCGTATATGCCATGGGTGCGAATAACGAGTACAAAATGAGATTCTATTTCCATCGACAAACCATGGCGGTTAAAATGAAATTTGCCTTAAGAGTTAATGTACCGCATATTTTCCACTGCACGGCTCTTGCAAGTACATGTAAAGAGTGTGCCTGCTTGAGCCTTTGGCAAGTTATCAAAAACACATGATGAGCAAAGCTGCTCTTCATGCAACTCGCAAGCTACGAGCACGCTCCATGAGGGTGTGCCTTGCGGACCATCAACACAGCCCGCACCGCTGATGTCTCTACCCTGGTCAGTAGACACGTTCCTCAAACAAGCTCGAAGCAGCTGGGGTAAACATCATCTCCTTACCCGGGAAAAGAGGACGGCAGAACTCGCTCTTGTTTTCGCTATTCGTTTGAGGGCTTTACTTCCGAGGGAAGACGATGTTTCGTAGAAACCTCATCTACAATGCCGCTGTGCAAATGCTTGTGTCTGATGCGCGTGTCAACCGGGTTTTCATTATCAACCGCGTAAATTAAAATGGTGCGTTGATGGCATTGGTTAGCTGTCTAAGTGTCAGCTGTCCCGTCCTGTGATTTATTTGTTCATAACCAATGTGAGACACCACAAATATGTTCTGCTTGTTCTCGTCTGTACAATTCAATTTGATTAATTGTGATTTTGATGATATTTGGTGATATTAGGTGACGTTTGGTTCTTTAGTTAACGCGACCAGCGTATATCAAGCTACGGAAAAAATATCTTCATTCCGAAACTTGCCTCTTCATGGAAACCAAACACTTTGAAGGCTTAAAAAGTGCATTTTAACAAATCTGAGTTGTAAGGTTTGAGTTGAGAGCGTAGCACGAAAGCACGTGTTTTAGTCACCGTGGCACGTGCTGCTGATGTAACGGTAATCTTGTTTACATCTTGACTCTATCTCGACGTCCAATCAATCTTGCCCCTCCTCCCAAACAACAATTCTCAGAAGGCAAGCTTATAAACACAGTTTTTCATGCACACATTCAGATAAGACTTGGCACCGTCCCACGGTACACGCCAACCGTCTTGTAAGAGGTTTCCAACCGGTCTAAAATCCGGCGCGCGTCCCTGGTCAAATTTCTCAACGGATGCGTTACCAAACGCCGTCCAAGATTTGCGACATGCGACGGTAATTCAGCGCACGTCGTGTCCTTCCGCTCGCTAGTGAATCTCAAGAAGTCAGAGGCCCATTTATTTTCTCAAACTCTTACAATCACTCTCTGTATTCCCGGGCCTCTGTCGCTCTGTATTCTCTTCACTTTACCTTTCCACATCCGGCACCAAAGTCTCCCTTCAATCTTAACCCTTTTTTTCTATAAGTGTGCAATATACTCACCGGAATGTACACGTACAGTTCTATTTGCTAGGGGACAGAGTGACTCGTAATGACGTCACACGCAGCGGTTGGGGAGCACTCTTGCTATTGCTTTGCGATTACAGGTGTCGTAAGAAAAGTAGAAACTTACGAGATTTCTCAAACGGCAGCAGCAGCGGATACTAGCGTTTGTTGGACAATTCTGGGGTTTTCTTTATACATGACACACATATTGAAATGTGTATCCTTGTGGAGTCAAGTTGTTCTCGTGTACTGAAGTTTTCGAGTTTGAAAGTGTACTTTCAAAATGCTCCTATTAATAACCAGAATCAATTTCCTGGGCTGAAATTCGGACTTAATATCCTTACATAAAATACTTCAATTTGCGACGGATCAACACACCTTGGAAACTCCTAGTTTTTGAGTAAAATCCATGTATCTATTTCGCGATAACCTTGTGGAGACGTGGAGATGTATACAATCTTTTGTTCCCTATTATGCACATGTCTTCACGGGGTACCGTGTACCAGTTCATGCGTACCAAGCTGTTGTTTTGTCCAACCGTACGGGTGACATGCAGCTGATGTTTTCGCTTTCAAAGTTTCGTTTAAGCAATAACTATCGCAAAATGAAGGTGACTTGGCAGTGCGTGCCCTCATCGGAGTGAATTTTCATTAAACGAAACAAAAACCAACTTACATGTCATAGCAATATCAAGTACTACTGCAGGGGCGGATCCAGGAATTTTCGCGGGGGGGGGGGGGGGTCATCAGCCAAAAAATCTGAAAATGTACACAGGTTTTTTCCTCCGGACACTTGGCCTCCGTAAAATCAAGGACAATGCGTTGGACACGACGTTGCTCAAATTTCTTTTAAAGATTTTTGCAGTTTTTATTATTTAGTTAAATCACAACACTTTAGTTTTTGGATCCCAGAGACAAAGGAGGCTATAAATACATTCACACAATGTGGAATCATAAAATAACGTAAATAGTTTCAAAACACTGATACTTGTTGAAAATATAACACGACAAAAATATAAAGATAAATGATATGGGTTTGTCGAATCAGACGTGGTCGATCTCATTTTTTGTATCCAGAGTGGTGTTAAGACAATTAATAAAAACAATGTTAGAAATGTTGGGATGTAACAGAGCGGAAAGTTCGAATTTTCTGTCAGTGATATGAACATTTTTATGTTTGGTACAATGTCTAGACAACGAGGAAATTTATGTCGAAAGTAAACGTAGTAAATGTACGTAGAAATGTAAATTTGAACAAAAAATCATTCTGTTTTTAATTACATCAGAATTTTAGGCGCATGAACGTTCCCTTTATAGCCACCTTGTATAGATTCTTTGCAATGCGGCCATGTTTGAGGTGCATGTTTTTGTTGCTCCAACATACGCACGAGTAGACTTCTTGTTGATTCACTGCTACTGAATTAAAACTAGAGACTATGTACCTCAAGGATGACTGCTTAGGACTCCTGCTGTTCAACGAGACGACTTGGAAGTATTGTAGCTTCCTAGGAGTCTTAAATGTTTACATAAGTCACTTTGTACGCCAGTTCGTACATCTCATGGTAAGACTGCACCTTGTGTGATACGCCTCGCTTCTGGCTCTCCAGTCGTTGTGGTTTGGGACTCGGAATGGCAGAGGAAGTAACGGGAGCAAGGCGTGGTAAACGTGGAGACAACTTTTCGGGCAGAACTGATTGATCGTCCTCGGAGTTTTTGTTGCTACTGTGTGTCTTGAGTGACTGTCCGACGCTAGGAGTGGACAGTAATCGGGTCTTGGGGTCACTGTCCAGAGATAGTGACCGTTTCTTCTCAGGAAGGACAGGACTGGCTGAGTCGCTCTGACTTGAAAATGAGGGGACGAACAACGGCAAGCCTCTGGTCTCGGTTGCACCTTCCGATGACCGACGCCGATCTCTGTCGTTTTGCTCTGCCGGACCGAACGCGTTCAACCAGTCTATCACGTTCGCTTTGGTCATGGTGGGACAGGGGGACTCTTTACGAATCGTCTGGACATCTTGAAGAGGCTCGCTCAGAGGTCTTCCCTCCAGACTTTCACCTGAGCTGGCGTTTAGCAGTTGATCACCAGAAGACATCTTAATTGCGAATAAAGTCTTCAAAGATGCGCCCTGAGAAGCGCAACAGTACCACTTGTACGATACGAGGCTAGACACAAGTACAAGTTTACAGAACTGAGTCTATTACATCTAGCTATAGACCCATGGAGTGAGATGGTCTAACAACGATGTCTTCGGGACCCAATGATGTTCCTTCTGCATCTGAACACCGAATGATCACTAACGATCTGAGCGAGTCCTATAAAAAGACTCTCGTAACCTCTGCCACATAATACCCTCCATCCAGTGGCATTCTTATCATTATGACTGTTCTTGAAAGTCTTCATCTCAGTTCAGTCACAGTAATTGCAATATTTTAATCCATCATGGTTTGCACCGCGGGTGATTCTATAAATAAACGTCATCGGGCGTCCAATTTTCTGATCTCTACAAAGAACGAGGTTTTGTGGAGAATCTAATTTTGGCGGCAATAATTGCCAGATTACTTCATTCGGAGTACTTTTCCACGCTTTATAATGAGTTCGGCCCACGCACGCACGCTCGCAGTTGGTTCTAGTTCTTCCAAACATTGTCTATTTGCGTCCCACGATTTTCATCATAATCAATCGCAATATATTCATTTTTTTTCTCGTGTTACCACATAACTGAAAATAAATAAGAGCTGTAATTGTAGCTTTTAAACCATCAATTTTCCTACTTGAACTATCGTAAGTCCGAAATCAAGAAAACACATCATTAATTTCAGGTTGTGTTGTTTCTGCGTGGGTGGTCATGTGAAGTGCCTAAGGAGATAATGTATACGTCTTCGCGCGGTAAAGGTTGCTTTCGTAACTTTGAAAATGCCAAGGCTTATATATTGCAGCTTTACTAAGCTCCGAGATTGACTGAATTTTATCCAAAAATGAGATTCACCAAGAACAACGCTTTTGACATCGTACCGCCCAGTGTGGCTTTAAAAAGAGGGTCTTTAATAACTGTACGTTGGCCTAATTTCAAAGTTACTGGCAGATAATGTTGCCAACACTGTTAAAAAACAAACAAACAAACAAACACCCCCAACAAACCCAACAAACAAACAAACAACTCTCTTGGGCAATTTCTTCCCAATAGTTGGTTAATTCGGACCGTCAATGAGGTGACATCATATAATATTTGGTTGGGCAAATAACATTGTCCAACAGTGTTTTAATACCCTACTTTGTTTGTTATTGTTACACTTACAATTTGTATCTCTTATATAGACGTAAATCCCATTTTATTCAAAAAAGAAGGAAAAAAGAATGACAAATCGTACGATTTATACGGGCCATAAAGACCTTCGCTTTTATTCTGCTGTCAAAATAAACACACGCGGTATGATTGTAGCTTAAAATATTTATCCATCGATCCAAATGTACACACAACTTTTCCATGAAGACAACAATTTTGCATAGGTCTGTGCAAAGCAAAGTCATCAATTTACACACATATAATCACATTAAATTACCAAAATATACTGTGTTCGTTGCATTTAAAACTTGATAAGGCTAAAAGTACAAAAACACTGCATACCTAAGCCATTGCACTCCCTTCACATGAAAAAAAATAATCAGCAATATTCAAAAATAAGTTTGAGAAAAAATACTGAATGAATGTGTTTCACAAAATAGGCTTTGCAGAAGAAAAAAAAATTACTGGACCGAATCGGGAGATCTTGGTATTATATTTCTTCTTAAAAACAATTCTCCGTCTATTGGAACTGGTGGTTTGAGTCTCAATGTATATAATGCCGTTCTGGATTTTGTTGTTGTTTTTGTTGTTGTTGTTGTTTTTGGGGGCCACCCTTTAAGGTAAGAAATTGGAAACCCGTTTTTACTCTGCATAACTGTCCTGCATAGTTATTTATGTCGCCTACTCCATGAAGTTTGTGGCAGGTTTAACAATGACTCTCTTAAAATATTACCAACAGCACAATCACCAGACGGAAAAACGGAAATCAATGTCGGTGCAGACTGTGGATTTACGCTAATTGCATATATAGATCGGCAATGAATTCAGTATTACCCGTGCTCGGACTGCCGGTCTCCGTTACGTGCATGTGCGCGCATCTCCAACTTTAACCGGGACAGCTCTGCGCGTGCGCTTCTGGCACGAAAGTAACATTGTACCTGGTAATTACAGCATGCTGTCGGCTAAGCCCATTGATCTCCATATACGTAGACTGTGTATATGGAGATCAATGGCTAAGCCTTTGTGGCGGAAAATACGCGCACGCACATATCGACCGCGTGACGCTGCAACGAGCGCGCGCTATTAACGCGTCGATATAATTGTTTTAATTGTAGACTTTTAAGTGGTGTGAGACTTAGCGCTGCAGACAAATGAGGGTTTTAAGTAATTATGGATCGTTAGATAAAACTCGGATTCCTTTAAACTGTGGCTTTTGTCGCCGGAGCTGAAACCATTTGTGGCTATTTACGCCACAAATGCTGTACAAAAAAGTCTCAATTTGCAAGGCGTTTAAATTTCCATCCACATTAAAGTCTTCAACAAAAACAAGGAACTAATAAGTCAATAAAATAAAACAACTCAAGCTTTGTGAAAAACCAGCTGCATATGAGATTAAAAAAATCTCACTTCCATCATTTTGTAAAAAAAATATGTAAATTTACATTTCCGTTTGCATTTGCAAATATTCCTAACCAGGCACAGTCTCAAACATATCCAGGTTTAGTTAATACTTTTCCATTTCCAACAATTTTACTATTTCTTCCCTAGAAATTTTCTAGAAATCAATGCGCTATACATGATTAGCTTTTATGCATTTACAGAATTATCAACTTCTAAATATTCCTTTTAAACTTGTCATCCTCATAGGCTTATTTCCATAATCAGTTTCTAAACCTGCCAGAAACACTTCAAACAGGCAAGCTCAAACTTGTCTTCAGAACAAGATGAAATGTATAGTTTCGAAAAAAAAATACTTGGCTTCAGTTTCATACAACACAGCTCCAATTAATCTATAATTATATCCTGCCTCCAAAATTAAGAAGAATTCGGTCTCTAAATTTAGCTGAAACCATCTTCGTTCTATTTCTAGAACATTAAAAATACATTTTTGGAAATGCCTGAAAGTGAAACAATTATTCAAGATGGATTTTACGGCTGTTAACACAACATTGCAATGCAGGTGTAAAAACACTTATCTTTATTGCACAAATAATTCAGCTCTGGTTATCATTGCTTGGAAACAAATTGCCTTTGAAATGTGTTTAAGCCATTAATACATGAACATGTGTATACAATGTACTACAATGTATACATCAATAATGCTTGGATGATGATATGCACTTAGCCACAGGCAGATATGTAGTATATCACATTGTCCATTACTTCGTCCATTTATCTTGCCCAGAGATGTCATTTAATATTAAAAACTGCGGGAAATTTGTGCACACTCTTTCCAAAATCTAAATTTGGAAACATGAGATTTAGTTGTTTTTTTTTTAAATTGCAGCAATTGTGTTATCGAGTTGACAACACAGCATTGATGTTTTACACAATGTTCTTTCATCAATAGAGGGCGCTGTTACATAAAATAAAATTGCATGATCAGTTCCAAACTTTGAGTAAAGGCACTGAAAATATCATTACACCAATTGACTTGCTTGGTTAACACTTGATTCCATAAAATGTGACATGAAAAAATACTTCCCACGTTTTGAACTAAACTTGATTTGTTTTTAATATTTACACCTCATTTGCATATCAATCACTTGGCTAAGGCACATTTTTCAAAGCTTGTCTTCTTAAGGGCAAATATCTAAAACAGTTCTTTTTTTTTTCAAGAAGTAAAATGAAAAAGAAGAAGAAAAACAGAAAGTTCTCTCATGGTAAAAAAAGCCACTTGACCAGTCCATATGGCTCCGTGCACAAATATCCCTTTGTAATGAATACAACACTCTCCCATTGGTCGGTGAAAGGCAAAACCTAATTTGACTCTCCCATAGACTAAGCACACAAACTTACTACAGAGGACCGTTTCCAACAGAAGACCCAACTCCCGAGGACTGAAAGGATCTGTTGTTCTCCCTTTGTGTGTCGGTCCTCGGGGGTTATGTAGAACACGTACACATAGATATGTTGTTACACAAACACACATAACTCGAGGCCTGCTCGTTACTCAAACCACAGGCAAGGATACTGTAGCTTCAACACGCCTAGGTTACGTAGACCCTTCACCCCATACAGATGCAAAGTCTCCAGTCTGTAACAGAACAGAAAAAAGACCCACAAATGAAACACTAACAAAATTGTAGACAAGTCCTCTTATTTATTTATTTATTCAACTCTTATTTTAACTGTGTATTTTAACTGACGCCTCATAGGTCCGACGCCTCATAGTCCGAAGTTTCGGACTTATGAGGCGTCGGACTTATGAGGCATAAATTCCGTCTCATAGGTCCGACGCCTCTTATGAGGCGTCGGACTTATGAGCGGATCCCCTTTCTTAGTTTCATACTTACTTTTTGCAATTCTTCAGCAGTTTCACAATGGCCGTTTCAGTGATGTCTTTGCAGCAATTGAAACGCACAGAAACCAGTGTCTTGTTGCAGTAATTAGCCAAGGCGGAAACACTATTATAACAAAAAGTTTGAAAAATGTAATTCAATAGTTACATTTTGTGTGTTATCACACTATTAGCACCTTCGAAATCAAAATAACTGTCTAGACCCTGGATGTATTGATCTATCACCGTTTGCGAGTTTGCCACGCCCCTTAGACAACCCTTTGGAATGTTGTATGTTACGTTTTGTTTGTCTCAGATTCTGTGCGTTGTGCGTCCATTTGTATATCATGTAATTGGACTACATTCCACAAACTGCATTGACGTGATTCTACCGCAATAGGTTAATTAAGGATCGCCAAAAAAATTTAAATTTACAAAAATGATCACCCCAAAAATGTTTTCTGGTCATACTCACATCAAGCTCTGCATGCCCAGACACGTCTGTCTTTGAAAGACACATCAGCTTTTGAAATGGCCATGTTGATATAAACTTTTTTTATTGGATACAGTGTGTTTTTGTGTACCTTTTGTTATCAACGCCCGTTGAGCTGACATCTAGAGAGGTCAGATAATGGCAACAGGTTGCTAAGGAACGAACGCCCTCGTTGTTGACTTTCTTGCAGCCAGACACATCAAGAGACCTTCACCGAAAGACAGAAAATTCAAGTTTACCAAGAGGATCAACGCATCACAAGATATGATCAAATGATCAAATGAAATGCCAATGGGTGCCAAAATGTTATTTTTTTTTTGGAGGGGGGGGGGGCCTAATCGGGGGGGGGGGGGGGGGGGCTAATCGTTCTTACTTTCAGCAGAAGCTGAATTGCAAGGGAGCAGGTACAACATGGTCGAGCCGAAGGCAAGTACAAAGGCACCTTAGGCAGCTACCATAGGACCAATATCTGATCACAGACACAGCCAGATTGAAAACCGGCGAACCTGGAGAAAAAATCCGTGGCTAAGACACTGAGATAGCACCCTAACAATGTACCTGATTGTTGGAAGGTAGGTAGCGATTTCAACCATCGCTGCGTTGGTGATGTGAGTGCAGTTTGCCAAGACCAGAGTCTGAAGACGCTTGCAGTTTCTCACAATCTTCCTCACACAGCTATCTCGAATCTGCAATAAATTGACAAAAACGTCACTTACAATATTAATCATCAGGCCAGTGTTTATCTCCAGTTTCCTTGGCATGAAAACACAGAGAATATTTCTGTTAGTTTTAAAAGGACTGCTTTTGGATAAAAGTCTGAAAGGTCTGATGCCGGCTCGGTACACCTGTTAGAGAGCTTAATTGATTGACTGACCTGTTTGCAGCCACGCATGTCAAGGTGCTTCAAGTTCCTGAGATGGCTGACGAGTTGACTGATACACTCATCTGTGACCTGAGAATGAAGAAAACAATCAGTTGAATAGGCTTAACTGCACAGAAAGTAACCTCAATTTTGTACAAAAATAAATCTTGATTTCTGTCATAGCAGCAAAAGTGGAGAGATTCTTACATACCTTGTAGCACTGGCCAATGTTCAGAGTGTGAAGATTACGGCATTCTTGGCCAATCAACTGAAGTGTCTCAGGAGAAAGCTGCACACACCCCAAGACTTCCAACACACGCAGACTGAAACAGAAGGCAACACAACAGTTTTCTTGGCTCTTGGTTGGTTCTACTCTTTAATACTCCACGTTGGAGTTTTAACAGGAGGCCAGAAACACCGGGGCAAACCCCTTCTCTTAGCGATAAATGTCACTGGGTTCTTTTATGTGCATTGCATTACACAACACACGGGACCTACGGCTTTACGTCCCATCCGAAGGACGAACCATACATTTTTAAGTGCCTTGCTTAAGGGCACAAGTGTCCAGACCCGGGCTCCAACCCACATTCTGCTGCCTCTGAAACACCAGAGCATGAGTCCGGTGCGATGCTCTTAACCGCTAGGCCATGACACTCCATAGCAATGAGAAGAGGCAATAATAAGATAAAGGTTCACGGTAGCACCATGTGACAAATCAGTCTCCTGACGACGGGCAGAGCATATTTTCTGAAGCGTTGAGTTTCCCCCGGTTCTTTTCAGAACCTTACAAACTCACAAAAGAGATTTCTCACATGGTGCTACTGTAAAACTTTATCTTATTGCTGCTTCCAAATCTTACATGAGGCAACAAATCCAGTACAGCCTGTGAGAGCAGACAACGGTGCTACACAAATGTCCTGACCTACCTTCTGCCATGCTTCTTGATGACACGATTCAGGCATTCATCAGAAACTGACTGGCATCCGTTGAGACACAACGACGTCAACCTGCAACAAATACAGTCACACATTAAACCTCTTGAATTTTGGAGGAACTGACACCCATTTCATATTGGCATTCCACAACAGTGATAAGAAGCAACTTAGGCTGACCCAAATAGAATTTGGTTTCTGAAAGGCGACTTTACAGAGTAATTTTCCATTATCTGGACTCTGAAGTCATGTTGAATGTCTGTAACAGTTAATGTTTCATGAAGGTTAACCCATTTGTCCCTATACCACAGTGGGCACTTGTGGTCTAATGGTCGAGCCCTGCCGTGGCCATGCGTGTTGTGCCCTTGAGTAAGGCACTTTACCTCAATTATTCCTCTCAACAATGTAGCACAATGTGTACAAAGTAATACAATGTAATGCAATTTAATGCAATGTAATACAAAGCAATACAATGTAATACAATGTAATGCAATGCAATATAATACAATGTAATAAAAGTAATACAATGTAATACAATGTATTTTTAAATGCAATGCAATATACAATGTAATACAAAGTAATACAATGTAATACAATGTAATGCAATGTAATATACAATGTAATACAATGTAATACAATGTAGAACAGGTGCTAATGAGTAAATTCTTATCCTACCTTTGACAGCTGTCGCTGATGGCTGATAGTCCATTGTCTGTAGCCTGGCTCCAGCTGGCATCCAATGATGTCAGGTGATTACACCTGCTGGCGTGTAGCAGCAACGAATCACCTGTCAGATCCCCGCCTGTGCATCCACTCACATTGAGTTCCTGTCATGAATATTCATAAGAAGAATGTGCATGGTAAGTTCCTTCCATAAATATTCATTACGAAAATAAATGGGCAGCAAATCAAAATGGGCCAATTAGCAGCGAATCACTTCTCAGATCTCCGCCAGTGCATCCATCCACATTGAGCTGTCATGAATATTCATGAGAAGAATGGGGCAGAGAATCTCATCCGTAATATTCATTGTAAAGATATCCAAAGTGTCAAAGGTCACATCCAATGTCAAAGGTCATATCCTCATTACCTGGAGTGTATCAGCGCAGCAACGGAAGAGATTTCTCAGTCCATTCTCTGTGACGATGTTGCCATAGCATTGAGTGAGGGACAGACTCGTAGGATGCCTCTCACCTATCTGAGTCAAGGAAAAGTCGCTCACTTGCCTCTTGTGAAGCTTGATTGTCCTCCCTGTGCAAAAAAAGCAAAATTTAACATTAAAATTCAAACCTGTGAGTTGACTCAACTACATAAGAATGAGCTGACGATAGACATAG
Source organism: Patiria miniata (assembly GCF_015706575.1). Classification (NCBI taxonomy): domain Eukaryota; kingdom Metazoa; phylum Echinodermata; class Asteroidea; order Valvatida; family Asterinidae; genus Patiria; species Patiria miniata. The sequence goes on along the minus strand of NW_024037057.1, from coordinate 9,735,898 downwards.
CAATATAGCTCTAGACACCATAAGACATGGCACAGACCAAGAATTACAGTTAACCATAGTTCGACCAGTGCGCAGGCGTAAGTTATGTCACAAATAGACCACTAGTCGACTAATGGTTCCCGCCACCCAAATCTGCTCATATACTCACACAATGAGTCGTCCATTGCGATACGATGAAACCTTGAGCAACTTGCAGCACACTTGATGAGATCTTTGTAGCTCAGGTAACGAAAGACGTGAAGGAGAATCTCATCAGGTAGGAGCTCCCATATTGACACATCGTCACCACCTCGGGGACTCTGGAAACGATTCAAGAAAGAAAATAAGACACAGGCTTTGGAGTGTTTCATCTTTATGTTCAAAGGTGAGAGGGGGCAATAAAGGGTTCTTGCTTTGATAGAATCTAAGGTATCCTATAGAAACAAACCCATTAAGAGAAAAAAACATGCCATGTATATTAAATAAACGTAAAACTTGTCATGTAGGGCCCACGTGGTATGAAAATGAATATGTTTGATGAATTCCTTATGCTTTAACCAGTTCACGCCGGGATTATTTGGACAAGAACAGAACCAGGCACAGGATTACTTTTCACTCGACCTCAAGCCAGTCGGGTTGAAGCCATCACCCTCAGGTACCACACTCATATTTCCAGCCTCGCTCGCTGCGAGTGGGTCGCTGACAGATATTTCCGGCCTCGCTCCCTGTGTGTTTATCTGTCATCCATTCTGGATGCTGCAAACTTGTGCGTGTATACACGGCCTCCGGCGCGAACTGGTTAAGCAATAAGCCTTCATATTGTGGCACAGATACTGAGTAGGTACCTGATGAAATCAAACTTTCTGCACTGTAAACTTACATCACAGATGAGTTGCAAGGTGAGAGGTAGCATGCTATGACTGGCATGCAGTGCTCTGGAAGCGAGACCCTCTGTAAACAAACAATAAGAAATCATGCACGTTTTTAATGAAACGACAAAAGTTTAATCCCACACACTTGCGATTGATAAAGGTTCATGTTTTTTATGCTGATCTTTGATTTGGTTTTAAGCACAATTTTACCTTCAATTTGAGCTGTGTTTACAGTCAAGAATTCATCCTTCAGATTCCCACTCCTTTTCTTGCTGTTGCCCAAATCTTTTGACTCTCTGGATTTCCAGTTCGCTGATTGAGGTCGCGGCCTCTGACCCCTGACCCTCGGTTCAGCCTCACTCTTGTGCAGTGGCACATCATGTTTTGCAGACGACGGCCTCTTTCTTTGCATCGTCGGTGAATTTGATGCTGGAATGGAGTCTATGAGTGTTGACCTCTGACCTCCAACTGAGCGTCTGGTACCCCATGTTGAGCTTGACGTTGCCCATCTGCGGTTGTACATCGGCTGGTCAATCAATTGACCGGTCCTGCTCTTTGACACGGAACCTTTTGGTCTTGTTGCCTCCTGTCTGCTTTGCTGCGGCCCAGCACTACTTGGGCGGGGCTTGATTTTTTTCCCCAGGCGATCGTCCAAGCCAGGAGCATGACCATTCTGATGCAAGTGTTGGTTACCGAGGTCAACTTGGGGTGAAAGTTCAAAGGTCACTTTGTGCTCTGCTTCCTCCTCGTCGCTAGACTGTCGCAGTTGGTCTGGGATCCGAATCTTATGATTTGCAGATTGTCCAGTGGGGTCGAGATTTGCGGAAGCATCAGAGCGTCTGCTGGTCTCGTTAGCTGCCAACCATGCATCCACTCTGTTGGGAAGATCTCCAAATACATGACTGGCATCTCCAGCACCCGTCTCATTTGACGAAACAGGCCCTCTGGATTTCTTAGATCCACCGACATCTCCTCCTCCATCGGTCAGTTTGGGAACAAAGTTGGCTATCTTCCCCATCACAGTTGACTCATCGTCTGCTGTTATTCTTGGAAATTTGTTCTCTTGAGTCGGAGCTGAGATTTCAATATCCCAAGCACTTCCTGTTGTCAGATGGGTTCTGGCGGTGGCAGCTCCGCCTGAAGACACATCCTTGAAATGGGAATCAAATGATGGAATCACAGAGTCTACTGGATTAACAGATTCATTATGGATGACTGTGCCGCAAGCTTCACACTCCGATTGACTGTTCACACTGAAATTGGTGCACCTTGGACACATTTTTCCTGTTTGATTTTGTTCATTGTGATTTTTAGCATCTCCGGAGGGTCCTAAATTGAGCTGCTGCCATGATTCTTTCCAACTGGAGGACTCAAACAGGTTCTCTACTTTTAAGACATCTTCAGAATTGAATCTGTCTTCAGGAGGATGAGGATGCCGAAGAGCAGGATCTTCATCCGTTGAAGATTTTGCAAGGTTTCCAGTTTCCTGCTCGAGAGATTTCTTCTGACTTTTGCGAGCCGACAGCTGTCTGCGAGTTTCTCTCTCCCGTTCATGGTGCTCCCTGACACCCTCTACATGCCTCTCTGGGGTCTTTGGTCGCCTTGGACTTTTATTCCTTGCGGACTTCTGGGCTGCAGGTTTGTGTCGCTTGAAGCTGGTACTGCCCGTCTTCTCCTGCTGTGGTGGAATAGGAATAAGCTGAGAGGTTCTTGCAAGATTCTTGTGAGCATCCTGGTCAGAGTCTGTGCTCTGCTCTGGGCACACAAAGTTTCCAATCTCAGTCCCCGATGGGTGAGGGAAAGGGATTGAGTCTGAGCTTAATCCTGTTGGGTTGGAGAACAACTTCTCATAACTTGGAGGTTGTTTTCTCAATCTTTCATCTCCACTTTGGTCAGTGCTGCTTGTGAAGTTTTCTAAACTGTGATGTCGGAACAGAGTGTTATCAACCTCAGGCTCCAAAAATGTATGAAAAACGTTGCCTGTCTGAGATGTATGGTCTTTTTCAGGTACTGCATCATCTTTTTGCAAAGACAGTCCAGCGTCACTTAAGTCACTCTGATTGTTCTCAGTATTATTCTGATGTCTTTTTACAGGATCGGTTGAATCATCTTCGGAGCCTTCAAGGTGCCTCTCTTTGCGGTTCACGTAAACCTGCTTCAGAGGAGACAACGGTCTCTCCATGGGTCGGTGTGTGCTCAAGCCAAAATCTTCATCCTCAGTACTGTCTTCAACCATCCCATCCAGACGTCTTGGCTGATTAGGGCCTGATTTAAGCTGGGTGTGCAGCTTTGTGGTATCATGACCTGGGTCTTGGGAGTTATGCTTCATATCTTGAAGGTCTTGAAATAGTCCTAGACTCTGTAACTCTGTTGAGGTGACACTAGGTTGCGACACTTTGGGTCTATGCTGTCTTTCCAGATTTCTCGTTCGTGGCACAGTGTTTGATTCAGATGTCTGAGGGATGCTCGTCTCCTGCTCAGGTCTCAAGTCAGTATTCAGAAACTTCTTAGGATGTCTAGGATGAGATGATAGCTCTCTGTCTAAATCCTGCACTTCGTCTGGTTTCGGACCATCTATTTCATGTGGGTCTGGCTTGAATGCGTTTCCAGTGGTCTCTCCGATAGACTCATTTAATTTCTTCTTCTTGATGTTTTTGCTCAGACTCTGAATGTACTTCCTCAAGATGTCATCCCCTTGTTTGGCTGCATCCTGTAATGCCCCAAGGTCAAAGGTCATATCATTATCCAAGTTTTCACTGCCTGAACCTTTGTCTTGATCACTGGTGCCACCAGTACCACTGTCTTCCTCCTGCAAATACACAGTTGAGTTTGATGGCGGTGGTGACAAAGTTTTTGTAACACGGTGTGAATCTGCTTGCAACGAATAAACAGACACACTGGTGGGTTCTTGAAGATCTTTGATTGAACGATTCTGCAGACCTCCATCCATTTGAGATGATCCAACTTGAATTGAGGAGACAGGATCTTCACGTGATAAATCTTGCTCTAAAGATTCGGCCTTCGAACTCACAGGGTTCAATCCAAACTCCTGTTCTGAGAAGCCAGACATGAGTTCTCCATGCACCTGAGCTCGTAGTTTCCGTACATGACCCATCTGATTCAGTATGTTCTGGGCGTAGAGAGCATCATGTTCAGCTGCTGCCTTGAGAGCAGGTGAGGTATCTTCATCTTGTCTAAACAGGAATTTCTTCAGATGCTTCTTCCTGGGAACAAGATGATTATTTCTCTGCGGCATATCATCTCCTCTGCTATCACCCGAACGTATCTGTGCAGTTCTTATGTGAGTGTTTACATTCTGACGATCAGGTCTTTGAAGATGCTCCATAAGCCGACGTTCATAATCCACAGAAGCTGCATCAAGAACATTGCCACGAATTGGCTCTGACGGATGAACTTTCTCCGTTTTCTCTTCTGGAACCTGACTTGCCTTTCTAGGTCTTCCTCGGTTAGACTGGAAAAGTTCATCGACATCATTTGGCGTGTGTATCTCAAAATCCTGAGCACTCAATTGCTGATTGGTGGATTTCTTCTTCGCAGCGACCACTTGATAACTGTATCCACCACTATTCTCTACCGAGTTTGAAGTTGTGGAATCAACCCCTCGCTGACCTTTCTTGTATGATTTCGGAATGGCACCAGTCTTGTTGTAGGTTGCATCACCATAGTATCCAGAGGTCTTCTTCCCACCTCGTTGTGTCGACCCATTTGATATCTGTGTTGATGCCAGATTGACATTGCTACTTGGTTTAGGCTCTGTGGGAGGGCTCGGGGCATATTTTTGATCAAAATACGCCAATCGTTTCTGTCGGAGATCACTCAGCTGTGGTTTTCTTGCACTCTCCATTATGTCAATGTACTCAAAACCTGTTGTGAAATAAAATACACAATAACTTTAATTGTCCCTCTTTTGTTAGTACAAATTTTTGCAGAAACAATCATGACAAACGTACATGTGTGTTGCACCTGTGTACTGTGTACTTGGCTCCATGCAAGCTTGCGCATTGTGCAGACCCCCATACTTGGTAGGCCCTAGCCTAGGCACTTCTAGAATTAGAAGCGACGGAGAGAAGCCTTCTAATTCTAGAAGTAGGCCCTACTAGCTCTACTGAGTGGAGCGTTGAATTACGGGTACCCCTCCATACAAACTGGAGGGGTACCCGTAATTCAACGCTCCACTCAGAGCTAAGGCCCTACATGCCCTAGCAGTAGCACTTTGCACTCCTTGGAAAATTTAAGTGTCACTTGACTTAGGCCTAATACTTGTTTTCAATTATGTTGCATCCGTTATGTTTACTTGTTTTGTTTATACTATAGGCCTAACACTTTGTAACAGTTGGTCTTATTCTTAAAATTGTTTTTTTTTAATTTTTATTTTTTTAACACGCGGGATGTAGAATGTTGTATTTTTATCAATTATCATGATGGTTTTATAGTCCGAGTAACATAAAATTGTAGGACTCAACAAATCGCATTTGGACAGCCCGACCATGTCAAAATGTAAAAAAAAGAAAAAAAGGCGAGAGTCCTAACTTTTTAGTTACTCGGCAAATGCTCGGTTTTATCATGGAGGAATAGCTTGAGTAACTCCAGCTGACATACTCATATTCATTCACAGCTACATGTGAATGAATATGAGCTGATGAGCATGTCAGCTGTAGTTACTCAAGCCATGGAGGTAGAATTAATTCTAATTCTAATTCTACCTCCATGCTCAAGCTAATGGAGGATTGAAATGAATTGAGGAACAAATTGACATGATTGAAGAGCCTAAGTAACATTTTTTTAACATTCCTCTAAAAATAAGATATATAAATACAAACGTCATATGGCAATTAGAAAAAAAATCGATTGAAATTTACCATAAGTATCCGATCTTTCATTCTACATGACATCTTATCAGATTTCAGAACGATGAGGTGGTTTCACTCAAGATATAAATCAATTACGGCCACAGTTCTGCATCTGCCGCCATACTGTTTATGCCGTTGTTATAGGCATCCAAAATCATTGCACCCCCACTGAAATTAGAATGGCAGTAAGACTAATGATCTCTCTACATAGTGCATGCATTGATATTGAAGTCAATAAATCTATCTTGCATTTGTTTTACAATTATTCTAAAGATATTGTAGTCAACATTTTTTCTTGACAAATTTTATATACATATTTATAGCATTTTTAATGTTTCATTTGCAATTCTTTTGCCAGAGTGTTATTTTGCCTTGGGGGGTTGGTCAGAATCGGCTCTGTCAACAATAAGATTTAAGTAGATACCAAAATCGTCTGCTAAAAATATTGTTAATCTTACATATCTTGCAAATATATTTTTAAAATGTTTAATATAATATTTGGCTGTTTTTTTTAATTTATTACAATTTAAAATTCAATTATGTTAGGTTTAAAATTTATATTGAAAAAAATATTGTATAGTACCCTGTCTTAATTTCTGATAGCGTCATTTGGAATGGGAAGAAGGGATCTGACTAAACTCTAAAATGTGTTCCATGTGTTTTGTGCACAAAATCTGAGGTAAGTTAACGGTACATTTCGGGTAAAATAATCATAATTAATTATCAATTAATCAATATGGAAATGTTCGGCCTAGACAATGTAGTGTTGAATGTTTATAATGATCGGTTTTTGTGCCGATTACTGAGCCAGAATTGAAAATACAGGGCTGTAATGAAACGAATGCCAAACGCACATTCAAAATCGTTTTTGTTGTCGCTGAGGGCGCTATTCACCAGTCAAGTTTATTGCTCCACTTCGCAGTTTGTGTAGCAAATATACAGGGCTGCCTACTAACTAGAGTAAGTGCTGAGAGTGAGAATTTGGTGAAGCCTGCAGGAGCTTGATCAGAATTAAGAAGGCCAACTTTCTAGGCCTAATATATTGTTCATTGTTGATGTACCCTAACGTGGCGCGGCCCCTAACGTGGCGCACTTTGATTTTTCGCCTGTATCGCCTAGCTAGAGCAAAAGTTTTAACTGAAATTTCACAGAAAGTGAAATTTCATCAAGTTCTAAACACTCCCGTTTATAAATCGCAAGTTTATTTACCCGTTACAAAGTTAAAAGAAAAAATAATTTTGGCGTGATTTTCCGATTTTATTTTCAAGTGCAAAGTGAACCCTTTGAAAATGCCCCGAAAAATACAAAAATAATTTTCTGACAAACATTTGGCTGGGTTTGTAAGTTAAGATAATAATGATTTATCAGAATTTTTCAAGTTTACAGAAATTCCTAAATGTTAATTTGGAATTTTCCGAGATTTATTCAAGTGCGCCACGTTAGGGAACACTCCGCCAATTTGTGCCCAATTTCCGGACGCGACCGTTTTTGCATTTCGGATGAAATTTTGTGAAACCGAAATTGTTCACAGAGGTTAAACAGCAAGCATTAAAAAGGTAAAAGTACCAGTATTTCACTGCATAAATTTGAGGTTTATCAGCAAAGAGGTTTGGCAACACTACACAAGGAAAGTTGGGTAAGCTTCGAAGTGCGCCACGTTAGGGAACACGACTATATATATCAAATGTGAGAGCTACAGCGCAATGCCAGTACGGCGTGGGTAATTCGGCCGGGCCCACGCTGATCATGCTGATGGGCCCCCAATTTTATTTTAGATTCTATCATTCTAAACGCTCTGTGGTGCGATCTGAGGCAATTTCTGACCACTTTAACCAATTTTTTTTTTTTTTTTAGCAAAAGAATATCATTTAAAAATCATTTTTGAATTTTATTGGTTTTCTTTTTTTTGCATGAGAAATCCCGAGTGCGTGAGAGCGTGAGAACAAATATGCGTAAGTCTCACACTTAATGCGTGAGAGCTGGCAGCCCTGCAAATATGATTCTTGTACTCTGCTATTCAAATTTCACACTTGCTCTATGCAATTTGTAACATTTTGTGATTCTTTTAAAATTTTTTGTCTATAGTTTTTAGAAACAATCCATCTACGTTCCTGTTGAAGACGAAAGTCTTTTGTCGTCAACATGGACTTCCAGAACAGAGCAGGGGGCAAGACAGGAGGCGGCGGAGTCGCCTCCGAGTCGGAGAGTAACAGAGATCGCAGGGAGAGATTGAGACAATTGGCCCTGGAAACTATCGATCTCAATAAGGTAAAGTTGGAGTAATGGTGTAGTTAAGGACCCCGTTCCTAACTACACAACATAGGGACGGTAGTGGGACCTACTTCACACAACAGAAGAGCTGACCAGTGAAGTTGCACAAACGTCTTGCTGCATCTTTTATACTACTGGAAGAAATTTGAGGGTTTGCTTCGGAACTACTATGAATTTTGAATGCGTGCTACATATATTAGGCCAAACAGGTGTGTACGCATTACACAACCAGTACGAATTGGCCTAGATGTTGTTCCGACAGGTTCGTGGGTGATGGTTGGTCTTGATAGCGCCCACTCAAGGCAGCGGGTTATCGCTGCGGCGGGTTATCGGGTATCAAACCATCACAATGTCTAAGCTCTAGACTACATCCCAGCTGGGTAACTTACAATATCTGTGTCTTTGTTTGTTTTTTTCCCCATTTTCTAGGATCCATATTTTATGAAGAATCATTTGGGTTCCTATGAGTGCAAGTTGTGCTTGACGCTACACAACAACGAAGGTAGCTACCTGGCCCACACACAGGGAAAGAAACATCAGTCAAACCTGTAAGTGGCTGTCGGTTTCTTAACTTGGAACGATCCAACAAGATTACCACCTGTCAGCTGTACTAATTGGATAATTAAGTCTTTAGGCTTAAACCATGTGAGATCCTTCTAAATCCAACTGCAGCTCTCAGAAGATGTTGCATGGAGGCAAGGAGCTTGATTAAAGGACTTTTTTCCTTTAGTGTTAAGGCACTAATTGGCAGTGGCAGATAGGAAGAAAGCAGTAGCGTATCCAGCTTTTGATGTCGGGAGGGGGGGTATTCAAAACTGACCATTATTATGCATACTGGGGGGTATTCAAAACTGACCATTATTATGCATACTGGATAATATATGCCGATTTTCACGTCGCACAGTAGTGGGTTTGAGCCGGTTATCTTTTTTTCCCTTTTTTCCATGTCAAAACTCTGTAACCATTAATGGAAATAATTACTGCAAAAAAATATATCTTTCAAAAAAATCTGCCAGGGGCATGCCCACCCCCCCCCCCTTTCTTGATACACTACTGGAAGGAAGGTTCCTATCAGAAATGCCCATAGTCTAAGATATAAAGACCTGACGTTATTTCTCCATCAATCGCAGTGCGAGAAGAGCAGCCAAGGAGGCAAAAGATGCCCCAGCACAGCCGGCCTTGTTGGAGAAGGCAAAAGTAGACATCAGGAAGTTTGTCAAGATTGGACGGCCCGGTTACAAAGGTATGTCCTCAAGTCAGTTCACTTCATCTCATTTATTTCCATATTGCAAAATGTACATTCAAATCACTATACAGAAAGTTGATATAAGAACGACGGTTGATGAAATACAAGAAAGACACAAATGAAAGAGGCAATTGTAGAGGCATATTCAAGAGACAACGTCTTATAATAGAAATGCCTTTTAAGACAAGAAACTGGACCAACAGAACTTACAACAGAGTGTACAGGAAAGACAGGGAACGGAACAGGACAGCCAAATCCAAAGCCAAAAGCCCAACAGCCCCAAACACCCCCAAACACCCCCAAACACCACCAAACACCCACAAACACCACTAAACACCCACAAACACCATTAAACACCCCCAAACACCCCCAAACACCCACAAACACCACTAAACACCCCCAAACACCCCCAAACACCACCAAACACCCCCAAACACCACCAAACACCCCCAAACACCCCCAAACACCCCCAAACACCACCAAACACCACCAAACAACACCAAACAACACCAACCCCACCAACCACACCAACAACCAACAAACTGGGATGAGCTAGAAACTTGAATACTTGAAACTCTATGTCAAACTATCATTACCAAAATGTATGCACAAAGGTGAGTGGACCATTGGGATATTGCACTTGTTTCTGTTGCTGCTGCAACAATGTGGCAGTTGCTTTTAAGATGTTCTGTTTACTACAATGGTATTCATCATGTGATGCCTTTCAAGATGATGTATTAGCTTGACTTCATGTATGAAATGAGTTTCGACCTTGAATCATTTCATTTCCAACAATTTTTTTTTTTTTTCCTTTAGTGACAAAGCAGCGGGATCCTAACATGGGCCAACAGAGTCTTTTGTTCCAGGTAATTTAACCTTCTTTTTTCAAAACGCTATATCAAAGTTATATTTTTACATCATTCTAGAGAATATTCTAGTGAGTTTGACATAATTCTAGAGAAATCATTCTGACACTTATCAATGCAGAAGTTTACGGTGACACAGTGTGACCCGTTTAATCTTAAGTTTATCCATATTTTTCTAAAACCCCACAATAGCTCAATGGAGATTTAAAGGGAATATACATCATTTGCTTTGGCTGTAATTTTCAGAAATGGATGGAATTGGGGGTTGGAAATATATAGCAAATATAGTTACACTGACTTTTTTTAGGTTTTGGGTTCGAAAATGCTATAAAAACCAAGAAAAAGAATCATTTTCCTGTAGTCTGGTTCCCTGACTCCATATAAGAAGAAACAGAGCTGTTTACATACATTGGGGAATTGTAAGGTCAGGGAACCAGTCTAGCTGGCTTGCACCCGTTCATAGGTGTGTAATCGATTGCAAACAAGTGCGATGGTCAATTGGGGCCAGTATTTGAAAAAAAAGCCAGTTTTTTCCAACGCTGGTTGGCCGACCAGCGTTGGAAATTGATACAAAAATACCACTTTTCTTGAAAATGACAGTATACCAGGTGCCATGATTTTACAGGATGCTTTACACTGTCATTCACTAACAGTCCAGCAAGGTATTTCAAAATGATTTGGTAGTTTTATTTTTTGATGTTTGCAAATGTTGTATTTTCCCTTTAAGGTCACACAACATCATGGCGAAATACCAGCTCCATCTATCTCTGACATCCTCATGCAGACCTTCAAGTCATGTTTTAACCCTTACCCCTTGAGCACATTTACTAGAAAATATCCTGAATCCGCCAAAATCCACCAATTTTGTCAAGCAAAAAAATGTTGGTATCCTGAGTCCATTAGAATCCACCAGTGAGTCCATATACATGTACCTCGTACACCCCAAACATATAGCCAGGGAGTTCAACTGTTGAGATCCTGAATCCATCAAAGTCCCGCAGCTGCTCAATATGGAGGTTTCCTGAATCCATCAAAATCCTGCAGTACTGCTAGTCTTAATGTCCTGAATCCATCACAATCCCCCAACTTTTTCAATATGGAGGTATCCTGAATCCACCAAAGTCCTCCAAAACGGGTGTGGATTTTGATGGATTCAGGTACGTTAGAGTTAAGACAATGTTATTGTTTCTCCCAGATTGACTACCCTGAGATAGCTGAAGGTATAGGACCCAGACACCGCTTCATGTCAGCCTATGAGCAGAGAGTTGAGCCACCAGACAAGAAATGGCAGTATCTGCTGTTTGCTGCCGAGCCATATGAGACTATAGCATTCAAGGTATGTATCTTGCTGGGCCAATTTCATAGGCCAATTTTATGATAGCTTTGGTCAAGGCTTTCGACGATATGTCGTCGCGTCATTGCAATAAGGTCGTAACACCTGCAACAAAGTCGTATCTCGCGCAAATACGTTCCTTCAACAAGGTCGTATCTCGACGTTCATTGACTTTGTCTGTACATCCGGGTTATTTTAAGTGAGATACGACCTTTTGACATTCTGAAACTCGCATTTCACATACGGCCCATTTTAGGAGATACCGCCTTGTTGCACGGACGTGACGATATGATCGATGGTCTGCTGCTAAAATAAACAACAGCCGCACTCTATTTTAGCACTTCATCATCAGACACTACCGTCGATTGCACTTGACCAAGGCTAATTTTATGGAGAACACATTGTTATGACTAGAGCACTCATAAATTGGCGATGGTAAGCCATTCATCAAAGTACCAATAATTGTCTTTCATTGCAGAAGGTTGTGTTAATTCCATCAGTAGTATTTCTTTTTGTGGTGGTTGCCATTGTGGTGGTTGCCATGGTAAACCCTATTGGTTTGAGATGTAAGTATGGAAAGTTGAAGAGATTTTTAAAAAAATGATGTTTTTTGCTTTCCAGGTTCCAAGTAGAGAGGTCGACAAGTCGGAGGCAAAATTTTGGACTTCTTGGAATAAGGAAACCAAGCAGGTAGGAAAAACAAAGTATCTCTGTACAGAATCTCTCTATGAACATTGACCCTGATCATTGGAATGAGTCATGTGTCCAGCCAATAAGAATTTAATTGAGCCAAAATTTAATATGATCTTGCTCCATGTTTTACTTTGAGAAAATACCTGAGCCTTTGCTGGGCCCAAGTGACTAGCCGGATTTAAAAACCAAGTTTTCATAATTTCTTTTATTTGCTCTTTTTTCTTGATTCAGTTTTTCCTACAGTTCCACTTCAAGATGGAACCCAAGCCAATGCCAGGCCCAGGAGATGGTCCCGGTCCTCGGGTCCGATTCCCCCCGCCTGATGATAACCGCCTCAACCAAGGACCTCCACGTCCAGAGATGAGAGGCCCACATCCCCGTGGTCCCCCACCCCCTGAAGGCTTCCGTGGTGGCCCGCCCCCTCGCGGACCCCCTCCAGGTGGATTCCATGGTCCAAGAGGGTTTCCCCCTAATAGACCCTTCATGAGGGGGCCTGATCAAGGACCCCCCATGAGGGGTCCTGATCAAGGACCCCCCATGAGGGGGCCTGATCCAGGGCCCCCCATGGAGGGACCACCCATGCGAGGTCCCCCACCTCCATTCTCCGGACCTCCATTTGGTGGGCCACCTATGGGTGGACCACCTATGGGTGGACCACCCATGGGTGGACCACCCATGGGCGGACCACCGCCACCTATGGGTGGGCCACCTATGGGTGGTCCTCCAATGGGTGGACCACCTATGGGTGGTCCTCCAGAACCCCCAACATCTGAAGGAGCACCCACTGGACCCCCAATGCCACCCCCAGGGATGGGACCCCCTGGACCCCCAGGCCCTCCAGGTTCAGAGCGACCCCCCATGCCGCCCATTCCGCCACCCCCACCCCCAGCGATGTTCTCAACCCCCGGGGGAAACATACCGCCCCCTCCTGTACCCCCACCCGGTATGCCTCAGCTACCCTCTCTGATGGGTATGAAGCCACCCCCTATGCCACCCAACTTCCCCCCTCCACCCAATGCGATGCCCGGTGGGTTACCCTTACCTGTACCCCCTCCTCCACCCCCGGCAGTGTTGCTGCAGCCTCAGGGTATGGAGGAGGAAGATGAAGCAGAGGAAGACGATGATTGAGCTAATCTGAGCCGGATGTCACGGAGCCTCTTGGCAGAAAATACCGCTAAGCACATTTCAGGCATGCAACTTTTCCTCAGATCGGTTGATTTCCTCGGATCTGTTGATTTCTTAGGATCGGTTGATTTCCTCATTTTGTAACCTATAATGTCTTCTAATAGGGCTTAGAATTTCCTCTTTTTGGTTATTCTCAGTTGCATGCCTAAATTGGTTTCTGTGGAATTTTGCTTTTGAAATTTATATAACTTTCATGTTATTCATTCAGAATTCTGTGATGAGTTGATGAATTATCTGTGTTTTTCTTAGGCTTTTAATTCTTTTTGTAAGTTGTACATACTAAATTTGATTTGCTGAATTTCCAAGGTACAGTCCACTCTTAATACAAACACCGACTGTTTGGTTATAACAAACATTAACCCGTGGTCCTGACTGTGCTTTATGTGCACAATGAATGGGACCGACGCTCCTCTTAATACAAAGTTCTGATATAACAAACATTTTGGCTAGGTCCGGCTGAGTTTGTATTAACAAGAGTCGACTGTAAATGTAATTGTGAAACATTTTTAATTATTAATACTACAGAGTTCAAAATAAGATCAGTTCCTTCAAAGAGCCAATACTTTATAAGGATAGTAGTGTCAAATGCAACACTTAAATGTTTAACACATATTATTTTTTGTTTGAATTTAAAAAAAAATTTATTTAGCACAGTTAGGCCAAAAAAAACCAAAAAGTCGGTCTCTGGTCAGCGCGCGCGTCGATTTTAATCATGCGCGTCAATCTTTTTTTTTTTCCAAAATGTTCCGCGGTAGCTCCAACAGCGCCCTCTATTTCCGCACCTCAATTTTTTTTACCAAAGAGCACCAAGGAATGGGAAATTGCACCAAGGCAAATGATCGAAAGCACCAAGGCAAATTATGGAGGACACCAATGTACATGAGGACACCAAAAAAGCAAAATAGTACCCACCTTGTCTGTACAATCCAAGCTTGAAGAAAAAAAAAAAAGCAAAAAAAAAAAAAAAAAAAGCCGCGTGGCCGTGTCAATTCCGGAACTTTGGTCTGACCAGAGACCGAATATTTTTTTTTTTTTGCCTTAGGCCAAAAAAAAAAAAGTCGGTCTCTGGTCAGCGCGCGCGTCGATTTTAATCATGCGCGTCAATCTTTTTTTTTTCCAAAATGTTCCGCGGTAGTTCCAACAGCGCCCTCTATTGCCACACCTCCTCAATTTTTTTTACCAAAGAGCACCAAGGAATGGGAAATTGCACAAGGCAAATTATGGAGGACACCAATGTACATGAGGACACCAAAAAAGCAAAATAGTACCCCACCTTGTCTGTACAATCGAAGCTTGAAGAAAAAAAAAAAAAAGCTGCATCGCCACGTCAATTCCGGAACTTTGGTCTGACCAGAGACCGAATATTTTTTTTTTTTGGCCTTAGTGTATGTAGTCTAGAAATACATGTACTTGTTATAAATGTAAAATAATATTAAGGTAATGGCTGTGTTATAAACTTATCTCAGTCTATCATATTTCTTATCTGACGCAAGATTTTACTTGCAGTAGAGGATACAGAGGAGAGCCCCCACCCCCTCTATTTTTCACATTAATTAAAAGCATTTTTTAGAAGGTACCTCTTGTGTTTTTTCTTTTTTTCTGCTGTCCACTGGTTATGTAATCACTTCAAAGACAGAAATATTCACCCACATGGGCAAATAAATTTGGGTATTTCCTCCATTTTCAGCACCCCACGAACACCCCCCCCCCCCCTAAATGCTGGGTCCGGCAACCCCCCCCCCCCCCCCCCCCCCTCCATAAATGCTGGGTCCCGCACTGACTTGCAGGTTTCAGTGTTAAAATCTTTTATTGTACTGTCTCAAGTAAATGTGTTTCCAAATTAAGACGTAAATCAACTAAAATATGCATCTCTGAAGTTCTTTCAATGAGTTACCCTTTTTAAATTTTGGATTTTACTTTCTGGTGACCAGGAGTTCAATAAAAAAAATTCAGTGAATGGTCAGAATGCTGTCATTGTTTGAAGGTTATATATTTGCCATCAGTTGATATGTGAAAGATAGATGCTGGGGGAGGGGCTTATAACTGCTGGAACGATAATGAATCTCTACTTATAATTATGAGTTTTGGGCCCGGGAAATGATCTCAAAGACTTAGTAACTGTCCCAGTAATTCCACATCATTTACATTCAGTTTACATTCAATCTTTTCCCTTGTTAATGCAAAGAATTAGGTCTACTAAAAAAAGGGGAGTGCTAAAAATAATTAGCGGTAGGCCTTCCGAGGTGATAGAGGGCGCCGGGCACTTGCAGCTCATATTGGTGTACTTTTAGTACTTGTGCACGTCATGCGCCGGTACCGGCGCATGACGCACGTTCGATGATCAAGCCTACAGCCTCGCTTGCTAGCTAGCTGCATGTTTGCAGGTGTTTGTTTGGGATGGCGTCGCAACTCGCAGGCAACTAAATCGAGATAGGAATAAATGGTAAAATGTTTTTATTTTTAATCCGGAAAAAAATTGACTACAGTGCCAACACTTCATTATGACTTGCTGTAGGCCTTTACATTGTATCTACCATTGAATTTGGAAGAAATCACATGTAATCCATGGAGAAAACGTAGGCCTAAAATTTCTCCATGGATGTGGATGGACCACGATGTAGGCCTAGATGTCATTGGTGGACCACGGACCATGATGATGACTCACACTTCTGCCGGGAAAACCCCAAACGTTAACTATTGGATCTGGGTTTTCCAAGAAGTTGGACTTGAACTTTGTAGTTGTACTAGCACAGCTCAAGGACAGCATTTAATTGCTTGCCGGCATTATAAGTATTTAACTCTGGGGCGCTATAATGCACTCCGGAAAGAATGTTGCAACCTGACATGCCTGATGCCATATTTCAGCGGTTGTGTACAAAGTCTATGGAGAGTCAAGAAAGTTTTTAAGTATTTCTTAACAAAATTGGATTTTTTTTCCAGTCTTACTTTTCATGTCTTAATCGTTTTTGCAATAACTGACCTTCATTGTGATGATATTTTATTAAAAATTGCAGTGACAGATTGCAGCATTCTTTTCTTAACTCCTTTTCTTGAATTTAGAGTTAGACTTTGGTTGGTCGTACGTTGTAGGACTAAACTGCTATTGTGCAAGTACAAGACTATTGTAACAACATGTTTAATACCTGAAGATTGATTGAGAATATTCACAAAATGAAGAGTTATATAGCAACATCAATTGTCTTTGTTTTATTATCATGCAGGAATGACACCATTTTTTCTACCCAGGCCTATGTTGGTTGACTCAGTGAATCATGGACAGCAAAGATACTTCTCCACCGGCACCTAGTAAGTACAGATACAACTTTACAATGTTTTCGGTTGTAAACTTTGAGAATTGAAAAGAGTGGAAAGACAGTGGATAGTTTGCTGTGACCAGCATTACCCTACCTACAACGTCATGTGCTCTGAGAACCCACATCAGTAGTTTTGATGGAATCACTGCAAGACACTTAGGTTCTCGATCTCTTCTTTTCCCTGAAATTAAACTATCCCAACTATAAATTTGAAGAAGAAAAACAGATGAAAAATGGGTATTGGTGGATTTGAATTTTGAACCAGGGATTATTCGATCCATAGGTAATCTCACTATCCACTTGCCTACTGTGGTAGCTCCATGACAGCCATTTTTGTTTATTTAGGCCTATTTATTTTTTATTTATTTATTTCATTTTCCGGGATATTACAAACAGTGAATCATAGAGAAAACAATTACATGTACAAATAACACTGAGTAGTAAACATAACAGAAAACATAACAGAAAACAACACCCAAAAAGCTCCCGCAGGATTACCCAAAAGAAACAAGTTTCTGTCGAGGGGCTCTCCAAACTAATTGGATAACAGTGATTAGTACATTTAGGATAAAATTCATTAAATAAAATATTTATAAAATTAAGCAGTTATGCAAAATATAATTAAAAATACAATTAAAAATTACAATAAGAGTAAAAAAATAAATAAATAAATAAGTAAGTAAATCAGTAAATGAATAAATAAATAAACAAATATATAAATAAATAGATTAAATACAACATAAATGAAATAAAATGAAATAAAATGTACCGTCACTGTAACGTATTACTAGTTGACTAAGTATTAGTATTGATAACAAAATAGCATTCTGATCTAATTTGCCGGTGGCGGCAAAATATCCACTGTCTTTAAGAAATATTCTCTTGGCCATCCAATACCGAATCCTTCAAAATCCTCAGTGTTACATTTTGGAATATTGGTTAAAATATTTGGTTTTTTTCTAACTCCATCAGGTGTAGCCAGTGGGATTCTGGTGGACCAATACTTCAGACAGCTAGCCAGCAACCTCGGCCATGAGTGGTTGAAACTCTCTACTTATCTGGGCTTCAAGAGTGCCACTATCGACAGGCTGCAAGAGGACTATCACCGAGCAGAGGAATGCATCTTTAAGATGTTGGTCTCCTGGCGACAGAACTCGGACTGGAGGCAGGATAATTGCTTAAAGCTGCAAGCGGCGTTGGTTAAATGTGGTCGTCAGGATCTGGCTGATGAACTTCAAGGTAAACTATTTATTTGTTTTTATTTATTGATTTCTGGTAATGAAACCAAGGATTCCTCAAAAGCGCTTTGGCACTGTAGCTTGCAAGCCTGAAGAAACCTGCAGAGAGAAGACAATGCAAGTTACAGTTTTAGACTTGGGAGGAAAACTCCAGAAGAATATTCTGGGTAAATCCACAGAATCAGGTAGGGACTGAAAACCCAGTGCACATGTGGGCCAGGGCAGGAATCGAACCCGGGCCATAGAGGTGGAAGGCGAGGAAAGAACCATTGCACCAACCTGACTGGAATATGAAAAACACCTCTGTCATATTCCTTGGCAGATTTCATAGAGCTCTGCAGTACACAGTGTTTGACATTTTTTGGGCTGGAAGTTGTTCTTGCTATTAAGAGGTTCTTTTACTGCATAGCAAACTTCTGTATTTTAGCAGTTCCATCAAATTTGTTGTCCTTCAACTTTTCCTGAAAAATATTGTTGAAATCAGTATACTTCATTATATTTAACCGAGGCACTGAAGTTTGACTTGGTTGGTTACCAGACTGATACATGTTTTCTTTCTTTTATTCCTCAGATATCTACCTGAGTGGTAGCTTTTTGCAGTCAGTTACCCTGACTGACTTGTCGGAATCAAATCCAGAAAATGATTGCCAACCTACACAAGAGCATCCCGACCAAGGCCAGGAACCAGACCAACATCACAGATGCCTCAAACGCTTGAACAGTGTGGAACACATAAAATCCCTACGCGCAGTGTTCCACCGACGCTTCGCGCACTTACGCGGCATGGAACGACTCGGCAGCACTTGCCGGTTGGTGGACTTTGTCGCAGGATATTTTGATTTCTACGGCGGGACGCTCGGTCTCCCTGAGTATGACGTTCTCTTGTACGTCCCCCAAGGTGCTATACCGTCAGGTAAAGTACAAGAGGTGTACCTCTATGTGAATCCAATGGTCCAATCAGTGTCTGGTCTTCGTTCCAGAGCCATACTCTCCCCCCTCGTTGAGTGTGGTCCCTCCGGCTTGACATTCCTAAAAAGCGTCGTGCTCCACCTTCCACATTTTGCAACAAATGGCGGTGCTGGTTGGGACATCACGGCAGGCGTGTCTTACTCTGAGTCGGAGGAAACTCACTCGGGAGACTGGAATAACCTGAGCCCGGATGAGAACAATAACCTGATCATCAATCAACAACAGATCATCCTAGCGCTAGATCACTTCTCAAGATACGCCATATTTGGAACACCGTCCAGTGAGGGGTGCAGCAAGACAATGAAGATGTACGTTTGTTCTCCCATCAAAGGTCCTACTGAAGACGTTTTTCGGATCTGTGTTCTGATCTGGAATGACACCAACATATCAAAACAGGTGTGAAAATGTTACAGTAAATATGTCATATTATTATTTATATCAGGCTTCCAGTGGTAAAAATAATAGCGTATTGAATGCTTTCGTAAAAAGTACCTGGGTGACTGCAATAATATTGATATTGCAGTCATTCGGGCATTTTTGTTGGTTCCCGCAAAATATAGTGTTCAAAGTGTTTTGTGTTTTCTCCCCTTGAAGTGTGTCATCAGAAGCCAAGAAGCACTTCCATTCGCTGCTTTGGATGAAGCGCGCTGCCTGGAAGTCACGTGGCGCGGTGGTGATTTGATGTTACAGCTCACGAACATCAGCCCTGGGTTCAAGGTTGAAACAAGCACAAGGGTAAGAGGTTGCCTGTGTAGACAGTTCTCTTCAATTCTTGAAATTGAGCGAGTTTTTTATGGGAAGATTTGCAGAAAGGCTGGATAGCTCAGAAAATTCCATCATAAGTTTTCATTTCTGAAATTCATTTTTATCTCAGGAATTTCATTCATTTTTCACAATATTTTCACAATTGATCTCTGCTTTATTTCTTCAAAAACAGTGCATCACAAAGGAAATTCTGTGGGAAAACCAGATGCATAGTGTGACCTTTGACCTCTCCTTCGACCCAGCCAATCACAGCAGGGCTAAAAAAATGGAAGGGAACAGAGAGTGCTTGTGTGATGTTGATGTTTATCAGAGCGACTGTGATTCGTCGAGAAGGTCGGTTCATATGTCGGTACATCATGGACGGGTTGATGAGGTGAGTTTTCAGAAATATCGTAAGCGGGAGTTTGAGGGTTTAAAATCCTCAAGTGAGCTTGTGAAAATTTTCTTGAAATTTTCAAGATTTTTGTTTGTTTGTTTTGATATCGACGCAAGAAACGCAAAATGAACCGCAAACAGCACCCAGACTGCAATGCAGCCATATGAAAACATTTCATCCGGAAGTGTCGCCGACAACTCAGACGGACGCAAACTACCTGGCAGACAATAAGCAAAGTTGAACCTGGTTCAAGTTTGCTGACAGTTCCGCGTACTGTCTGCGCGCAGTCTGCGTAGGCTTAATGTCGATTTGGAAACTAGGCTCTAAAACATTGTCCCCAGTCGTAATATTTCATATAAGAAATTTGCTTGCCATAGTCAATACTTACACCCAAGCTCAAAAATAAAAATGTCCCTATTGATTCTACTCACCTATTGATTGCCATGATGGTCAGAGAAAAATGTCTTTATGAAACAGTTTTTTCTCATCTGTAGTCACTCATTTACTTTTTTCTTAATTTCTAATTCAGTCCAGTGTTGGTGCTGAGGACAGACAAGACAAGCAGAAACACCAATCAAAGAAAAAGACAGGTGCTTTTTTAATTGATTAATGTCCACCTTGGGTTAAATTCACAGGGAGTGATTATGAATAGCAAACTACTACAACAAATACAAAATTGTTTAAAGTCGTTCTTAATGATACTTGAATGGCAAATTACAAACTACCAGGGTAACAGAGACAGGAAAATTGTTGCACTTTGAACTTAAATTTATGGAATGGCCAATATTTTCTCAGTTGATTCCAGCTCATGCAAATTGAAATCTATTCAAGCGATGGAATTTTGCGTCGGGGTGATGTAAATCAAATTAGGTTTTGCCCTTCACCAACGTGTAAACACTATACATGTACCTAGTGTGTTACCTCCCGAGTGAAAGTTGGAAAAAAATCACTCGGGTGGGACTAGAACCCAGGACCTCCTGCTTTCTAGTGCAGACGTCTTACCACTCGACCACCAGATTGAAATCTGTTAAGCAACACTAACGTCCGATAATTTGAATTGATTGCACAGGTGATGGAAGTCAAACAGGAAGGATGGACTTTGCTGGCAGCTTGACCAAAGAAGAGAGTGGTTCTCAGATGGACAGTGACTCGCCCTGGAAATTCAAAGCATCGTTAGATTTGGGAACGAGGACCAGCGTAGATGCAAGTCATCTCCTACGCGGCATTGCGGCTTACAAGACGGGTGAAGTAGTCATTGCTGACTTTGCCAACGACCGAGTGGTGGTTTGCGACACGAAGAGCATTGTCCAAGATGTCATTCCCCTGGAGAGAGGCAAGTCCATGATCATTTTATTTATGTATTTATTTGGGTTTATTATCACATTTAGCAGCTCAAAAGCTGAATGCACAGTAATTTACAATAAAAAGATAAAGTAAATTTAAAATAAACACAATTCAAGAGAAACTAATTTATACAAAATCCACAAATACATATGCATAAATAAAAACAAAATAAAAAAAGCAGACGATTTGTTTATTTTTTACATGGCCTTATAGTACTGCTCAACCTTTAATGTGAACAATTTAATCTCATTCACAGCTGTAATATTTTTCCTAAAAAAATAAAGTTTTTGTCACCAATTTCTGTTCTGACAAACTAGTGTGGGATGTCGCTGTTCTGCCTCATGACTACTTGGTCGCGGTCGATGAGACAAGTGAAGTCAAAGTCTTCACGGAGAAGCGAGATGTAGCCTTCACGTTCCCGACCAACCCGGACAAGAAACAAGTCGGTCTGGTCAGCGTTGCTATCGGTCCTGACAGCAAGATTTTCATCGGCGACGCTGCGACGAACGTCGTCACGGAGCATCTACCAACCGACGGTGCCTTGGTGGGTACTAGACAACTCCACGCATGCCCACACTTCATGGCGGTCAATTCTAAAGGTCAGCTATTGGTCAGCAGCTGGAACAGCTGCAGAGTGGACATCATGGGTGACGGTGACGCAGTAATGCAGACGATCCATCCCTGTATCCACGACAAACCAGCATGGTGTCTGGGGGTCTGCTGCAATGCTAAAGATGACATCTTTGTCGTGGTGACGTCCAGCGATGACACGCTGGGCCACGTTCACCAGTACAGTTCCCGGGGTGATTTTGAGCAGTGTGTTATGCAGGGTCTGCATAAGCCACGAGGCGTTGTGTGCATTGACGACACACAGCTAGCTATTACTAACGATGACGCAGTATTGGTACTTGAAAAGGTGGATTCATGAGGTGGTTTACCAAATCTAGGTTTCAGCTTTGGTTTCGGATCACACTTCATTATTTCCGGCCTCTTATTGCACAAACTTTAATTAATGATCTGTTTTCTTGCATAGAAATTTCTACTCCTGCCATATAAGGTAAATTTTTACAATTTTTGTTTGTGAATATAACATGTTGGTTCTACATTAATATGAAACCACACAAAGAGATGGTGGCTACAGGAGAGTTGGGGGTCTGACCTAGACTGGTTCCTGGTCCATCCACTGAGTATTTCGAATGAATCAAAGTTACTGGGGCGGGGATTTGTCTGGGAAACCATTGCAAGTTAAATTCAAACGTATTTGCGTGCCGATGACGGCCGACGCTCACGCGCGAAGACGTTATGGCTTAGCTTTGTGCACATTCAGGACAAACAAGTCGTGCGCAAACCAGTACAGTACGTACACGCGGTGTCCCGTCTAAGGGGTTCTCAAAAGAGGTAAAAAGCGCCCTCTTTTGTTGGCGCACGGAGCCCATATTTGGTCAACAGTAAACACCATGCTGTGTCAAAAATAATACAGGCATGGACGGGATTATGTCATCCGATGAAAACATCTATTTATTTGCACATCCGTTGTCATCGGTTGCTGTGTGTTACCATGCAGCATTCAAGACTCAAGAACCATTGAGCAAACCCATAAATTCTGACGTACATGTCAAGACACTTTAATGAGCTGCTGTTGGAAAAGTGAATGTGATACATCACTAATAATGTGACATCTAATGAGTAGAAAACAACTACAGACCAAACCAAGGTACCGCCACCTTCACGACCTTGTACAATATGTGGTTGGACGGATGTCGAGAATTGGCTTTTACGGAATTGCCCCATTGAGTCTCAGCAACATAGGTCTGGGAGCTAGATGAGCCAATGTAAAAAATTCCCAGACCTAAAGCAGGGTATTTCAGCCGTGTTTTATGGAATAATATCTCTGATAAGCTGAGTGCTTGGAGTCTTATTCTTCAAGATATGTTCAAGGTGTGTTGAAAGGAATCGTGTCTTAAAATAAGCCGAAGATTTTTCATGATGTGTTTTCGTATTTATGTGTAATTATTTATGAAGATGTATTATTTTAATGAATTAAACTACATGTACATACCCTTGAATATTTTTTCTAGACTGGCCTGTCAAGCTATAAAGTTGCTTGAATCATGAGCATTATATTGTGTTGAATGCATTTCCAAATTGTAAATATTAGAAACAAATATATTCATATATTCATTAGAAACAAATATTTCATATATTCATAACAAAGAGCTCTTAAAAGTAAGCTTTGTCCTTGTGAGTTTCATTTATACTTACTGTATTATGCAAAGTGACAATCAAATATGTACACCTTGTACATGTAGTTTTATTTTAACGATTTATTTCGGTGAGTTTTATTAAAGTGTGCTATCTATGTCACTTAAATTGGGTAATGTGTTTCTCTTGGTCCTATACATGTACAAACAAGTCTGAAAAATATTTGCATTTTTTTGGGGGGGGGGGTCCTTTAGCCTCTTGTCAATTTGAAGTTGTTTTAATCCTTAGTAAATTGAAGAACTGTATTTTCAATTTTCTGAATGAAACTGTTGTAAACAGAAATTTTACGGCAGTTAAAC
The DNA here is from genome assembly GCF_015706575.1 of Patiria miniata. Lineage (NCBI taxonomy): Eukaryota > Metazoa > Echinodermata > Asteroidea > Valvatida > Asterinidae > Patiria > Patiria miniata. Next base: position 9,712,015 of record NW_024037057.1, on the reverse strand, counting down.
TTAATTTGATTACTAATGCAAAGTAATAATAATAACAGTAAAATTATTTTAATGTATAAAAGTTATGAAACTGATATTCAGCTGTTGGATGCAGTGTTATATTTTTTTCCGAAGAATGATAGAAATTTGATGGCTATATTTTATTAACAACGTTTCAGTAAAAATGTATATATACGTGTATACATTTTTCCTGTATGTGTTCCTACAAAATCATTCGGCAATTGGACGGCAATTGGGTTTTCAGTCTTCAAGCACATAAACATATACTACACCTTAGACGACTGAAAAACAATAATGAATCATACAAAGGCAAGTACTATTTACAATTTTTCCTTTATTCCTGTTCTAGAATTTTGGGAAAAGTACATTATTGAGGCTGCACTAACAACAAATAAAAACGGTTCCAAAATGAAATCATTCAGTGTGATAACAAATGACTCATTTAGGCGTCTTCATAATGTCAACAAATCACAAAAGAAAATTCAATTAACTATATACAGGTACATGTAATTACACCTGTTGAAGACATGTCCCGCTAGTCAACAACGAACGGTTGGAATAGTTGGATGAGGCCATTGCAAGGGGCTTGGCAGCAATCCTCCTAAGACCTATACCTTCTGTGCCAAGTTGTCCTTTCAGTCAAAATCTATCAAGTGACTGTTTTCAACAGTTAAGAGCTCCCAGCCTACGTAAAGCAGGATTGACTGGCTGTGATTGTTTATGTAACTTGATACAGCTGTGCTTTGACTGTAGGTGATTGATAAGCCAGCTGTGCCTACTTCTTGCCTGCTTTTGTCTGTTGACTGAGTTTGACTAGTCACAGTGCTTGCTTGAAATATGATCTGACTGTTGGTGCCTTTTACACGAAAAGGCATGGCAGGGGAAGAGGATTGATATATTGACTGTGACTTCAGATAGCAGGAGGGTTATGAACAGCAACAAACTTTGAAGGTAGTTTGACTGAAATCCTTAACATATGAATGTTGGTACGAAGGCTTATCGGTATAGAATCTGAGCTTAAAGATGAAGATAATTAGTAGAAACAGATAGTGACTGACTGGGTAGGCACAGTTTACATCATGAACTGAACAGCGTAAAAGAAGATGAAACGTAAATCAAACATATAGCACAAGACTAATAAGCACTATGTAGAAGCCGCCTTGCGTGACGAAGTTGGCTTCTCAAAACTCTGTTTCATCCCGCCGGCGGCGTTGGCCTGGAATTTACGGCCGATCGCTGAATCCTGCATCCATGGTGCATCGACCTCCGTCGTGTCTTGATCCACAAGATGCGTGTACTTGGTCCGGCCGGAACGGCCAAAATTCTTGACCTACAGGAAGAGAAATAAAAGCAAAATTAAACAAAATTGGGATCAATCCTACATGAAGTCCCTAACGATTCTTCCCAGGAAGATTATACAATCATTCAAGATCCTGTACTCGTCATTAACCCAATGACACTTTTCTTGCACTTTTACAAGTTCTCAGCAAGAACTTGAGTAGACAGTTCAAATTTAATAAAATACAGCTGATGGCTTATAATTAGTATGAATTTTTTTTCCAGAATAAAATACAAGCATGAAATCTTCACTTTACCTGCATGACTTTGGGTAAGACAGTCTTATCAAAGTGGTCCTCCAGGGTTGGCTTGGCAACGTCTCTCTGCATAATCTGATCCTCCTCATCCTGAGGGTGAAGGAACAAAAACAAAAGAAATGTCTTCATCGAATGTTTGTTCTAATCACATTATGAGGTTAAAATGTACAGTAACCCTTTTAACTTCCTGAATCCTACATAATCTTCCACTTTGCAGGAACCCAATGGCACTCTCTTTGTATCTACGAAATTTCAAGTGGTATCAAGCCCCATGTAAAGAAATGGTGGCTGGGCTCTACCTTCTCAACCCCACAAAATCTTACAAAATCCTCCAAAACCACCTTGTAGGTTTGGAAGGATCTAGGGCGTGAAGAGAAAGATACCAAAGATTTTGAAATGCTTTTAAATACAAACGTGTATTACCGCGTTGTTGGAAGACCATACTTCAAAATCTATTCTTAACATCTGAACACACCTACAGCAAAATATCCTTAATTTTGGAAGTTTCTTAATACAATTTTGAAACATAAGGAAGGATTCTATCCATTTTTTCAAGATGTTCTTACCATGAAGAAGACACCTCTGTGATAGTATCTCTGCAGGAACTTGTAGCGGCCTTTGACAGCCTTGTTGGTGACCACCTTGGGATTGACTCGTAGCTCGTTACGACGTTCCTCCTCCGTCATGTTGCGTAGACGCTCCGCCTCCGCTAACTCCTTCTGGATTCTGAAGTCACACAAGAAACAACAGTGTTAAATCACATGGATTTCTTTTGATGGCAAACATATTTGTGATGCGATCAAGCTACATGAGTCATTTGTCGGGAATTTTTATTTGGAGATGCAGGCCAAAATAGGGCCACTTCATCACATCACTTCATCACATGTCTTGGTGTTCGACTTCCTTAATTTTTTAACTAAAGGTGGCATCAGCATGCGGTTTTCACAGAACTAATGCTGAGATTGTGCCCTTTTCAAATTTGTAATAAAAAAAAATTTGACCAGGGTTGACAAACGACTCATTTAGCTTGATCGCATCGCATTTATCTGTTTAACTCAATTTACATTAGTCAGCCGAGGAATATCCCAAAATGTTGTTGAATGTCGCCCTCAACGGGTCATGAATAAGGACAATAGCCACTGCATGGTACTTACTGTTCGCGTTGTTCCCTGTCTCTCTTAATGCGTTTTAGCTCTCGTATTTGCCAGGTCTCGTACTCTTCCTCATCATTCTCATCGTCCGTGTTCACGCTGGCCAAGTTGGCGTCTTTGACTGATGACTCGGCCTGCAACTCTAGCTCCTGCCGATTGGTCTTCTCTACTAACTGCAAAAAGGTCAGAGGTCAGAGGACAAGTTTGGTCAAGTGACTTGGGAAAAACATGGCACATGTAACTTTATCGCAGCTGAGCTGTTCATCAAATACATCAACGTAGGACTCCAAAACTTTATGCAGAATTTTGCCAGATTCAGGGTACTTAACTTTTATATTCACATCACACTTTGTGATACATTTTTTTCAAATAAACCGCAAAGGTGAATTATAGCAATTTTAAAGTTGAACAAAGAAACTTATGATACACAACTTACACAGACACATAAAGTCACTTACTCTAAGTGTCTCCTTCCGTCGTTCTTCTATCTTCAGTTTATTCATCTCTTCTATTTCTCGTTCTTTCTGCACCTCCATTTCCTTCTCCTGGACGGTCACTCTGTCTTTCCTGTTCGAAAAAACGGAATAATCAAAGATGAATCTTCATCACAGACAGAGAGAGAGAGAGAGAGATCGCTTTCGTACGCAGTGTTTCATTGGCGTCCATCACAAGTCCTCTAGTCTTAACTCAAGTCACAAGCTATTTAATTGAACTGTGACAAAAGAATTCCTTCATTACCATCACCTGTTACTTCCAATGTGGACTTGTGAAAAGACTTGGGATTTACTTTTAACCAGACTGTTGACAGTTTTAAGATGGACTCACCTACAAGTGCCAACCTCACTAAAAAAAGACCACTGGTGTTCTTCAACTTCTGAGTCTACTACTTACCTGGCAACAAAGACTGGTTTCAACCTCGGTCCCGACTCCTCCTCAGAATCTGTGTACTCCTCATACTCTGAATCTTCTTCTTCATCCTCATCCCCCACTGCCTCCTTCTCAGCAACATCCTCATCGTCTTCAACTCCTAACAACTCCTCGTCCTCCTTAGGTCCTCCCCGCCCCTGCGCTCTTTCCCTCATCATCGCTCGTCTTCTCTCTATCTCCTCTTCGTCTAATTCTTCCTCTTCGTCTGAGCTGCTCTCCTCAGCTTCCATGCGATGCACGACGTGCATCTGACGTCTGGAGGCGTAGTCACGATCACTGTCATCACTTTCTTCGTCGGCATCATCCTCATCTTCTGGCTCCAGTTCCCCCTCATCAAGGACCTCAGGACCTAGAACGCGGCGGTGTCTGGCAATTCTGAACAAAAACATTTGTAAATAAATTCAAAGACATTCTCCAGCTGTAAAAACATCTAATCATGGCATTAAGGTTTTAATAGCACCCCTGTCTATCTTGAAGAAAGCAACGTTACAGCTCTTAAAGCACCAAGACAGCAGTACAAGGTCTGTGGTTCATATCCGATTCTATTCAACAAAAGTTTGTTGAACTACTTAGTCATGTCTTGCAACAGGCCAGCCTTGAACAAGGTTATACTAATAAAACAAAATTTACAAATAACATTCAGAACTGGATTAAAATGTTGGACCAAGGCTCATTTTCTTGCAAAAGGCGACACATAAGATATGTTCGAGGTAGAAAATCCTGCTTGCACCCTATGGAATGATATCCAAGACTCCTGTGGAAGATACCTACCTCTCCACCACGTCTCCCTCCACCTCCTGCTCACGTTCCCTGAGCCGCCGCAGTCTGGAGTCGACCTCCTCATCAGGTTCCTTAGACGAAGGCACACCAGCTGTAGTCTTGGACTTGCGAACAAAAGCAACCTCCAAAGTTTCTTCTTCATCACTGCTGCTGTCTGGAGCATAGTCTGGTCTACAAGAGAAAGAGGCCAAAAAAAAAATTATTATTCATGTTCCTTTCTTAAAGAAAACGAACTTTTTGGGTGTGTGATATCATTAACCCTAACCCCTTAAGCACTTTTTCTAGGAAGTATCCTGAATCCGCCAAAATCCACCTATTGCATCATGCACAACAATTTTGGTGTTGGTAACTGCTCAGTATGTAGGTATCCTGGCTGAATCTATCAAAATCCTGCAGTACCGCTAGGCTTACAATCCTGAATCCATCCAAATCCCCATTTTCAATATAAAGGTATCATGAATCCACCGAAATACTCAAAACAGGGGTATGGATTTTGATGAATTCAGGGAGGTTAGGGTTAATACTCATGAATATATCTGGAAATAAAGCTTCGTCAATGAATATGAAAATGAAGTTGGTACCTTTTTCCTGTGACATATCGTTTGACTTTCACTTTCTGCATGCTCATCTCGCCTAAAAAAAATGGAAAAAAAAAATGAAAAAAATAATAATAAATTTAACAACCACAACACTTTGCCAACACTGAATAAACAGGGATGTCTTAACACAGTGTCTATTACAGATGGATTGCAGGATTATTGTTTGACTTTGTAACTTTTCTTATTATTAATCTGGCCACACCAAGGTATTTATTAAACTGTGTATCTACAATAAGATGACCCTACATTTTACATATGACCTGTGACCTTTGACCTACCCTTTTCGTTCATGAATGGCACAGCACCAGCCGTCGACTGGATGAGTGCATTTTTGGCAGCAGCAATCTCCGATGCCGTCGCCATGGTGAATCCCAACACTCGATGAAGCTATCTGCTGTGGAGAAAAATAAAAATTTTGAATAATTTGTACATGAAGTTTGCAATGATTGTTTGTCCAATGGCAAGCTTTACCTACGCCTAAACCTACCTCTAGAACATGTAGAACTCTGGGGCTCCCCGCAAGTGCGCAGGCCTAGAGTTCTAGGGGGATAAACTTATAAATTTGGTTAAAACAATGACAGCATTATGTTGACTTCTTTGTGGTTACTGCAGAATTTTTTACCTTAGATGACGATCAAGACACTTACCAGTAAATATCGTTACCAGCTACTGTGCAGGCTGACAGGCCGCCAATAGGCCTACAGGATTTATTGCACAAAACTGATTTTTTTTTTACAGAAGGTTTAGAAACTATAGCGAGATTCATCATCATGTGTAATGTTTATCACTTGCGCTACATCTCAGTATTTAATTTCAAATGAATTTTGCAACCTGACGCCACTTCAGCGGTTGTGTACGAAGTCTATGGGGAGTCAAGAAAACTAACTGCTAACTAAATATTGGAAATGTGGAAAGAGTTCCATACTGGGCCGGCCACCACTCACCTGAAAAGTACCAAAAGTTGTAAATCTGATGAAGAAACACGATCTAAGGAGTGCAAAAATTCTTAAAATACTTTTTCTGTCATGGCCCATAGAGTATACTTACTTAGTGCAGGAGGTCTGACGAGTGGTGTCCCAGTAGGCCGAGTATGGAATTCTTTCCCTTAAATTTATCCTGTCCTTATCGACACCAGAATTACACCAAACTTACCCTTTAATATTCGAAGAACAAATTTTCTGTGATGTGAGACAAGATCTCTCAAAAAGAAGACTTTTAACAACAATCACAGTTAGGAAACAAACGACGATGCAGCTTCCATCCACTGCACACATCACAAAATTGACGGGGCGCCCTCTTTAGAGCTCAAGTCGGCGCATGCATCATCCCACAATGCAGTATTCCAACATGGATGCGCCCATGTAAAAAGCAATTTTGTAAAATTCCCGCTCCAGTTCGTCGCAATTTTTTACGGTTGAAGGAATATCCTAGTATTTTTTTGTTATTTCCACACCAATTTCAGAGTGCCAGGATCAAGAAAACGCTACATTATGTCTTCAAAGCCATTGAAAATGTGAGTTTGTCGCCGTGACCGTACGCGCTGTGCAACAGCCAACTCGTACGCCGACCAACCATGCCAACTCGTACGCCCGGTCCGGCCAACTCGTACGCCGGCTGAAATAAGCCAATTTTAATCAATTGAACATGAAATTTTGGAATTCCGAAAGAGAACATAATCCGTTCTTTCCCAGACTGCAGTAATATAACATGTAGGCCCCTATAATTTGTGTTTGAAATAAACTCTTAAAGTCTTAGTTTACTCATATTGAAATAAAAAAGGCAGTGTATATTTTGCCGGAGACGGCAAACCTTTAGTAAACGTTTTTGCCGGATATGCACTGAACATGCGCAGTTACTGTTTTTTTGTACTTAAACATTTTCCGGTGACAACTTTTAGTCTGGCTCCATGCCAAAATTATCGTTGTTACCTCGTATTCACAAGATGGGATTCAGACCATTTTATAATTTCGGACTTTATTTCCCTTTTAAAAAAAATCCTCCAGAGCCACAAATCTGAAAAAGAAAATGTAATACTCTGCAAAAAATGTTTGAGACATGTTAAAATAATAAAAGAAGAATATTCTTATTTATTTGGGGATGAGAAAAAAACCCTTAAAAATGTGGTGCGGTCGGAATCAAACGCGAGTCATCCCGCTTACTAGAGCCTTTGCTTAACCATTACACCAAACGTGCTACACAACTTTTGGTGGGAATTTAATACATCTTATAATTCAGCCCTATTTTAAAGAGTACAGCGCCCTCTGTTGATATGGATTGCCACCGGCAAACCTTTAGTAATCGTTAGTTTGCCGTCATTACCTCCGGCAAAATATCCACTATCAATAAAAAAAGGCCTATTAATAGTTTTACTTTTAGACGATTCCAAGCGATAAAACTTGTGCCTTTTGTTCTCTTACATGGAACTGGGTCCTAAACTTCACGCTGACTTAGTCCGAGTAACTAGGACTCTACGGATCGCTTTTTTAACATTTGGAAATGATAAACTGATAAACATGTCCAAATGATAAACTGATAAAAAAGCATTCCGTAGAGTCCTTGTTACTCGGACTAACGCTGACTGGGAATGGAAATTGTCCAGCTTAAATTTCATGTTATTCAGAACCTAAATTTTCATCACTTTTCCCCCAACAATTTTTGGCATGGTTTCTTCTGAACTAAGGTGTTCCTATAAATTAACCAAATAAACGTGGATATGATCTCTTGACAGACTTGTCTGTGGGGATGTGGAGGGCAGATTCCGTCAGCTATTCACCAGAGTCAACAATGTCAACAGAAAGGCTGGCCCATTTGAGGTGAGATTTCGGAAAAAAATGTTGCAACCTGACGCCACTTTTTTCTTCATATATCATCTCAATGAAGGTCATTCATTGCAAAAATGATGATGATAAGACATGAATCTGGGACTGAGAAACATTTCCAATTTTTATTAGGAAATACTTAAAAGATTTGCTCGATTCTCCATAGACTTTGTATACAATCGCAGAAGTGGCGTCAGGTTGCAACATTTTTTTTCCAAGACTTCATTTGCTAGTCTTAAGACTTGTAATTTTTATGCACTGGATTTACTCTTGTTTAAATGTTAATTTAAATAAAGACAGTGAATATTTGGACGTGTCAGATTCCGTAATAGTAGATGACATTTTCATAGACAATTTTTGCGATTGCCTCATATGTAATTATGACATGTTGGCCATGCCGGCTGTGTTTTAGTAAATGCTAGTTTGTCAAGACAACCTCTGGAAAACTAACATTTACTAAAAGCCAATCAGAGAAATCCTCCATGATAAAAGGTAATATAAGAAAACCGGCGCTGACCAAATATCCATTGCCTTGTATTGTATTACCATGCTTCAATTCAACTGCGATGGTGGATTACAATTGTGCTAAAAAAAACCCTCGTTCTAGGGCTGCAAATGACTGTAATTAAACTAAAAAGTGCCTTTTTATTTAATACAGATGCTGCTTTGTGTTGGAGAGTTTTTCGGTGCAGAGGAAGAAGAGTGGAGAAAGTATGAGAATGGAGAGGAAAAAGGTGAGTCTGTTCATTAGAAAAGAAATGGACCATGTGGTGGTGCCTGACAATTGTTTTGTACTTCTAGAGCTCAGTGGATAATTTTTCTAATCTTATGCATCCATCATCTAGAATTGGTCAAGGAGATTACAGACTAGTTTTGGATCATTTCTCCGAATCATTCATTAGATATCATGGTTCATTGGCTTTGTCACAGACATTACATTTTCTTCCATAATGCTGCAATTACCTAGACATAGTTTTAAATTGTGAATTTTTTTTTGATACAATAATTGAATCTCATAATGTATTTTGTCTTTTCTGATAGCACCAATCCCGACGTACATCCTTGGCCCCAACAGACCAGAGAACATGAAGTATATTAAAGATGTCAATGGGTGTGAACTCTGTGAAAACATCACTTACTTAGGTAAGCAGAGATGTAAATGCCACAGGTTTTTAATAAATTGTAAAAAATAGTACCATGCATGTGTGAAATACTTCTCTTCCAAAGATGGGTCAGGCGGTGAAGAACTTAAAATTTGGTTGAAAATTAAATTTTATTGGTGGGTTTTAAATTTGGGTCATTTACTCTATTTTTAGAAGCAATTAATGCTACTAGTGGAAACTAGCACTATTTTCCCAGCAAAACACAGATTGGGGAGTCAGGTTGGCACGGTGACATTTTGCCGGTTCGATTCCTGCCCGGACCACAAGTGGATTGGGTTTTCAGTCCCTACCTGGTTCTGGGGTTTTCCTCCCACCTCTAAAACTGTAATTTCTTCTCTGTTGTCTCCTCTCCACAGGTTTCTTCAGGCTTGTGAGCTACAGTGCCTAGGGCGCTTTTGGGGAATCCCTGGTTCCATTACCAGAAAGAAATAAAACAAAAACATAAATAAAGCACATTCAGAGTTCCTTTGAACCCTTTATTTATTTCAGGCAAAAAGGGCATTTTCAGTGGTGCGTCCGGATTACAGATTGGCTACCTGAGCGGTACAGAGCAGACGCATGCGGCAGTCCAGGAACCAAACAACTTCAGCAAGGCCGACATCGATGCGCTGGCCGTACCTCTTATCGCAGACTCTAAGTTCAAGGGTTTGGACGTACTCCTGACTTCACCATGGCCCCAGGGGGTGTTCAAGTATTCAAACACACTGGTGAGTTGCGTTTGGTTGTTGTATTGCTGGTAATGATTGGATTTAGTTGATAGGTTTGTGTTGCAGTGGTTCAATTGCTCCATAAAGTCATAATTGTCAGAAACATTTTTAGGAGGCATCTCAAAACTTTGATCATTCGTTCCTTTCTGAATGCTACAAAGATGTGCATTCCTAAGTAGAAGTGTGCATTTATGGGGAGTACGGGAATCTGGTACCTGATTGAAAAAACAAGGGTACCAGGGTATCCGTTAAAGAAACCCAATGCCAAACTTCAAATCTCGGTATTTGCTGCTAAGGTTGTTAAAGGTTTGCATGGTAATACTACCACATTTGGGCATCAGTGCAGCAAGATACAAGTGTGTCCAGTGGCCTGTTTTTGACAATCATTGTAATTGTGTCGTTTGTACTTGTAGGAGGGCCTCAACCCAGAAACAACCGGCTCCAGTCTAATTGCAGATTTGGCTCTCGCTGTGCGACCGCGTTACCACTTTGCAGCTCAAGAGGGCGCTTTCTATGAACGGCTCCCGTACCGCAACCACAAAGTACTGAATGAGTCTACAAAGCATGTCACGCGATTCTTGGGGCTCGCAAAAGTCGGAAATCCAGAAAAGAAAAAGGTACGTCTTGACAGTACATTTTAATCAGAAAAATTGCTGGAGGTATTTGACTGAGAATTTTTTTTTAAAATGCATGATTTTTTTTTTGTAAGAAGAGTTTGGCAACTAAGACTGGCATACTGAAATGCATTTGATATTTAGTCTTTCTTATCCATTATTCTGTTGTCAGTACTTGTACGCCTTCAACATCGTCCCAATGAAGTCCATGGAGAAGGAGGAGTTGGTCAAGCAACCACAGGATGTGACCGAGTGTCCATATAGCTGGTCCGGAACCAGACTAGAGCAGAAACCAGAGGTAAACAATAACGCTACGAGTGTTACAAGGTTTAGATTCCAGTAGATAATTATTTGAAGCCATTTACAATGAACGTTTACTCAGAAAAAACCCTACGTGGAATGTCGTTCTGATTTCACATAGAGATTAGGCAGAAAATATTTTTTCTTCCGGTTTCCCTTCCTACCCTAATCTGACAGCCCATACCCTATTTTTTTGTGGGGAAAATGAGAAAAAAAACACCCAAAACCATCAATTACTACCTTTTACCCTTGACTACACGCAGACGCCTCCATATGATCGTTCACAAAAAAGATGCCCCCCCCCAAAAAAAATCCCGACCTACCTACCCTATTTTTAATGCCATGTAATCAGAAGCAGATTTTTTTTTTTTTGGCCTTATCTACAATCCAGCTCAACGACATTAGTCGGAATTAGGGACATACTTAGAAAATGTTGGTTCTCAAACTAAAACAATTATGAACAATTTCACAAACGACTTATGTGGTTCAATATTAGGTTTGACCCTTCACTGACGTATTTTATAAACACTGTATACTCAGTGTTGCCTCCGAGTGATTGTGAGAAAACTCACTCGGGTGGGACTCGAACCCACGACCTCTGCTTTCTAGCACAGACGTCTTACCACTCGACCACCGAGCTTGCCAGGGTCGGCTGGCTGGTTCAAATCTGATACAGCAGCGGGTACCACAGTGAAACTATTCATAAGATGTGGCAACACCAAGTATACAGTGTTTATAAAAATGTGTTGATAAAGGGTAAAAACCGATATTGAATTGACATCACCCCGACGCAAATTCCATCTTATGAATAACTCATGTGGCCATTTTGTTGACCAGTTCTTCATCCAATCAAATTAGTTTAACCACGTACAGTTCAACACTGGTTTGCATAGTACCTTGCCTCAGCTTTACCAGATAAGTTTTGAATGTTTCTTTTCTTTGACTGTTCATTGCTTTTCTCAGGCAGACATGTCTAATCAGTACTTCTTCAGCCAGAATTCAGGAGGAAGGGGCAGAGGTCAGAAGAGGTCACGAGGTCAACACCACGGCGGACCGGACAGGAAAAAAAGACCACGTATGAGAAAATGAAATCATAATGTTTCAATTAAAGAATAGCCCTTTATGGTTTTGGATTTATTTTTTTGGTTTAGTTGTAGTACCCACTGCTGCATCAGACTCAATCAGGCCAGCCAGGAAGCTTGGTGGTCGAGTGGGTAAGACGTCTGCACTAGTAAGCAGGAGGTCGTGGGTTCGAGTCCCACTCGAGCAGTTTGTGAATGGTTTCTTGCAAGCCCTCAGACAACACTGAGTATACAGTGTTTATCCAAAAACATCGGTGAAGGGCAAAACTAATATAGATATGTACATCTCCCCAACGCATATTTCATCTCATTTAAAAAAAAAAGGGTAACTCTGTACTTGGTTGGTTCTTCTCCTAAATACTCCGCGTGGAAGTTTTAACAGAAGGCCAAAAAGGGCAAACCCTTCTCTTAGCAATAAGTGTTATTTTACTGGGTTCTTTTACGTGCATTACACAACTCACTGGACCTTTGACTTTACATGCCATCCGAAGTACAAAGCAATAATAGTTAAGTGCCTTGCTTAAGGACACAAGTGTTCAGACCTGAGCTTGAACCCACGCTACTATTGCCTCTGAAACACCAGGGCATGAGTCCGGTGCAGTGCTCTTAACCACTAGGCCATGACACTACATTTTTGTTGATGAATTGTCCAATCATTGAATGTTACAGAGCCGACAGGTCCATGCTGGTTCTGTTTGGGAAGCCCTGAGGTTGAGAAACATCTTGTAGTCAGCGTCGGAACATCGGTAAAAAGTGGTCTTTTATTTCATATCGTTTTCATTTTTATGTCAGAGATCACGAAACGTTACTGATATTGAAAAAATTAAGAATTCCCAATTTTGTTTGGGTAGTTACCACATTTTATTTTGTTACCAAACATTTTTCATAAGTGTTATGATTTGATATGGAGTTCTAAATTTGCTGATATTTTTATCACAATTAACAAATACTATTTGCTTTCAGTAAGTCAGATTTTCTCTATTTTACAGACGTACATGGCATTGGCAAAGGGAGGTCTGATTCCGGACCATGTCCTCGTTCTTCCTATTGGTCACTACCAGTCTATTGTTGATTTGCCCGAAGTGAGTATTAATGACGTGCTCCAATTTGATCATGAATATTTATGAGGTGTAGTAAAAATTTGTATTCCCTGTGGATTGTAAATTTTGTGTCAAGCAACATTTTTTGGGCTAAACAATTTTGTGTGCTTCTCCACTCCATGAAATTGGCCCAGTTGTTTATGGAGCACCTAAGCAAAAAAATATTGCTTAGTCAATTTTTGTGCAGAGCAAAAAAAATTGGGAACCAGTCATGGACAATGTACATTACATGGCTATCTGGCTGGTAACCTGGTTTTTGTGCTTAGCAAATTGGCATGATTAGCACTCCATGAACTTGATTGTGTTTCTGTCCATTTCTTAGGATGTTATTGAGGAACTGGAGCAGTACAAGAGCGCCCTCCGGAGGTACTTCAAGTCTATTGGAAAGACCTGCGTCATCTTCGAGAGGAATTTCAGAACACAGCATCTTCAACTACAAGTAAAAATTCATCACAGATTTATCGTATGAACTATGACATCCTTTGCTGGAACTATTTGACCGCCTTAAATTGAGAAGTAGTTTCATTTGAGAAAAAAACATTAACAATAACAACTCAAATTAATACCAGATTCACCCAACATTTTTAAAACCTAATATCACTTAACACGGAAAAGCAAGGCTGCACGGATTTGTGCTCATTCAGCTGAAAATTAATCGCGCTCCTTCATACAATGTTTGCGTGACCCAAATAGTAGAGCGAATAGCGCCCTCCATGTTCATTCACAAAGGCCATTACGACTGCTTACCTCTCGCCTTGTTGCAGGTCATACCAATCAACAGAACCGTCTGTGATGACATCAAGGAAGTCTTCACTTCCAGAGCGGAGGAACAAAAGTTGGAATTGTTTGAGATTCCCAAACACACTGATCTCAAACAGGTAGGCTATTCTGAATCAACTGATTCTGCGTATTAATTAGTTAAATCAATTAATTTATTCACGTTTATTGGAACAAATTGTAAGACGCAGCTTCAAAAGTGGAAACTGTACAAGTACACTATAACAACTAAAAATGGAAAATAGAAAAGTTTGATATGCTAAAGAAATCCGATTTATTTCATAGAATTAACATATTTCTAAGAATAGATTTGAGGCTTTGCATAGTGGAGTATCAGTATCGTTTCGGTTTGCAGTAACACCATGTGGTAATAACTGCTGTCGTTCAGTAGATATTTGGTTCTGATAAGAACTTGTCCTGCTTATTATCAACTATTGCTAAGTAGTTTTAGTTCTGATAAGAATAGTCCTGCTTAGTTCTAAAAGAACTTGTCTTTGGTCTCAACGTTTTGACTAGCCTGCTCTAGTCATCGTCAGTAGTGTTTATGGAGATCTGAATCATTTTAGTCCATTTATTTTAAGTAACATCTGTCTGTCCTGTCTTTCAGGTTGTATCAGTCGGCAATCCTTACTTCTACGTTGAGTTGGACGGCGGAGTCAAACTCCTGCATCAGATCAAGAGGAACTTCTTTCCTCTTCAGTTTGGCAGGTAAGAACTCAAGTCATTCTGCAACTCCTTTTGAGCAAGACAAAACACTGGAACTCAAACAAAAATATTGTATTTTCTTGAGCAATTGAACAGCTGAACGTAAAGGTAATATTTTTACAAAATTTGCAAACATTAAACAACAAAACTATTAAATTATTAAGAAATACCTTACTTGACTTTAAGTGAATAATAGTCTCAAGCATCCTGTGAAATCATCGTACCTGGTGTGCTGTCTTTTCTAAGAAAAGTGGAATTTCGTATCAATTTCCAGCGATGGTCAGCCGACCATCTTTCGAAAAAAACCTGACTTTTTGTCAAAGACTGCCCCCAATTTACCAAATTTAGTTAGTCAATATTTTGTTTGCAATCCGTTACACACCCGTGAATGAGTGCAAGCCAGCTAGTCTGGTTCCCTGACCTGACAATTCCCTGACATCTATAAATTGCTCCGTTTTGTCTGAAGTAAGGTCAGGGAACCAGACTACGAGAACATCATGTTTTTCTTGGTTTTTCCAGCATCTTTAAACACAAAACTTTAAAACAGGTTGGTGTAACAATATTTGCTATAAAATGCTCACCCCAAATCCATCTATGTCTGAAAATTACAACAAAAGCAAATGTTGTATATTACCTGTAAGTCTAAGACTTAGAAATTGCAAAAAAAATGTAATTTTTAAATTATAGCCACATATAAACTAACGCCAATGTTTTGCGTCAAACAATTGCAGTTTCAGCAATCTCATTGACTCAGATATGCGCCTTATTAAACCTTGTCAATAAATAAGATGACCTTATCCTTCTCCTTGTTTCTCCAGGGAGGTCATGGCCAGTGAAGACCTCCTTGACATGCCAGACAGAGCCAACTGGAAGGCTTGCTCCATGGAGAAGGAGGAAGAGGCAAGGTTAGCTCAGGAATTCCGCAAGAAATTCGCTCCGTTTGATTTCAACGATGAGTAAAGATTTAACAGAATATAGCCAGGAAGGATTACTTTTGGGATTTCTTTAGTGAAAACAGTGATTGCTTTCCACCATCACTGGGTCACCCTAAAGTTTGCTTCAGTATTTCACACAATGCATTCCCCTTTAGTGAAGCGATCTGAGCTATACTAAATGCACATGTGATGGTTAACGACGGATCCGTGGGAGGGGGGTGGCAAAGGGGGCCTTGGGCCCCCCCCCCAAAAAAAAAAACGAATGCAATTTTTTTATAAGTGACATTGCAAAAAAGGCAGCATCTGTGTACACTGCCATCTTTTCTAAAGCAAAAAATTTGGTTAAAGTGGTCAGAAATTGCTTCAGATTGCACCACAGAGCATCTAGAATCAAAAAAGTTTCCGGGGCCCGCTTCGATGCCGTAAATTTTTGGACCCACTATTTGGGGGACCAACATTTTTGGCCCCCCCCCTCCCCCAAATTGTATCCTGGAACCGCCCTTGGTGATGCTCCCAGTAACTGCTTAGTCTAACAAAACCCTAATTTCAAAACCCGGATTGGTGCATAGACATGCTGATACTTATGTGTGCATTAAGACGTCTACAGATCTTTTTCCAAATTTATACTTCGCTTGCGTGCAAAGGAAATTAAACAATTGAGTAGGAACAATCTGTTTGTTACAGTTGACACAATTTTTGTGGGGTTTTTCTCAATCGTTGATCAAATGTTTTAGCATGTATTTAATTGTAATATTAAAGCAGCAATTTTTAAATGCTCTTTTTTTTTTAAGTCTGTAAAATGTAAATACTGAATAAATGCACAATTTAGTCTGAATTTTTAATGGTCTCAATTTTACGTGCATGTATGTGGAGTGACTTTTGCATAAAAATGGTATGTACATGTACCTTTATTTTCTAGGCATTTATCACAGTGAAATTATCAGTGCATGACACTGGCATTAACAATTTAAGTGTGGTTGACAAAAATACACATTTTTAAAAAATGTACATTGGTGATAAGAAAGCACTAAAATTTGAAATTTCCAAGAAATGTCAAATTGTGATGAAAGTGCAAGGTTAACCCCTTACAATTTGAAACTATCAAGAAAAGACCAATTTTGCCCAATTTTGATGAAAATGCCCTTACAATTTTAAATTTCCCAGAAAAGTCAAATTTTGCTTAATTTTGATGAAAATGCAAAGTCAACCCCTTACAATTTGAAGCTATCCAGAAAAGTCAAATTTTGCCCGATTTTGATGAAAATGCAAGGTTAACCCCTTACAATTTGAAACTATCCAGAAAAGAGAAATTTTGCCCAATTTTGATGAAAATGCACGGTTAACCCCTTACAATTTTACATTTCCAAGAAAAGTCAAATTTTGCCCAATTTTGATGAAAATGCAAGGTTAACCGCTTACAATTTAATTTTCCCCAAAAAAGTCCAATTTTGCCCAATTTGATGGAAATGCAAGGTTAATCCCTTACAATATGAATTTTCCCAGAAAAGACCAATTTTGATCAAAATGCAAGGTTAACCCCTTACAATTTTAAATTACCAAGAAAAGTCAAATGTTGCCCAATTTTGATGAAAATGCAAGGTTAACCCCTTGCCATTTTAAATTTCCAAGAAAAGTCAAATTTTGCCCAATTTTGATGAAGATGCAAGGTTAACCCCTTACAATTTTAAATTTCCCACAAAACTAAAAAATTTCCCGATTTTGATGAAAATGCAAGGTTAACCCCTTACAATTTGAAACTACTCAGAAAAGTCAAATTTTGCCCGATTTTGATGAAAATGCAAGGTTAACCCATTACAATTTTAAATCCCCAGAAAAATCAAATTTTGCCCGATTTTGATGAAAATGCAAGGTTTACCCCTTACAATTTTAAATTACCCAGAAAAGACAAATTTTGCCCAATTTGATGAAAATGCAAGGTCAACCCCTTACAATTTGAAACTACTCAGAAAAGTCAAATTTTGCCAGATTTTGATGAAAATGCAAGGTTATCCCCTTACAATTTGAAACTACTCAGAAAAGTCCAATTTTGCCCAATTTTGATGAAAATGCAAGGTTAACTGCTTACAATATAATTTTCCCCAGAAAAGTCCAATTTTGCCCAATTTGATGGAAATGCAAGGTTAACCCCTTACATTTCAAATTTCCCAGAAAAGTCCAATTATGTCAAATTTTCATGAAAATGCAAGGTTAACCCCTTGCAATTATTTTTTCCCAGAAAAGACGAATTTTGCCCAATTTTGATGAAAATGCAAGGTTAACCCCTTACAATTTTAAATTTCCCAGAAAAATCAAATATTGCCCGATTTTGATGAAAATGCAAGGTTAACCCCTTACAATTTTAAATTTCCAAGAAAAGTCCAATTTTGCCCAATTTTCATGAAAATGCAAGGTTAACCCCTTTCAATTTTAAATTTCCCAGAAAAATCAAATTTTGCCCAATTTTGATGAAAATGCAAGGTAAACCCCTTACAATTTTAAATTTCCCAGAAAAGTCCAATTTTGCCCGATTTTGATGAAAATGCAAGGTTAACCCCTTACAATTTTAAATTTCCCAGAAAAGTCCAATTTTGCCCGATTTTCATGAAAATGCAAGGTTAACCCCTTACAATTTTAAATTTCCCAGAAAAGTCCAATTTTGCCCAATTTTCATGAAAATGCAAGGTTAACCCCTTACAATTTTAAATTTCCCAGAAAAATCAAATTTTGCCCGATTTTGATGAAAATGCAAGGTTAACCCCTTACAATTTTAAATTTCCAAGAAAAGTCAAATTTTGCCCAATTTTCATGAAAATGCAAGGTTAACCCCTTTCAATTTTAAATTTCCCAGAAAAATCAAATTTTGCCCAATTTTGATGAAAATGCAAGGTAAACCCCTTACAATTTTAAATTTCCCAGAAAAGTCCAATTTTGCCTGATTTTCATGAAAATGCAAGGTTAACCCCCTTACAATTTTAAATTTCCCAGAAAAATCCAATTTTGCCCAATTTTCATGAAAATGCAAGGTTAACCCCTTACAATTTTAAATTTCCCAGAAAAATTTAATTTTGCCCAATTTCGATGAAAATGCAAGGTTAACCCCTTACAATTTTTAATTTCCAAGAAAAGTCAAATTTTGCCCAATTTTCATGAAAATGCAAGGTTAACCCCTTACAATTTTAAATTTCCCAGAAAAATCAAATTTTGCCCGATTTTGATGAAAATGCAAGGTTAACCCCTTACAATTTTAAATTTCCAAGAAAAGTCCAATTTTGCCCGATTTTGATGAAAATGCAAGGTTAACCCCTTACAATTTTAAATTTCCAAGAAAAGTCAAATGTTGCCCGATTTTGATGAAAATGCAAGGTTAACCCCTTACAATTTTAAATTTCCCAGAAAAGTCCAATTTTGCCCGATTTTGATGAAAATGCAAGGTTAACCCCTTACAATTTTAAATTTCCCAGAAAAGTCAAATTTTGCCCAATTTTCATGAAAATGCAAGGTTAACCCCTTACAATTTTAAATTTCCTAGAAAAGTCAAATGTTGCCCAGTTTTCATGAAAATGCAAGGTTAACCCCTTACAATTTTAAATTTCCCAGAAAAGTCAAATTTTGCCCGATTTTGATGAAAATGCAAGGTTAACCCCTTACTATTTTAAATTTCCCAGAAAAGTCAAATGTTGCCTGATTTTGATGAAAATGCAAGGTTAACCCCCTTACATTTTAAATTTCCCAGAAAAGTCAAATTTTGCCCAATTTTGATGAAAATGCAAGGTTAACCCCTTACAATTTTAAATTTCCCAGAAAAATCAAATTTTGCCCAATTTTGATGAAAATGCAAGGTTAACACCTTACAATTTTAAATTTCCAAAAAAAGTCAAATTTTGCTAAATTTTTATGAAAATGCAAGTTTAACTCCTTACAATTTGAAACTACTCAGAAAGACAAATTTTGGACCGACATTTATCTTACAATTAAAATAATTTAGAGCAACACAATTTTTTGTTTATAAACACTATATCTCCTTTAATGACATCTGGAATACATTCCGTTACATCAGCGATTGAATAATCATCTAAAAAAATTTTTAATACACATTGATTACAAAAATAGGTCAGTTATTATACAGACGAGAATAAAAGACTTTGACACCATTTTAAAACATTCCCCTTCTATATATAGTACTTACTATCAAGAATACGAGGTCAAAGGGTAATTATATGCAAACTATTCTACATGAATATACATCAAGGATGACTTGTTCGCAGCACAGCCTCACCACAGAAACATTGTATTGCTATTTTTTTCTGTAAATTTCTTTCATTATAAAGGTTTTTCTAACAGAATTTAGAAACGCTGTTTATGCAATTATTCCACACAATTACAAGCTTTGAGCAACAGGAATGTTTGGCAATGACGATTTCGAAAATCTTGAAATTACATTTCAATTTTTGTACCGACTAAAATGGTTCAGTGGATTATTTATCTACCTGGAATGGTTATTGTTGGAACAGTAACTTTCAAAGTAATGCTGTAAGATTACATCATACATACATGTATGTAGTTACAACACTGTGATTTGGCCAGAGAAATAAATTTTTAATCATTACTTTATTACCAGGTTAGACTTGAACCTTAGACCCTAAAGATGACACCCTCTCGCAGTGTGTTATGCTGGTGTAAAAGATTAATACAAAAATAACAATTTTACCATGATTTTCCACTTTATACACAAATAGTACATGATTTCTTTAAAACTATTATCTTTTTTAGAAAATAAAAATGCATAGATTAGTACAGTGCGATCACAATTATAATCAACAAGAAACTGAATAATCACCAGACATTTAAGATATAAATATTAGATATCTCTACACCAGACATACACTTCTAAAGAATGACATTTAATGAAGATCATAATAGATGTTTCTCCTAATATAAGGGCATACATAATTTCATTTTAGTTACTGCTGGCACCTTGTATTTTAAATTCTTATAAGCTGACGTTAACATGTGATAGATACAGTAATGGTTCTTTCATCAAATTTTTGACATGATCATAGTTTTATATATGTACTTTCTTAATTTTTTTCTTAATCCCAATATTCTTGGACTTTAAAAGTTTCAGAAGAAAAAGTGCAATGTTAAAACTAAAAGATACATAATACATTCTGAACCTCGATTTACATATAGCTTATGAATATTTACATATAATTAGTAGGCACTTATGCAAATGAGTGGTCCCTCAACAAGCTGCTTTTCTCACCAAGCCATGAATGGTTGAAATCTCTGCTCTCCATCCTTCGATTTTGAAAACACGCACATCACTTTTTCTTGGCAACAAAACCGAAGCCCCAAACTACAGGCAAGGAATCTCTGAAATCAACGTTGTCTACAAATCGATCAATTTACTTTTGGAAAAATTAAAAATCTGATATGTGGATGGAGGAATACAAAGGTATAATCCTGTAAGAAATATACATCGGATCGACAAGTGGCTACAAAAAACAACTAACATTAGTCAAATATCAACTTATCACCTCAGTGCTACAAGAGTCGCAATCAGAAAACACAATTCAGAATATATTAAGATTATATGAACATAAAAAATAACATCTGAACAGGGAAATGTTATGTATAATACTTGAATACTAATAAGCTACAGGTTCATGAATATCTATGATTTATATGAATATATATGAGATCACATGACCTGTATGATTTGAATATTTACATCTGTTTAACATGCATATGACCTTCACTTTCATGACCCTTCTTAATGACAATACATTCAAAGCGCATATACTTCACCAATGTTTAAAATTATTTATAAATATCAAAACAACTGTAATGAAGAAAAAAAGGATTAGCAAGTTTTAAAACTAATCCTTGCTGAAGGAAAAAGTGAGAAACATTTATTAAAATAATTCACATTAAGCTCATTACAGTAAAATAATCATTGGTACTGACTAAATTGTGTTTATACACCAATTTTATTTTTAGGCTGCAGTGTTTTCCTCAATGCAGTACTAAATATATACAGGATTCCCCAGATCTCTTTAACATCTTTGCAGTACTACGATAACAATGATATTTACAAGTATTTCGGATGGGGGGGGGGGGGGGTCGTCAACCTGGAAATTATAAAAGTGATGGCATGTTTCTTTTTAAAATAACTACCATCATTTTGGTGACTTTGAATACAAGTTTACTGGCTGCAATGCCAATGAATTCTTGCAGGTTTGAATAAAAAAAATGGTGGGTATTACTTTTAAAATGCATCAATTCAAACAGTGACATTTTGGCAAATTTGTTAATGAGCCGTAAAAAAAATATTTCACATCGTGGTGGACATTAGCGGTTTCATTTTGCATATTTCAATCGTGCAATTTTTTAGCACAGTGTACTTTTCCCTCAGAAGGAAATGCACAAGAATACATTCATCTACTCACAATCACAGGTTATGAGGACAGTAACTGGTAGCAAGGAAAACACAAGCGTGAATACTAGCAATTTTATAAGTAAGATTTGAGGCTTTGCATGGTGGAGATACTAAATAATGAAAGGTTTGCGGAAACACCATGTGCGAATAATTTCTCAACTAAGAGAATGGTTCTGAAAAGAACCAGAGGTATAAACTCAACGTTCCGAAGACGTCTCCTGAAGACAGTAGAGCATACTGACCGGAACGTCGAGTTTATACCTCTGGTTCTTTTCAGAACCATTCTCTTAGTTGAGAAATTATTCGCACATGGTGTTTCCGCAAACCTTTCATTATTTAGCAATTTTATAGCTTTCTAAACTGACGACAGATTTGCTTGAAGCGCCCTCAATTAACAATATCAATGAATGCTACATTATAGTCTGCCAATAGACCATTATCATGTTGCGGCCATCTTGATTTTTTTCCATTCAAATCAACGTAACCAAAGTGAGGCTGGAAGGAAAAATAGTCTGGTTCCTTTTTGCAAAAAAAAAAATGTCATTCAGTACTGTTAGTGGATACAGGGAACATGACTGAAATGGTGGCAGCATGATAATGTCAAATAGACCCCTCTCATAGACAGCCATCTTGGTAGGCAAATTACAATTGAGTATCCAACGCCATGCATGTACGCGCAGTGTGAAAAATGTTCCAAACATGTGCGCATGTTCCTCAAAATTTCTTCGAAACACGGCACAGCAGATGTGCGTCAGGGAAATTTGAATCCCAAATCGCTGATGCACGTGGCAATCTGCAGAAAGTGACTGATTATTTATACAAATCCTTTTACCGCACATAGATTACAACCCCAAAAATATAAAAAGAAATAAGGAAAATTAGCAACTCTATTTTGACTACAAATAGCATGGAAGGCATGATGACGATAACTAAACATCAGCCGAAATGCGTTCTATTTTCTTCTTCTGAGCAGGTGGCGGCCATTTTGATTCCAGAGAGCAAAGCATGATGGGACAAGGCGACATGCAAATCAGTATAAGATATCGGTTGTGTGGCTTCGGCTGGACAGGCCGCCTGGTTGAGTGGAGTAGTTACCAAAATGCTGCCGAGTCTGAAGGGGGAAGGGGGGGGGGGGGGGGGGGGGGGGGGGGGAGAGAGGAAGGGGGGAGAGGAGGGGTACAGATGTTTGGAAAGGGACAAACGAGAGCATGGCGTAATTATGCAAATCATGCAAAGCAACTACATATACAACTAACAATCAGCAAATAGCCAACAAAAAGCTTTTTTAACAAGGCATGAATCTGATGCAATGATTGGAATACGGCATCATGCAGTTTTACAGCCAACAAGAGAGAAAGGATCGCATTTTTTTTCTAACTTTAAATTTTTTTTGTGGGTGATGAAGATACAGGCCCCGTCATCATTTTTAAAATATGCATAATTGACTTCAAATTAATAACAAATAATTAAATAAGGATTAAATTTGGTCAGGTTGAGGTAAAAATAAAATCGATCAGAGGTTATAAACATTTACATTTGGTGGCAAACCTTTTGCAAAGGACAAATGGGAATTGAAATGTGTGCTAATGAAGGTTAAATCGTGGGCGGGATACAAATAATGGTTTGTTATTTGGATGAAAACGGGTAATGAATTACAAACAAAGAGACATTTTCAGAATGGAAAACACGGATTTGTGTAACTACAAATGTACATTACAAACACATTTTCAAACCAAATACGTATTTGGTAAATTTGAAGTCAAATACATCATTGGTTAGTGACAATAAGTGTCAGTACGATCAAAGAAGAAAACAAATTAGTGTAACAGTACAAAACAACATGATTTCAGAAATAGTGAATACTTGGGCCACTATTCATAGTCAGGCAGTGTTAGTACCCAGCATGCAACCGGACAAAAAGACTTTCAAACTCTTCAAATTTTATCACAGTGTGATCGGTTTTCAGCGATTTTAACACCGCCTGACTGTGAATAAGTGCCCAATTGAGAATGATGGAGTTTATGTACCGGGCGGTGCCGCGGGATTGAAATCGGGCGGGGGCGAGTTGAACGGTGAGTTGTCGTGCTCGCTGGAATTGTCGGAGATAGAGCGAACTTTCCGTCTGTCCATTATAGCCTTGAGTTCAGAGGATGTGTTGGTATTATCCTACGACAGCAACATAGAGAACAGCTCCTCTTAGTAACGATAACGCTGCCAATTATATCAGAATCGGGCCGAAATTGGGCCGCCGATATCAACTGATCGAAAGGAGCAATGCTCATAGAGATTTTTGGCAAGGTATGCACATCTAGAGTTGGAAAATGTGTGATAGCTTTGCAGTGTGAGCGGTGGCAGTTTTGTATCAATCTTAATTTTGTTTCTCCAAAATGGCTGTCAATATGCTTGTTACTGGATTAATTGTATGTGGTATAACAAGCATGTTTTGGCCGCCATTTGTTTAAAAACGTGATAGCACCCAAAAAGCTGCCACCGCTGCAATGCTATTACATATTTTCCAACTACAGGGGTGCATATTTGATACCGACCAAACCCCAGGCTGATGGCCTATTACTGCTTTTGTGGAATTTCTTAGGTAAATATTCCTGCCCAACCCAACCAACAACTAATGTAATGACACATATCTGTGCCGCCAGAGTTTTGTTAATGATTTACTTTATTTAGTTTATTGAATTCTTATTTTAATTGGGTAGCCCATTCAGTGGAAACCACAGGTCTCCCATGGGGCCCAGTAAAGAGAAGACAGTGTGAAGAAATTACAGTTTTAGTGGTGGGAGGAAAACCCTGAAGACTATACCGAGGAAAACCCACGGAATCAAGTAGGGACTGAAAACCCAATCCACATATTGGCCCGGGCAGGAATCGAACCCGGGTCACAGCAGTGGAAGGCGAGGAAAGTACCGCTACGCCAACCTGACTCCCTATGATCTTCCATGAAGTCCGTCCGAATTTCACCTTCAGTTATTCAGTTACTGAACCGTCACACCAAATATACAAGCTAATATCCAACACCACATTCACGTGTATGTACTTTTGCCCCAGCTTCAGATCCCACACCACAAGTGGACAAATGTGTCCGACATTTGGAAGTCAATCGTACGTGGGTGCTTAAAGGGTTAATAAATGAAATGAAATTTAATCCACACATTGGAACTCTTGTGAGTGTTAATATTGTGCTGGTTAGTCATTCACCCTAACCCTAGGGCCTTTTTGCTAGGAACCATCCTCAATTCTTTCAAAATCCTCCAAATTTTTCTCATATTCAAATGAAGGATACCCACTGCCTCAATCCTTCAAAATCGTCAGACAGTCCTGCCTCTAAAAGTGCATTCATCCTCAATCCTCCTCTTCTTCAAACACCATTCATCCTCACTCCTCCAAAATCCTCATATTTTTCATACACCATTCATCCTCAATCCTCCAAAATCCTCCCAAACTGCAATGAGGATTTTGAAAGATTGAGAATCCAAGAGACTTAACGATCTTTGCATTTTGGTTAGAAACTTTCCTTAAGTTGTTCTGTGTGAAACTAAAATCCAGCTGGAGTTTCTGTCTATGAACTGCAAATGTTGTCCGGTTAACACCCAAAAAATTCACACTGTTAGGTAACGGAAACAAGAAGGTACCGGCCAGTACCAGACACCTGTAAGAGCAAGTCCGTACAAGCCCAAACTAGTCAATTCCAGTCGGAACCGGTCAACATCAATCAATTAGAACCAGTCACAGCCAGTGACAAACTAGTCAATATCACTCAATCAGCCAGGACCAGATACAACCTGCAAGGACCAGTTAAAACCTGCCAGAACCAGTCAGTTCCAGTCGGAACCAGTCAATGCCAAAAACTAGTCGGTATCAATCAAACTGGAACCAGTTGGACAAGTTACAGCCAGTGAAAACTAGTCACTATCAGTCAGAACCAACCAGAACCAGTCAGTCCCAGCCAAGAACCAGTTGAGGTTTTATCAAAATCTGAACCAGTTAGAGCCTTACACAACCTGTCAGTACCAGTCAGAACCAGTTAGAACCAGTTAGAACCACTCACCTCTAGGCCTGATTTCTGCACCATCAGCTGGCTGTAGACGCGGTTGGCATCGTCAAAGCAAACCTGACGCAGCTCTTCCTTGGTCAGGCTGAAAAGCTGAGCACCAGTCAAGACTCCCAGGCTGTCCACAGTCCTGTCAAAAATTTATGAGAATATTAAAATCACCACAGTAAGTAATGAAAGGTTTGCGGAAACACCATGTGCAAATAATTTCTCAACTAAGAGAATGGTTCTGAAAAGAACCAGAGGTATAAACTCGACGTTCCGGTCAGTATGCTCTGACCGTCTTCAAGAGAGTGCCTAAACACCTAAAAGACGGTCAGAGCATACTGACCGGAACGTCGAGTTTATACCTCTGGTTCTTTTTCAGAACCATTCTCTTAGTTGAGAAATTATTCCCACATGGTGTTTCCGCAAACCTTTCATTATTTAGTATCTCCACCATGCAAAGCCTAAAATCTTACTCACCACAGTAAGCTTCACACTTAACCCACTACCACCTGTACTACATTGTATAACATTGTATTACATTGTATTACATTGTATTACATTGTAATACATTGTATTACATTGTTTTACATTGTATGCATGCTCTGATGAATCCATACAACCATACAGTGCTGAAGCGGTGCAGGGAGTAAAAGGCAGGGCAGTTTGGAATTATACAGGGAGTAACAGGCAGGGTAGTTGAGGGTGGTACAGGTATGAATCATAGAATTGGATTCAATCCCAATACACCACTTTGACAACAGAATAAACCTGATAACTGACGAAAGGAAACAAAATTGGACAAGCTTTGAGGCAATTGTAAAGCTAAAATGCAAAGATATTAATTTTTTGTTCCTGTCTGTTTGGATAATGAGTTGGAAAATGAAGGGGAATTCGGCCTGTTGTTTAACTGGTAATAGCTGCATTGGAATGTATAAGAGCTAACTATGTGGAAACTCTGATAAAGTTTCAAGTAAGTATCGTTTGGGTTTCAATAACACCATGTAGTAGTAACTACTGTCGCTCATTAAATATTTAGTTCTGAAAAGAACTTGTCCTGCTTATTGTCAACGTTCGCTATTAGTAGTTTTAGTTCTGATAAGAACAGTCCTGCTTTAAGCTCTAACAGAACTTGTCTTTGGTCTCAACGTTTTGACTAGCCTGCTCTAGTCATCGTCAGGAGACTGAGTTTTTATCAGAACCAAATATCTTCTGAGTGACAGCAGTTATTATCACATGATGTTACCGCAAATCGAAACGAGACTGATACTCCACCATGCAAAGCCTCAAATCTTAGTGTCAAGTAAGTTCAACAGTCAAAATCTTTGTCCGAGAGCTCATTTTCAGAAGAGGAGCTATTGTGTACTCACAGTTTGCTGAAGCCTTTACTCTGTAGCCACTTAGTGACATCGTCTGCCGATGACAGGTAGTTGATGTTGACACTTGCTCCCGAGGTACGTCGGATGTTGAAGTTCCTTGGCGGGCCCTGGTTGACTCGCTTCATCAACTCCTCATGCAGATCTGTGTGCGTCTTCTCTGCACGGTTTGGGATTAAATCTTCAACTATGGGTGGATTGATTGTTTGCAGTGGAGGGGTGGGGTTAGGTGGATTGGGTGAGGAAGACGTTAGGACGTGGAGTATATCCATGAGCAGGGATTTGACGATGGCCAGCCAGGAAGCAACAGGTGGATGATGGATTGTTAACGACGAGGAAAATAGGAAAGGAATGAGACACAGGATTGGGATATATGATGCAAGGATGAAGATGCGGATGATGTTTAAGAAGGCGGAAATTGACAGAGGAGGGTGGTGGAAGGATTGAAATGAGATGGGTGCAGTGATTAAGAAGGAAGACACAAGATTGTTTGGAATTGTTTAAGATGGGTGAGCAGAAAAATGGACGAGGTGATGAAAGACAAAGATTGGGTTGAGATGCGAGAAGTGCAGACAGGAATCACAGAGGAGAAAATGAAGAAAAAGAACGGGGGAGGGGGGAGAGGGCAGACGGCATGGGAATAAGACAGGACATTTAGCAGGGGAAAGAACGGGAGAAAAGCAAAATAGTTTTGTTAGTGCCTCGGAACCGGAAGCAAAGCTTGCATTACTCTCAATTAGCTTTTTTGTTAGATCCAAAGACTTTAGGTCAATTTGATTGTTAACAAGCAGCATTCTTTATTCTGAAAATTTGTCAGATGCAGGTACGAGTTCCTATCCTCGTGGGTTTTCATTTTCTCCTGACGAGTAAAACAATGCTTTATTCTTTTGGCGGGTAAAAATATTTAACAAGATTGCACATGCCATGTGTTAAAAGTCTAGCTTGTTAAGCATTGTGTTAGACCAAGCATAAGACTGCAAATTAGCGTTTATTAGTTACAGGAAGACAACAGGTAAATGCAGACTAGCCTTTCAAAGGAAACTTATTTATTCAGGGATTTTGTCCGTTGCGATAGAGACCGTGCTCTAACCCTGCCAGACGCAACACAGTGCAGCAGGTCTGGTGCACTTGATGCATTCAGCTACCAACACCAGTGCATGAACGACCACTTCTGAGACAATGAGAGCTAATCCCATTGAACAATGCCACAGTTGTATCCTGCTGTGTGCGTTGACCACAGACTCTGAGGCAGCGTGGCCTTGAGACTTTTGACCTGATGGAACTTGGGCAGGCTTGTACATGTAAGTGTTGCATGTTGCTGCGTTTGGCAGGGTTTCTAGCTAAAACACCCCAGAGGGTTAGGGTTAACTTACCGTTCACTCCCTTCCTCTGAAGTTCCTTCTTGCGCAGTGTGTTCTTCAGTTGAGTGGCAAAATCAAGGCTGTTGTGTTCTGCAGAACAGAAGAATAGAATGTTTGGGTCACAATCTGCTCCAAGCCGGTAGCAGAGGATAAGAAAGAGGAGTTTTCTTATGTCACACAGCAGGATGGTGACTTAATAAATGTCAACAAAAAGAAGGATTTGAACCCATTAGCGCACTCACATTTTATTTATTTAATATTGGATTTTGCCCTTCACCGACGTATTTTATAAACTCGGTTTACTCAGTGTTGCCCCTGAGTGATTGTGAGGAAAAAATCATTTGGGGGGACTCGAACCCACGACCTCCTGCTTACTAGCTTACTTATGTATTACCACTAAAGTATTTATTCCTTGGGGAACCCATAAAACCATGGAGCGCTGGGGCAGTTAAGGGTGGTATGGGAGTGGTAAGCAGGGCTGTTTAGGGTAGTAAGGGGCAGGCATGAGAATGAATTTCAATGAAAAAAAAACAGGAAACTTGTGTAAAAACAGGAAAAAAGATGTGAAATCAGGCCAAAAA
This sequence comes from Patiria miniata, assembly GCF_015706575.1. Taxonomy (NCBI): domain Eukaryota; kingdom Metazoa; phylum Echinodermata; class Asteroidea; order Valvatida; family Asterinidae; genus Patiria; species Patiria miniata. Next base: position 9,682,956 of record NW_024037057.1, on the reverse strand, counting down.
AGCCCCAAAACAGGCTCAAAATAAATAAAAATGAAATTTGGGCAACAAAAAAACCCCCAGGAATTCATGTTAAACAGGAAGATTCTCATGCCTAAGGGGGTAATTCACAGGGCAATCTGGGGAAGTTCAGGGACAACGAAGTTATTTTGATCAGATACAACTCCACCTTTGTCAAAATTTGATCGACTCTTTCTAAGTATTGGTGCACCTGTATTAGTAGTATTAGTGAAGTCAATTTACCTCTGATGAGAGGAGCAGGTGGTGGCGCTGGTCCCGGGGGAGGAGGGGGTGGGGGCGGAGCCTGCAAAAAAAATAACACACAGGGTATAAACATGGTCACATTTCATCAAGAAAAAATACAGGCTTTGATAAGAACAGTTATTTATTTTAGAAGACCGAACAGTTATTTATTTTAGAAGACCAAACAAACATAACACTTGCATGTCTTCAAATTTAGGACTTGTCAAGGTCAAAGGTTAAAGGTTATGGTCATATGTTCTAGGGTCACAATGTCAAGTCTTCTCCAATCAAACTCTTTGTTAGATAAACACTGACTAAACATCGCAACTTTTTAAAAATCAAAATATAACTATTTCGACAAACGTTAGGTAACAATTACCTTTTAGAATTTATGTCAAAATACAAAACTTTACATTTCAGGACAATTTTTATTACCACCATAAAATAGTCAAGAAAATGATACACATGGATTATTTGGTTTATACAGAGATTAACAAATCATTACTTCACATTTAAAAAATTTTTTGACACAAACCAAATGGATACACGGGTTAATTTAAATATCTGAATATTCATTACAGGTGGAATACATCCAGGATTCTGATTGGCTGAAGCTTCCTTGTTTTTGTCAAGGATCTTTTCAGTCTTTGCTTGTTTTGTTTTTGAAGCAATCCTCTTAGCTGACGGACTGACTTCAGAGATGTTACTTGACTTGTTCCTTTTGTCTTGTTTATCCGTCTTTTGTCTCCTAGACAAATATGACTTCCACTTTGGTTGCATACGCACACACAAAAATGAAAAAATCCAATAGCAAGCGGAAACAAAAGAGCAAAAAAATGTACATGATGAATGATATGTTTTAAAACATTCAGGACATTTTATTATTTTCACATAAGATGCACTTTGTTCTATTTTTAATAAACCTTAACTAACCAAACTCCACAAATATTAAGGACCAGGTTTTGCAATAGTTTGACTGATTCAGTATTGTAGTACCAAGCTATGATTATATCATTTAGGGCTTGATATTCAAAGGTTGGTTAAACAAATCCTACAATCAAGAACACCCCTTTCATCACAATGGACTCACCTGGTTCATGGCCCTCAGTTGCATAGAGTTGCTGCTGCTGTTGAAGGATTGGTCAAAGGAAGTGGAAGCGCCCAGCAGCGGGGGTGTGGGCGGGGTCTGAGGGGAAGGGGCGTGATGGTTTGAGTTGAAGTTGGGGTTGCGTGTTGGTTGTTGTTGTTGTTGTTGTTGGTTGGGTGTGATGACACTCAGGATGGTGGAGGGAACGTAGCCGTACTGGCCTGAGGAGTTGCGGACTTTCCACCACTTGCGATTATCCTCCAAGAGCTGCAAAAATATCATCAAGAATTGACCGTCATTTCTTTGTAACTAGCTTCTTAATAATGTTTAACCCTAACTCCCTAGCATCTGTTACTAGGAAGTGGACCAAGTCCATCAAAATCCATCAATCACTTTGCTTCCAATACAAAACTGTACACGAAATAATGGAATCCACCACTGACGCACTGGTTGACATTTATGGACTTGCTGAACATGGCTTTTATCACAATAGCAGTACAGGAAGCTAGGCAAAATCAATCGGATACCCCTAGCACTACTTTAGGCCTCCAGGCCCAAGTCCATCATACTCCATCTATATTTAGTCACGCCAGGCCTTCTGGACAAGTCTCACAAAATCCACCAAAACGGGGCATGCATTTTGATGGAGTTGGGGTGGTTAGGGTTAAAGGTGACTTTTGGATGCTAAGAATCAAATTTATTACACACTTATGAAAGAATTCACATTCAGATGGCATTACTGGAAAAAAAAGAGATTTTTTTTTGTAACACAAGAGTTATAGAATTCCCCCATTTAACATGAACCATTAGAAACAGAAAACTTAGAATATATGTTGCATTGAATTTTTATTTTACATATTTTCAATCTTTGAAACCTTTTGTGAATATCTCAGAAGAGTGGAGAAATAAAATAAAAATAAAAAAAATCGGAAATAAACTGGATGCTCATATTTTCTTTTCAGGAATTTTTGTTAGTGTGAAAAATAAAAAACAAAATTTACATTATAATAAATATAAAATAATTTCTTTGACTTGTTCCATACCTCAAGTTTTTCGCCAGACATGATGGTCAGCTCTTTGACGTTGCGAGCTACGAAGTCAAAGAGTGGCTTGACGTAACCTTTGACCCCAGGAGGGAGGGGAACATTGGCTGGAGGTTTGGCGGAGACCAGGGGCGGGTTGTCTTGAATCCTAACAAGGCAAAAAGAACACATAACTATTGAAGACAACAACTTGGATTTAAGAGAGGAGATCAAGGTTCATTTTAAGCTAGAAACGAAGTTGGATTCAATATTTCTCAAAATGTGGCAAGACAAGTCTGAGTACATTTTTGGCATTTTTGGTATTTTTGCCATCGAACATTAACCCAAAGTTGTTTTTTTTTATCAATAAAAAATGGCAGCAAAGGTTCCTATCACCCTAAACTAACAATATTTATCTTTGTTTTTTACTTTTTCTTTCTTTTCTTGAAATCATCGATAACAACGCATCTCTCCCCTGGCTGCAATATCTGTTTGGAATGCATTCAGCTGCTTCAAAAAATTTTAAAAAGCAGGCAGGAAAATTAAATTCTACTTTGAATTGGTCAAAGTTTGAAGCTGGGATGGTTTGCACAGTAGGGGGGACGAACATGTGTTCACAGGAACGAGTGCCCATCTCTCTTTCGAAAGCAATTGGGCCAGACTCGAGTCCATGAAATGCTGCTGTGGGGGGATCACCACAATCCACAGCGAGTCTGTTACCTTCCCAGCATTGATAATGCTGGTACCCATTTAACACCTGGGTTGAGAGGAGTAATTGAGGTAAAGCGCCTTACTCAAGGGCACAACACGCATGGCCACGGCGGGGTTCGAACCCACAATCTCTTGACAGTAGTGAAGCTGTCTCCTTACCTTGAGGTGCTTGGACGCAGCTGGTCTGACACACTGCTACTGTTGCTGTTACGTTTGTTGCCATTGTAAGCGCCCTCGGAGTAATCTGAACCCTGAACATCAAGGAATAAACAAAACCAATCCAAATGTCATCTTTCTATCTTATCCTCCGAAGTAATTACTAAAAAAAATGCTCACTTTTTGGAAGGATTAGCAACTGTCCAGTGACAAAGAAACAGAACAAGGTAAAACACATTAATCTGAAGTTGACGTTCATATTAAGGTAAAACACACTAATCTGAAGTTGACGTTCATATCTGGGTTATTCTACAAATTTAGGGTCCGAAGTCTGACATTTTTCCTGTCCCTGTTACCTCTGACCTGTATAATTTGTCATTCAAGTATCATGAAGAATGACTTCAAACAATTGGTTGGGTAGGTAGTTTGCTATTCATAATCACTCTTGGAGGACGACTGCATTAAGGAGTGCATCAGAATGATAAAATCATAGACATTAGTATAACAGGGACAGGAAAAAAATTAATAGAATGACACATCGAACAATGCACAAAACTCTTAAATGAGAGAGGAACCAAGAGGTTACTTACACTTGGGACACGGTCCCTGAGTTCTCCGCGGGCGACGGCAGCAGCACTGGCAGCCACAGCAGCGTTCACCTCCAGCCTAGGATTGTCAGGCAGAGCAGGTGGTGTCCAGCCATCATGGAAGTAGGGTGTATAGCGGGGAACCGGTCGCTCCTTGGGCCACTCCGTACTGCGGTATGTACAACATGACATTTCGTTACCCAAGATTAGAGCGGCACATAATAATCGTGACACCCTGTCCCAAACTACAGCACTTTTGGAAAGAATGTTGCAACCCGACGCTGCTTTTCTTCATATATCATCTCACTGAAGGTCTTTCATTGCATAAATGATGATAAGACATGAATCCGGGACTGAGAAACATTTCCAATTTTGTTAGGAAATACTTTAAAAAAATTCTTGACTCTCCATTTACTTTGTACACAACCACTGAAGTGGTGTCAGGTTGCAACATTCTTTCCGCACTTTTAGCCACAAAACTTAGAAACAAATCTGACATTTTTTTAAATGACACCTGAATTTTGACACTCTGTTTGTGTCAGTTGAATGCTATTTTTACAGGTGACGTAAGTGGCTACATGTATATGAGATTACTGTTCATTTAGTACGCATTCTTAAGACCATCTAAGATTCCTGGCACAAACCATCTGAATCAAAACAAAGACGAAACTCATCTTATTCCCTGACAGGTAACACCTTTTCTCAGAGACGATGAGAAGCAATTAATAACAAAGTTCAACTTACGAGGGCACAGACCAGGCGCGACCCAATGACTTCCACAGGTCAGCTTCACGGGAGGTCAAGCAGTTATTCAAGAGGTCGACACTTTGAGGGGTCAGGAGAGGAGAGACGATGTTGGCTGCCAAGTCGGTTCCTGCACAGCTCTTGATGATCAGCTCCAAGGGGACCATGAGGAAGTGGATCAACTCGGGAGCGTTGGGGTCATGGATGTGGTTCTTGAGTCTTGCCTGTGTAGATAAGGAGAACCAGGCAATTAAGAAAAACGAGGAAACTCCACAGCACTCAAGACTTTGTATAGTGTTTTTCAATTTGTAATAGCATTCTTGAGAAGTAAAAAAAAAAAACGAGGAAATCAGCGGATCAGAGGAAAAGTTGCGTGCCTGGAGAACTGGTCCTTCCATGTCAATTCAACATGATTTTTCACCCGACCCTCACAGATTAAAATATTTGGTGTAATGATTGGCCTACATAAAAAAAAAACCAGAACTGAATTTTGTTTGTAATTTGACTTGTTAGTTTTCAGATACAGGTCAACAAATTTGTGACTGAATAATTGTTCATTACGTAAGAAAAATTTTACAAACTGAGGTAGAATTTCTACAAAACAATGCATGTGAATCAACTGCTGTGTTGACATTCATAAAGAAAACTTACCAACAATCTGAAGCAGAATTTGAACAAAATAATGTGCATCAGCTATCACACTGATAAAGGACACTTACCAGCAAGTTGAAGCAGAATTTGAACTTTTTGAAGCACTCGATATATTCGGATTCTGGCGGGGGTCGAGATCGAGCCAGCAGCAGGCCGTCACCTGGTTCTCTCTTCTTGCTCTTGCGTGCTTTACGACGACGGCCGAGCTCTGTGTAAGCCTCAGCTGCCTTCTGCAGTAGCCCAATGAAGGCCTCAATCTCATCAAAACAGTGGTTCAGAATTTCCTGAAATGAAGAAAGAGGAAATAAAAAGAATTACTTAAGATGAGGACAGTATGAAGTTAAATAATGAAAGGTTTGCGGAAACACCATGTGCGAATAATTTCTCAACTAAGAGAATGATTCTGAAAAGAACCAGAGGTATAAACTCGACGTTCCGGTCAGTATGCTCTGACCGTCTTCAGGAGAGAGTGAGAGTGTCGGAGCATACTGACCGGAACGTCAATGTACCTCTGGTTCTTTTCAGAACCATTCTCTTAGTTGGCCCAATCACTTCGAAAGAGAGATGGGCACTCCGTTCCTGTGAACACAGGTTCACCCCCTCCCCATCAAAACAGAGACATGACCAGCAACTCACCACGTCTCTCTCAGTCCTGAGTGCAATCAGCTCCAGTGGCTCATCGCTCTCTGAGTTACGCGTCGGCATGGACTTGGGATACTGGAACCCACGGTTCACATTACTTCCGCTTGCTGGAATTAAAAAAAAAAAAAATGAATAACAGGGTTATATGAAAGAAGTCTGTATAGTACAGCCATAGAGCATTAGGCCAAAAAAAAAAGGCTCCGGTTTCTGGTTTGCGCGCGCGTCGCCGAAGCCATGTGCGTCGGCAAAATGAAAAAGTTTTTTTTCAATGAAAGATGATGTCTCAAAACCGCCAAACTCACTGGTTTGACAGGAATCCTGCTGCTGCACAATTTTAAAGTGTGTTAGATTGGGTTATGGTCGAGAATAAGCTTTATGTGGCCTCTCTAGACTCCCATATATTTGCATTAAGTTTAGTCGGGCACCATTTGCAGTCATCAGCTGACATTTGAAGCAAAAAAATCAGGTAAAAAAAAAAAAAGCCGTGTCGCCGCACCACTTTTTGGGCAAGCTCCATACCAGAAACTGGAGACTTTTTTTTTTTGGCCTAACAAGAAATTTTCAAAATTTTCAAAATGGCAGCCATTGCAAATTATTCTATGATATTTTTTCAAAGGACAAATCTGCGATGGCCCTATAGCCAAATATCTTTCCAATGGCATACTCTGACTGTGTGCCAAATTTCATGCTTTTATCATCAAATGAACAATTCCATCATATTGTGCACCGATCTGCTTGACTAGTAGGCTGCAGCAACCCCACATTTTTCCATACACAATGGAAAGTTCAATTGTTGATATTTTGTATTGTGATAGGTACTCTGTGGTCTGCGAAGCATAAACTGCAGCGTTGACAATAAAGATGGCAGCTCAATACGCTCGAGTTGCCCCACTTTTAATGCTAGGTTCACATATTCACAGATTAGTTATGAATACAACAAGAATAAACCAAGAATTGAAATTGGTTCCCGAATCACCCCGACAATTTTGAGCATATTCAAATTTGTTGGGGCGCTTCCCGATCTTTAAGGATCTTTCACCGAACTAACAGAATCATCCCGAGGCAGCCAAGAACCATCCCCGATTTACACAAAAATTGCCATTCATGGTAATTCGGCTTAAAAATCGGGAATGTGTGAACCTAGCATAAATCTGCACCGATGGGAATGAAATCACGTACATCAAAACAATAAGATGTTTTAAGAAATTTCATGAATTTATACCCTAACTAACTCTGACTTACTGTGAATGATTAGCCATTACTGTTTACAGTCGACTCTCGTTAATACAAACTTTATTAACCCTCCTGCTATTTAACCAGTCAAAGACAGTCAAAATGTCCACTATCCATTTCCCCTGCTGTACTTTTAACACAAGCTAGTCACCAGCAGATCACATGTCAAGCAAGCACTGTGACTAGTCAAACTCAGTCAACAGACCATGAACTGACAAAGCAGGCAAGTTGTGGGCACACCTGGCTCATCAATTACCCACAGTCAAAGCATAGCTGTATCACGTTACATAAACAGCCCCAGCCAGTCAATCTTGCTTTATGTAGGCTGGGAATTCCTAACTGCTGAAAACAGTCACTTGATTGATTTTGACTGAAAGGACAACTTGGCACGAAATGTATGTTTGCATTGGAGGGTTAATACAAACTCTGGTTACAGTGTACATGTATAGTGAAAAAAAACTGTGCATTTTTGTGCACAATACATGGGACCAAACTCCTTTTAATATAACAAACATTTTGACTGGGTCCGGCTGAGTTTGTATTAAGGAGGGTCGATTGTATCAGGCACTGACATTTGGTAAGTACAGAAAATAGTCGCTTAGAAAAACTGGGTTACCAGCCAAAAAGTAATACATTGTCATTTGCTTGGCACTGGTTCTCGGTTCATTCTTGCTCAGCGCAAGATTTTTTGGGGGAAAAATCTGTTTGAAGTTTGGTACTCACCCTGAGCCATGGCTGCAGCTGCTGCAAACGCAGCCACCTTGTCACGGACGTTGCCTTCAGAGGGAGGCAGAGGGGCAGGCTCATCAGGAGGAGGAGGGATGTACATCTGACGATCCTGATAGTTGGCATTTCTGTAGTCAGACCGGACCTCCGGCCTGGGGGAGGGAGACACATCAAGGGGGAGACATTACTGCATTAATAATAACAGGCATTTATACAGCGCTTTCAACAAGGTATCAAAGTGCTTTAGGGCAAATCCATGGTTAGGCCAAAAAAAAAAATGTTCGGTCTCTGGTCAGACCAAAGTTCCGGAGTTGACGCGGCCACGCGGCTTTTTTTTTTTTTTTCCTTTTTTTTTTTTTCTTCAAGCTTGGATTGTACGGACAAGGTGGGTACTATTTTGCTTTTTTGGTGTCCTCATGCACATTGGTGTCCTCCATAATTTGCCTTGGTGCTTTCAATCATTTGCCTTGGTGCAATTTCCAATTCCTTGGTGCTCTTTGGTAAAAAAAAATTGAGTAGGTGCGGAAATAGAGGGCGCTGTTGGAGCTACCGCGGAACATTTTGGGAAAAAAAAAAAGATCGACGCGCATGACTAAAATCGATGCGCGCGCTGACCAGAGACCGACTAATTTTTTTTTTGGCCTTACTCACGTTACATTTATGATGTACTTTTGAGTTTCCTTTGGCTGTAATTACCTTACTGAAAAGGTTTAATAACTGTTATCCCCATGGTAGATAGAGTAGACCTAGACCTACCTAAGCACCAAAGATGACATCCAGAAAAATGTGTTATGTATGATAAACAAGACACACAAAACACTCACGTTACGAAAATGTAACGTGAGTAACCGTGGAATTGCCATTAACAATTATTAACTCTTTTCAACAGGCAAATACTATTGAAACTTTCTCAACTCCCTGGGGAGCATACACGGCCGGTAGGCAGCCATTTCGTCACTCTTGGCCTTAATCCACTTTCACAGTCACCAACTCTGCCATAACAGGCACCCATTTACTCCTGGGTGGAGAGATGGGCCGTAAAGCCGGAGGTCCTGTGTGTTGTGTAATGCACGTTAAGGAACCCATTAACACTTCTTGCTAAGTGGAAAGGGTTTGCCCCGGTGTACGTGAGCTATATACACCCCGAGGACAGACAGACAAATGGGGAACAACAGATTCTTTGTTGTCCTCGAGAGTTCATCTTTTGTTGAAATCGGTCCTCGGTTGTGCGTTTGTGTGCTTAGTCTATGGGAGAGTATTATATTACAGGGACAAAGGAAAAGACAAAGCATTGTCCTTGAGAGTATAGTAAAACACGACTGTGTGTTTCTGGCAGTGGCTGCAATATGCGCCGCAGCACCTTGTAAACCCTTATAAGGTGCTACATAAGGGGTGTCATATTTTCTCATAAACTTCATTTACCTGTCTTTAAAAATAGACATACTACCAGCCCCTTGGGTACCTAATTGTTTGTCATGTTGGTAGATACATGTGCTATATAAGACTCCGGTACTATTACCAGGTCCATGTACAACGTATAGCAGAAATTATAATAATTGAACGCAGATTTCCTTACAGGTTTCATAATTCAATCAAGTACAAAGTTCAATTGAATTGATGAACAGAATTAGAACTGCATGAAGAAAAAAACTCGCCAGATGACCGGGAAAAACTCCAAGCCCTCTGCAAATCATTCATGCCCTGAAACTAGAGATTATTCATTAAACTGTCCCTTCATCTGATCTACTGTATCCATTCATTTCTCAGTTTCAACGATGAAACCTAACCTACATTGGCACCAGGACAGCACAAGAAACGTAAACATTTGTGTAAACTGAAGCCATCACGCTTGTATGCACAGGTCTTATCATATGACTATTGGTTAATCTTTTACACAATGCAGATGCGGATGAACGATGCACATAAGCTGTTTGCGTGGGAACGGTTGTATTTATTTGCTCCAAATTCAATAAGTGCGTATTGAGTTTGCTCAGTGGCCATGCAAAAAACTAGTCATGTTTATCATCAGTTAATTATCCAAATATAATAAAAGCTGACATTTTTCATTTCCTTAACAACTTCACAGATTATGTAGGACAAAAAAGGTCTGCTACACTGTATTGTGAACGAATAAGTGATCTTAGGTTTTTATTGTGAACGAATAAGAGATCTTAGGTTTTCAGAGAGACTTCATATTTATAGTTTTTAATTAAATCTTGACATGTTTGTTAATGGAAGTCTTACAAAAGAGTGACTTGCGTTTAATGAGAAAGTCTTAACATGAGTTTAACGTAGTCAGAGAATAGTCAATGAGAATTTAAAATTCATTTTTAATGTTCCAGATAAATTACCTTGTTGTTCTCTTTCGTCTTCCGTGGGTGTAGTCAATGTTCTTCTGAAGCTCCTTGGCAATGACCTCAGCCTGAATATATGAATAAATGAATAAATGATAAATTAATAAATGAATAAATGAATAGCAAATTGAATGCAAATACATGGATAAAAAAAAATCTGTTCATGAATAATTTACCAATGATTCAATTAATACATATTGGAAGTACGATACAATTTACCAAAAAGTTCACCTCACAAATTTGAGAAGACTTTCAGATGATTTTCTGTTCGCAAAATATGTAAAGATCTTTCCCCGTGCTGTTTACTAGTTTCACCTCCAAAAATTGATTCGCTTTTTCAATTTTCCTAGCAATATAAAAGTCATTCGTTTTTAATAAAACATCGAACGGAAAAAAGTACCGACGTTTTAGTTATTGAACTGTTTCTTCACAACATTCCAATTATTATCCAATCAAAATGGAAAACCTTTTTCAGAGGGTACCAGACACCCAAAATAGGAACGAAGTAGTGTTTTCGTTAAAACAAAATATACAAATTGAAAATTTGTTAGGAGACAAAATAAATCAATTTTTTTTAACAGCATGAGGTACGCATTTACTTGCAATTCACAACTTCTGCTGAATCCATCATTACAGTTTGCCTATTGTGATGAGCCAACATACATATATTATCTGAACTTGCACCTTTTTACTATTATTTTAGACAAAGAGAGACTACCAAGTCAGTTAGTAAAGAGTCAAGTTTTTGTCGCTAGAGGCGGTTTTCTTACCGGAACCTGATCACACTGGAAGACATAGCTCTGTGGGTGCTTCTCTCCGCTGAACTTGATCTGAATAATCAGCAGACTGTCGTAGTTACTCTGATGCAGCTCGGCAGACACCAGACTGATATCATTCATAGAAAACACCTCCAACTCTCCCTGAAGAACAGAAAAAACACAAATCAGCAAATCTGCTTAGCACAAAAAACTCTGGCTTATAAAAGCTAAGCAAACAATAGCTGAATGCTAATCACAAGCAATATCCATCACAATGAGTTTTGACTGGTAAGCTGCTTTTATTTTACTTAGCCAGACTGTTTTGTGCTAAGCAAAGTTTTGTGCTTAGTGCTGGCTTATAAAAGCTAAGCAAACAATAGCTGAATGCTAATCACAAGCAATATCCATCACAATGAGTTTTGACTGGTAAGCTGCTTTTATTTTACTTAGCCAGACTGTTTTGTGCTAAGCAAAGTTTTGTGCTTAGTGCTGGCTTATAAAAGCTAAGCAAACAATAGCTGAATGCTAATCACAAGCAATATCCATCACAATGAGTTTTGGCTGGTAAGCTGCTTTTATTTTACTTAGCCAGACTGTTTTGTGCTAAGCAAAGTTTTGTGCTTAGTGCTGGCTTATAAAAGCTAAGCAAACAATAGCTGAATGCTAATCACAAGCAATATCCATCACAATGAGTTTTGGCTGGTAAGCTGCTTTTATTTTACTTAGCCAGACTGTTTTGTGCTAAGCAAATTTTTGTGCTTAGCAGATGTTGCGGTCTAGTACCCCAGCTTCTACTCACTCTTGTTGTAGCATCGATGAATTTAATATCCCTGTCTGCGATAGTGAGCACCACGAACTGAGACCAGATCTGTCCCTTGGCATCCAGCTTCTGCACCTTACGGATCACGTCCTCCACAGTCATCAATCCTTCCTTACGATCCATGGTGACTGTGCACAAATGCTGGGTTAGGAACAAGAAGGAAAGGAGAGTTAAAATAATCATTATCAACACCACCATCTTCTTCTTTTGTCGTACGTCCTTAGACCTGCAGCTCTGTCGAGGCGAGCCAGGCCTGTGTGTGATCGTCCAAGTAAATCAGGCCGCATTCACCGTGCGGCGGCTGGTGTTTTGGGCAGGTGGTGATGACAATGATGTGGTCTACTGTGGTCTACATGTACGGTCAAATAATGACTTATGAAGTTCGGCGTGTAGCACTTTCAAAATCTAGGATATTAAGCCCAATTCATAAGCTTTCTTTTAGTACAAGAATCATTCAAATCACCCATGTATTTTTCAAGTCGTGGAATTTTACACACAACCACCGCTTTAAAGTTCTGTCTACGGATCACAAAAAAAGGTGTGCATTCTTTCAGCAAAACGGAAATAATTCACACACCCCCCTATATGATTGTTTTCATTTTGCTGAAAGAAAACTCTGTATAAGGGCAAAAGAATAAAATGCTTCAGTTGGCACCAGATTTTGGATTGCATACCTCAATAGGGAAACGCCCCTGCTGCACGTAGACATCTGTCTGTGGATTGATTTCAACTTCCACCGGGGGTGGGGCTGCCGTTCTCTGGGGTTCTCTCTGCCCCTCCCTGCTCCCCTCCCTATGTGGCTCCCTGTGTGGGTCCCTGTGTGTCTCCCTCTGTGGCTCACCCCTCCCCTCCATGGACTTGCCCACCATAGGGTTTCTGTAGATGGGTCGGCTGGGTTCTCTTTGCATGGGTCTATTGGGGTCGATCTGTGAGTGTCTGTGGGCAGCTAATCGGGGGTCGTCGCGTGGGTCGCCATAACCTGAGCTGTATTGGCCTGCGAAAAAAAACCCACATTTTTAGCAGCTCTACAAGTACTCATGTCTCTCCGTTGGTTGGTTGGTTGGTTAGTAGCAAACCTCACCAAATGCCTTTAGGCCCTCGCAACAACAGTCTCCACTGACCAGAGCTACCAATTTATTGTAGTCGTGGGAAACTTGGGTCACGAGGCCACTCATTTCGCATTGGGGCTATCACTGTACTACACACAAATTGGGTGTTCCACATGCTATAAAACGTTCCATGCACCACTGACGTTCAACAATATAATGGGAATCCTTTTCAATTGACAGTCACAACCACGTGAGTTGTTTAAATGCATTACAAGAACAGACTTTTACATCATGTACATGACTTATAGGCTACAGCAGGTCTACAGTTCGGCCGCATCTTCCGAGATCATTGCAAGCTTGTTTATTTTTTTGGAGCATTTGTGAAGCAATATCTTCTTCTTAAGCTCCTTGAAAGTAGGCTGTGGTGTTGGCCATAAGACGTGGGGATGCTTACAGCATTCAGTATCGTTTCGGTTTGCGGTAACACCATGTGGTAATAACTACTACTTAGAAGATATTTAGTTCTGAAAAGTACTTGTCCTGCTTATTATCAACTTTCGCTAAGTAGTTTTTGTTCTGATAAGAAGTCTCCTGACGATGACTAGAGCAGGCTAGTCGAAACGTTGAGACCAAAGACAAGTTCTTTTAGAACTTAAAGCAGGACTGTTCTTACTAGAACAAAAACTACTTAGCGAAAGTTGATAATAAGCAGGACAAGTTCTTTTCAGAACTAAATATCTACTGAGCAGTAGTTATTACCACATGGTGTTACCACAAACTGAAACGATACTGATACTCCACCATGCAAAGCCTCAAATCTTATATTACAGCATTTATTTTAGCATAAACTTACCATTAGATCGACCAGGGCCGTTGGAGTTTCTGTAGATGGACTGGCTGGGCCCGTAACCATTACTCATACTGGATCTATCCATACCATTTACGCCACTAGAAAAGACAAATAACAGAGAAGAATCAATAAAAGTATCTTAAGCCATTCTTAGAGACATTCAAAATGAGCAAAGCACTCAGGAATATTAACTGAACGCACTCAATATCTGGGCCGATGTAGTGTGAAACCTGGGCTCTATGATGTCACCCATTGGTTGTATCGCGTATGAGCGAAGATAATTTTAGGAAACTGACAGGCCACGTGTGAGGGTTAGAATCTTTTCAAGATAAAAGAGACAAGATTTCATAGGAGTTCAAGTTTCATATGACACCGTAATTCCAACCGTCATCTCAATCAAATAATTAAACTTCAAATTCCCTCAGGATTTTTTTTTTTTTATTCAGAGGGCGAGACCCCACCTGCTTCTCAACCAATTTCAGCAACCTTGTAACAACACAGATTTGATGTCAATGCAAGTCACAATCACGCTATTGTTGGACAAAATGGGGCCAAATTCCTTCACACAATGGAAGAGGTGATGGGCCTAGCCCGGCTGAAATACAAGTGTAGAAAGAAGTGAATGCCTGAACAGGCACATAACTAACACAGTGGCAAGGTCATCAAATGAATTCATACAAACTCTTTATCGGGAACTGGTTTTATATGCTTAGAGGCCAATGATATTGCAGATTTGGCTATTTCTTTTTGTCACCCTTTCAAATTGGTGTCTTTTCCCAAAAGTGTGTACGTGGTTTCAGATGATCTTTGATAAGTCGATCCTTCTGAACTACAGTGACAATTACTATACCTCATGCATATTCATGAACGAGAGCCGAATTCTCACTGGTCCAATCACCATCACATGCCAGATGCTATTTTTGCTGTTTACCAAGCGCGCACCAGTATTCATGCACAGGGTAAATACGCATGCAATGTTCCCCGGAGGAACGTTCCCATCGTTCCGACTTTTGAGACATTCCCTTAAATAAAGGCTTATCTAATGGAATTTGCGGTATGAAATCAAAACGGCTTCGCTTGATTTTATATTACTTTGGAGGGACCCTCAGCTAGAAAATGGAGCACTGCTTATCTCAATGGAATGTGTGGCATGAAAATATAATGGCATTGCTTGCTGTTCTGTAGCAATATGGCAATCTTTCACTTTGTCAGCAAACCACATTTGTTTGCTTACCCCTTGAGTGATTTACTAGGAACCTTCCTCACTCTTGCAAAATCCAACACCACATGGTAAACTTTACACCCAAACTGTTGGACTCTGAATATGGTGGTGTGCCTGACCCATGTAAAGCATAATCAGTTTACTAGTGAGGTACTCACTCAAACAGATTCTAACAAAACATGCAGTTGAATTCTGAAGGGTTGGGGTGGTTAGGGTTAACATTATTGTTAACATTATGACCGGGCTTCAGTCAGTAAGTTTAAGTGAAACGTGTTGCTGGTAAAATCAGGAATTCTGTGAGAATTACTCACTTGTAGGCAGCACCATTAGGACTGAAGGGTTGTTCTCGGTAGTGGTCTCGACTTGCCCCAACTGGGATCGGCATGTTGACCACACCAGACCCAAAACGGAGGACGCTCTGTCGTTCCTGATCCACTCAAGCTAAACGATTACTGGTATGTGATTGCTCCTAATCTGCAAAACAAAACAGGGAATGATTTCAAATTATTGATTTTATTTATTCATTTGTTATTAGCAACCAGTGTTTCCCCTGCATATTCAAACGTGAGGTGACCACCTCGCTCAATTTTTGCCAATATCACCACCTCGCTGTGAAGATTGGCAAAAAAGGAAATATCAATTGAAACATTTTCATTTTGTGTAATATATGAGCATTTTCCTTTACCTCCATGTATCAAGAACTCACAATTTCGATGTGTTTTTGGAAGCATCGCACATTTTTGTGAGCGCTGCATTCTTTTCAGTTTGCAGACTGCATACATTTCGTTTCAATCATCAACTTGAATTGTTACCACCTCGCTCAGTTCATTAGCCAGGGGAAACACTGTTAGCAACCACAAACACTAAAAAAAATGGTTGGATTAAAACACAATAATTTAAGATTAACTCTGGCTGGCAATTTCAACAAGGCCAGCACAGCAGTCAAAATAAATCAAGTGACTGTTTTTAAATGTTGAGAGTGCTCCCTGCCTTCATAAAGCAGGATTGAATGGCTGTGATTGTTATGAAACCTGATACACATTGTACACTGTAGCTATGCTCTGACTACAGGTAGGAGATTGATAAGCCAGCTGTGCCTACCAGTCACCTGCTTTTGTGCGTTGGTGGAATTTGACTGTCACTGCGCCAACAAGAAATATGATCTGACTGTTGGTGACTAGTCTGTGTGAAAGGCATGGCAAGGGTACAGCACTGAATTTTTGACTGTCTGTGACTGATCAAACAAAAGGTTAATTAAAACACTTAATTATTAATTAGTGTATGTGTAAACACATGAACATTTCTGGACAAACGATGCCACATGGGTCGTACCGGTAGGTAGAATTTGGGGCAAATTTCGGGCAAATTTCAAATGACTTTAAGCAAAGAAACTTGCTTCAAACAGAAAATATTTGCCAGCTTGCCACTTGATTGATACAAGTGACTGATACTTGTTATTCTTGCTGGAAAAAACAAAATTTGCTTTGCATTTGTTTGTTTAGCAGCTTTGTCCAATTTTTCAGGAGCTTTTGTTGATTTTTTTTTTTAATTTCTCCTATGATGATTGTTATACAAAATATTCAACTATCTTGAGTGGAAATCTTGTGGGGGAAAACAACACGAAGAGGGCAGCCAAAGCGGTCCCTAAAAGCATCAAGGTCAGTTAAAGTTTGTTTGGAGTCTGTATGTATTTCACTTTCAGTTTATTGTTCTTTAGTTCCCACGCTATTACAAAACTGTTTAACAGGTTAACTCAACTTGAATATTTTTCCACCAACAATGTTCAATCTCAATTGGGTTTGTTGCCCCATGAAGAAACATACTCTCTCATTAGATCAGTTTGTAAAAGTACAAGTTTCCTTTAAAAAATGTTTTAAAAAAACCCAGGAACCGGCTTCATACAATTTGTTTCAATTGACTTTTCTAAGCGTGTAGGGCAATGTCAAAAGCAAAGTCTACTAGCCCCAAGCCATTTTTTGAACGATTCATCTGCTTGCTATGGATGAACGGACAGTCAGTCCCTGGACTCGAAAGAAAGAGCGGTTTCTTTTGATGTGTCCGGTGGTTACCGTTCAAGCAACTATTGTACAAGGATACCTTTGGGCTTCCACAATGATAATAAAGTACCCAGGTATTCCTGCATTTTGGTTCAAGCACTTTTAGTGTACTTGTTCTACATAACCCCCGAGGACTGACACACAAAGGGAGAACAACAGATCCTTTCAGTCCTCGGGAGTTGGGTCTTTTGTTCAAAACGGTCCTCTGTAGTAGGTTTGTGTGCTTAGTCTATGGGAGAGTGTAACATATTACAGGAACAAAGGAAAACACAAAGCATTGTCCTCGGGAGTATAGTTAAACAAGAGTGAGTGCACATGTATGTACACATTAACACGCTAACCAGTGCGTGAACCAGAACAAGTACTCTATTCACGGCAAATACAGAAGTGGATTGTTTGCATTCGCTGCCATCCAATTTAAGCAAAATGTGCTGGAAACCAGTCACCACCAATTAACATCATATGGCGTTTTCACTGGTAACTTGCCAAGTGAGACATGTCATTTTTGGGTGGTTTTACAAATAAAAACCAGGCTACACCGTAAAGCTACATGTATCAGCTCACTGTACACACTTTTATCTAGCTGTATTGATGCCCCAATGTGGTATTATCGTACTACCTTTATAAACAATCTAAACAGCAATTTCCACGATTCAAATTTTGGGGTGTTTTTTTTTTAACCCTTTAGAACCTACATGTAGCTCACCTAAAGCTACAAAATACTACCAGTAGTAAACTGTAAAGTATGCAATACTTCAGCATATAAGTGGGCACAGCACTCATAGTATTTTTCAGTTTTTGGGTACTGCATCCACTATTTCTGTAGTACTGAAGACGTGTGATGGGAAATAATGTTGCAACCTGACGCTGTTATTTCCCTCATATATCATCTCAATGAAAGTCAGTCATTGCAAAAATGATGATAAGACATGAATCTTGGACTGAGAAATATTTCCAATTTTGTTAGGAAATACTTAAACAATCTCCATAGACTTTGTGCACGACTGCCGAAGTACCGGCAGCGTCAGGTTGCAACATGCTTTCCGTGTGATGAACTGGAAGAACTCAAGCTCAACATTTAGGCCTAGCAGGTGGCTGTGCAGATTTATTTAGGGTTTGGTTACTTAAAGGGAATGTACAACATTGGCTTTTGCTGCAATGTTCAGAAATAAATGGATTGGAGGATTAGTACATGTATGTATGTTATATAAAATATTGTTAAACTGACTTGTTTCATGTTTTGGGCTTGTAGATGCTGGAAAAACCAAAAAAATCTATCATGTGCTTGTAGTCTGGTTCCCTGACCCCACTTACGATGAAACAAAGCAATTTGTAGACTTTGGGGAATTGTAAGGTCAGAGAATCAGTCTGGCAGGCTTGTACCTCTTCACACGTGTGTAATCAATTGCAAAGAAAATGCGGAATAACTAAATATGAAAAATTAAGAACAGTTTTTGAAGAAAAAAAACAGTTTTCTCCAGACCAGCGTTGGAAAAATACAGTTTTTCTTTAAAATGTCAGCCCACCAGAAGCCACGATTTTAAAGGATTCTTTAGACTGTCAGTCCCTAACAATTTAGTAAGGAATTTCGTGATAATTTGATCATATCGTTTTTTGATGTTTGCAAATGTTGCATTTTCCCTTTAAGTTACATGTATGTGTGTTAGTAATTGTCATGAATTTACAGTGTAACATTAGAATGAAAGTCAATCATCTATTGATAATTGTATTGCCATCTTGCTACCAGTAAATGTACATATGAACTTTACAAGAAATTTTTCAAAACTAAATGTACAGTGGTACATATGTAATTTAACCAGCACTTTTAAATACGCTACCGGCTTCCCCCCCCCCCCCCCCCCATATTGCAGGATTGATTACTACCAGCATTTTTATACTACAATTCCATAAATGTTATGTACACATGTTAACTATCAGACACAAAATTACAGAAATACCAAGGTCTATGGACGTGCATGTGCAAGTCAATACAAATTCACGTCCAACACATACATGTATATGCATAACTGGTCTGTCCTTTGATTTTATCCGATTTTTTAGATTTTTGAAATCAATTTGAATATCTCTGAAGAACTTATTTTCAGCAATTGGCTATGATTAAGAATGCATTGTTGTTCTTGTCTGTAAATATGTGTACATGTTGGTGCAAAAATAAATTACATGACGCCAGTTCTACAAGTGAGATCCTAGCCCTAACAATTCCATCACAATGTCCATCTGGGTCAAGCATACATGTCCAAAAAACATGTCAAGAGTTCAAGTGCTGCGGCATTTATCACTTTTTGACAACGCAAACAGAATAAACCTGTCACGCCTACGAGAAGAGGAAATTCTGGTCGGACATCAGACATTACTCACCATTTACAATATTTGCCTGACCAAATTTTCTGCTGCAATTGCATTCTAAGTGCTCAAGAAAGCTCACAACTGATTGTGATGGGTTACAATTTTGAAATGTTTGGGTCTAATTTTATCTTCTACTAAGGCTGTCCATTTTCGGATAATTTAGTATTTGATTATTTGAAACTGCCCTTGACCGAATATTCAAATATTTGAAACTCTCTGATCAAGTTTTACACAAACCAACTACATCTATGGGACCTGCCGTGCCAGTCAAAAGTTGTACGTTAAAATGTGTGTGTGGCGAGCACAATTATGGGTCGCTGGATTGTTTTTGCAGTATTTTATAACTTTCAGGTGCTTTAGCATGCTAAAAAGGATAGGAACAATGAAAGTTCTGCCGTTTACCAAAAACGTTACCACCGACATAAAAAAGAGGCATCTGACATAAAAGCACCCTTGGAACATAACTATCAAAATAACAGTCATGAGTGCCTGCATAATTGTGTGTTTCTCCCTCCCCCACCCCCACCCCCACCCCCACCTCACAATATTCGAACCAGCAAAAACTATTCGAATATTCAGTTGATGATTGAATATTCAAATATTTGGTATATATTCATGACAGCCCTATCCTCTACACACGCTGGGGAGTTTGACTGAGTGATTAGAGTTTTCAGATTCATTATCAAAGGGTTGGGGGTTCGAATCCATGCAGCTGCTGGCCATATGTTTTGTCCATGGGCAAGCCACTTTACCCCTACTTGCCTCTCTTCACCTGTTTCATCAAAGAGTATAAGCGGGTACCGGCCTTTAAGACAACCCAACCACAGCCATTAAACTCAGCTTTTCTCAACTAGACTAGCTGACATGTTATTAAGTTTTGTGAAACTAATCCCAGATCCACATGCGATGAAATACAAAAAGTCATATTCTTTAATTAGCCTTACCTTAATTGAACTCTGTGCTGATGTCATTTTACAAAATGTACATGATTCTTACAACCAAAGTGGGTTTTTTTAAAGTTCTGTCGCCGTGAGAAAAATTCAGAAGAAAACTTGTGGAATGTTCAAAACTCACCTTGGAAACTACAGGAAGCCACTTGTGTACATGTATACCTTGATCATAATCCAAGATTCACGGTGAATTCCCTCCAATTTCAATACATCATTACTAATCCACGATATCCAACAATTCCAAGGCTGAGGTCACGCAAAATAACCGTC
This sequence comes from Patiria miniata, assembly GCF_015706575.1. NCBI lineage: Eukaryota > Metazoa > Echinodermata > Asteroidea > Valvatida > Asterinidae > Patiria > Patiria miniata. The sequence goes on along the minus strand of NW_024037057.1, from coordinate 9,662,460 downwards.
CTTTTCACCTGACGAAAACTTGGCAGATTATTCACGCTCGGCAGATCAGATATATTCCTATGAATCCAAGTGTGGTGACATCCAAAAGTGCAGAGCAAAGATCCAATACCTCCAACTTTATCATAAAACCGAAGTTGGACTGTAGCTTCAGAAGGTAGCTTCAGAACCAAAGTTGTCACAAAGAAACTGCCAGACACTTGCACTCCTAAAAATCATGTACATGAAGTATTCACAATTTAGCCAAGTTCACAAGTTACAAGTTGGTTGTTGCACACATCCGGACGTGATCCACCCAATCACGACAACCCAGAAGTTCGCTTTGAGTAGCCTGTTGTCGTGCATGCCACACACCATGCACACACACCATGCACGGTACAACTGGGTGTTCGTGTACCAACGGAGTGTCAAATCCAAATTCCAGAGTTTTTCCATACAAACTTCTCCACACCCACCGCACTATACATGTCAATGCACAGTGACCGCGCAGTGATGCAATGAGAAGCTATGAACAGTCGCTGAACCATGACCGGTGAACCATGGCCGTAACAAAACCCAACGCCCAAAAAAAACTGTGATAAATTTCTGCGTGTGAGAGTGCAGAGTACACACTGTACTGACATGCCCTCTGTACTGATCTGCTACCAATGGCTTTTATTAAACTTGAGAACAAATCTCGGGTGCTGGGTATCATGTATGGGATCAGATATCGATACCAGCTGAAAATCGATACTGTAGGCCTATTATCAATTATACGAGTCAGCAATCAATTGATGCAACTGACCGGTAGTGTATCAGAATGAATGTAATGCTCTGCATATTGCAAGCGTCTACATGTTACATGTGTGATCATCATCATGAACATGCTAAAAAAATAACTTTGTTTTAAAAAAAATACCTCTTCCATCACTCTCATTAACAAAATGTTAACCAATAACCTTTTTTTTAAAAAGGGTCTCGTATTCTTGCCAGTCTTCATAAATGAAACCAAACATTTGCCCAATAGTTCACACACTGAGGTTATCAAGAATCGTGGGAACGTATACATTGCGCCGAAATGTACTGGTATCCGTACTGCAGTATAAAGTTCATATATATACCTACATGTACCTGCAACAGGCTGCATCTACACTGTACATTGTGAACAGCAACCCTGTTCACAGTATCTCAATGCCACGGAGCTATAAAAAGGACCCAATTGGTACAAGGCCCTCAGACGTTGCCGACATTTGACAAAACGTGGCTTTGAATTGGCCAGCCACAGTTCGCAAAGTTATTATGTATGCTTCGCCAGTCTCTTATTCATACATATTTTACCGCGAACTTTTTCCCGGGAAACCAGGAAACGGTGTGATAAAAAGGAGAGAAGATGGCAGTGTATACATGTAGCCTACTAAAGAAATACTAGGACTGTGTATATGTACATTTCATGTACTTGCCCCAAATGTTAATGAGTTACAGTCAGTTGCTTTCATCAGCATCAGTATTACACGTTGGGAAACACAGTCCATATGATAAAACCATAGAACAAGGAACATAATAGTTATATTTACAATTCATAAGACAGTTAACCCATTCCTATTGGTCGAGACCCCGTCACGTTTGTGGTTTCAAACGGTTGATAAAACACTTTCCGGTAACACATGAAATTTGGACTCCTACGAAATCTGGTCCCTTTTACCCTTTTATTGGTTGAACGTTCACAATCTTCACTTGGGCATGCGCAATACTACCGGTACCAATGAGTCCGTATTTCGAGAGTCGTAAATTCACACTTTAGGCCTACAGCGGCACCACTGCTTTCTGTGCCACATCGCTCTATATGTGCCACGTGCGCGCCAATAGGGAGATGTTTACAACTAGGTGCGAGAGGCAGTTAGAGGGGTGTTTAAAAAACAGTGTGTGGAGTGTGGGAGTGTGTGGCCTAGTGGTTAGGGTTCGTGACTCATGATCAGAGGGTCCGGGGTTCGAATCCAGCCGCTGGTCATATATTGTGTCCTTGGGCAAGGCACTTCACCCCCACTTGCCTCTCTCCACCCAGGAGTATTAATGGGTACCAGCATTAGCTGGGGAGTAACCTGCGATGAACTAGCATCCCATCTGGGGGAGTAGAAATATTCTCAGTCGTTTCATGCCAAGGAAATCGGAGATAAACGCCGGCCTGATGAGCCACATTGGCTCGGGACAGACTTTACTTTTTTTACTACTTAAAAAACATTAGATAAAACTGTTGAACAAAATTGTTGGAAATTTATAATTGTTGACTTGTTTTGACTTTTGGACCCAAAGGTACACGTATTTAGGAATGGGAATACATGTGCTTGGCCAGTAAGCCAAGTATTTGTTTAAAATCAGCTTGGGACTTGGTCGCCAATAATGTCCTTCGCCTTTGGCTCGGGCCATTATCAGTGTCCAGACCCCAAGACTTGTTAAAAACCGGTCAAACACATATTTATTCCCTTAAACGCAATTCAGTTAACACAAAAATTAAATGTACATTACTGTACAGTAATGCCAACACGGATGGAAAAGTGAAGGAAAAGATTGCGTTTCTCCCCCTTGGACAAACCAACACTAAGACAAGTCGGAACAATACACAAACATAAAGTGAAATATACACGTCCCACAAACATAACTAGAATTGTAGCTGGCCAGACTCAACCAAGTTGACTAAAGTAAACAGGTTTATTATAACCGCTTTCAGTGTTCGCTCTGTTGGTTTGCTATCATGCAATGACGTCGGCAAAGCTTTTCACCTAAATTCCTAACATGCCACCGCCTTTTGTCGATCCCCTTGAATTTGAGCAATAAAAGCACGAAATGACTTTCAGGTAGAAATGACAACAGAGTTTTTAAAAGCGGCAGAAATAATTTGAATTTCTTGGGATAAACAAATACAATCAAAGAATTTGTCAATGTCAAAATATCAATAAAGATTAAAGAGGGCTGAATGATTATAACATCAACCATAAAGGTTTAGTTGGGAATGGCAAAAACTAGAAGGGCGGCTTAGAAAGTCTTGAAAAGAAAAGAAAAGAACGCCAGAAGTAAATGGATTAACATTTCTGCTGAAGAATGCTTTGAATGTTAAGAATCTAAGGTATTTCAGTTGGAGGGCTCCAAGTAGTGGAAGTCATTGGCTCTGTGCGTCAACTAGAGAGGGCGCTTTTTGCTAGCCCAGTGGACGGGGCACACTGCATGCGCGTACTGGTTCACGCGCATACACCACGAAGTACACACTACTTATTTTACTCCGACTGTTATCTGCACAAATCCATGGGCTCAGTGCGCCAGCGAAAGAGTGCGCTAACAAAGAGGGCGCCCTTTTACCTAGCAACGACGTCCCATGGGTGGGACATTTAGCTGGTTGACGCGCACCGTTCCTTGTGTGTGAAGCACGTACACCAGGGGATTTGTACTATGTACACGCAGTGGTACGGCTGCGCGTTGAGGCAAAATTGCATTCAGGCAAGATGGCGTCAGTCGGTCACCCCCAACTGTACTTTCTTTGCCGGTGACGGGGTACTTGTGAACGGAGCGGATAGCGTCTTCAAGTGAGCATCAGGCGTTGCAGCATTCAAATGTCTCTCCCAGTGGTCTCCCCAAACTCTCACTCTCTTACCGTTGAGGGGGCATTTTGTGCACCGAGCCCATCCGGTTTGTTAGTGTGACGTCACTTCGGTATAAACCACGCCAACTGCACATTATGTAGCATTAGAACCACTGGAACCGAAATTAACGCAACTTCAGTGTTTATCCAATAGGCACTTGTAATCAGTGGTGGGTGCGGGTGTATGACAAAGTCACTAACGAATTGGAATGATCAGGTGGATGTGTGGGGTGTCTCTGGCTGACAGGCTGTCAAGCGAGGAGCTGAGGAGGAGAGTGGGAGTGGAGGGGATCGGCATCGTATTGAGGAGGCACAGGCTGAGGTGGTTTGGTCATGTGGAGAGAAAGGAGGATGTCAACTGGGTCAAGAGGTGTACCAACGTAATTGTGGGTGGGCCCACACCCATCGGCCGACCGCGCAAGACTTGGCAGAGCTCCATGTCAGATGACATGCGACTGCTTGGAGTCAATGCGAGGGATGCGACGGACAGGGCCAAGTGGAGGAGAGCCATAGGGAGAAAGCAGGCCAACCCAGAACAGACTGGACAACGGCCTTAAAACCGACATGATGAATTGGATACCGAGCAGTCTCATTAATTCTTAACCCTAGAAACTTTTTTAGCAGCCAATCAGGCTGAACATTTGATGTACTATGAATGAGACGATAACAAATCAATCAATCAAACCAATATTCATAAATACCTCAGACAGTTTACCCATTCCAATTGGTCGAGAGCCCGTCACGTGGCCGGTTTTAAACGGATGATCAAGACATGGCTGGCTGGTCTTAAACACTTTTCCAGTGTCACATGAAGTTTGGACTCTATGAATCCCAGTGCCTTTTACCGTTATATTGGTTGAATGTTCACAATCCTCACGTTGGCATGCGCAATACTACCAGTGAGTCAGCATTTCATAGTCCTAAACACACAACGCACTCACCACAGCTGCATCTGCATGTCATCGTGCAGGACACGAGCGCCAATCTCCATAAAAGGAGTTGTTCCCGTCTTACTTGCGAGCTGGACACTCCATTATGTAGAGGGGTACCAGTACGTGTTTCGAAAAACAGAAAGTAAAATTGTTGAAGAAAATCGTTGAAGAAAATCATTGGAAATTTTGAATGTTTGACTTGTTTTGACTTTTGGACTGAAACCGTGAGCTTTCACTCACGCATGGCTGGCCGACCTGCCGTACTTTTTACCGCTCGGTACCTTTTCATGGGACGTGCGTTTGGTTTGTTAATGACTTTCTTAATTGATAATTCATTTCAGCAACAGATGTTTTCTTAAATGTAAATGTCATTAACATACTACTTATTTCCGGTATTATAATAAGACGTGCACCCATAATTCACATTTGTATAAGTCACATTCCATCATAATCAAATGTTATATTGTAAATCAGTATATTTCAATTTCCTTCAGTTTTTCTACTATTATGCCAACTAATTAATTAATTAATTTATTGACCACTGATTTATTTATAGCTTCAATTGTAGATTATAGATTTAATTTCATAAGTTATTCACAAACGGGGCTTTGTATAAGCTTAGGCTTTTTTCCTGGTTCCCCCATCTGTCACCATTTATGTTTAATTGATCAAAGTGTTGTACATGTATGTATTAGCATTCTATTAAATTTAGTTATTGCTGTAGTAAATAAACTGTTGCTTTAGCATTATATTAATTTGTAACAAATGGAAAAACAAACAATACAATACAATACAACTTTTATTCTTCAAGGCTCGTCGTACAAGCCGCCCTGTGTATAAGCCACAGTACACATTTTCATGGGCAAATTCAACGTATAAGCCGCGGCTTATATTCCAAAAATTACAGCAATTCAAACCGATACAGTAGTCCAAAAAAAAAAAAAGTGAGATGCACCCGTCTGGCTTGCAGCTGTTGATCAGTTACCTGAACACGAACTGGTACCCTAACGAGTTCCAATTACAGGTGTATCTGGCAAGGTTATTTGGTCATTATTATTCAAAAGATGGTCATTATTGTCCGTGCAACACACCCTGATTCCATGCTGAATAGCTCGGTCCAACCTGTTGCAAAACACAGTGGGCGGAAAAACTTAATATAAGCCTATTCACACAAAGCATTTTACCCTCCAGAGGACATAATCTACAAAGGAAAAGGTCAACTTTTGTCTGGGACAGGTCAGAGATTCAGCTTGATTCAGGCCGGTACCATTTGTAGCTTTTTTGATCACTGCAACAAAACCCTAGCCTGCTCGCCACACCCAGCACACTGATCAAGTAACGACAGAAATCAACATGCATTACGAAGACATCTTGCAACGTATCGGGCCTTATGGCAAGTACCAGAAACTGCTGGTGTTTGTTATGCTGTTGGCTAAGGTTCCTACTGCATTTCACTTCATAGGGCAGGTGTTTCTGGCTGCTAACACTGATCACTGGTGTGCCGTACCAGACAGCCAGAGGATCAACTGCAGCCACCTCCAACTGGCTTCAGCGACTGAGTGTCAGGAAGAGCAGAAGAGTTACAGTATTCCCTATCACATTGACGACGATGGGAAGCAGGTCTACTCCTCATGTGAGCGCTATGCCACGGACGATGATGACGTTGGTAGAAACCAGAGTTTGAATTCAACAGACGTCATCTCCTGCGATGCTGGTTGGGAGTTTGATCACTCGCGCTACAAGTCCACCATCAATGAAGATTTCAGCTTGGTCTGTGACAGAGAGGATCTACCTGGTTATGCCCAGTCGGTCTGGTTTGCAGGATTGCTAGTGGGCTCCTTGTTGTGGGGTTCAGTAGGCGACTGGATCGGTAGAAGGAAGACCTTCATATTGGCCTTTTCTCTTGTCACAATTTCATCAATTGTTACCTCTTTCGTTCCCAGTTTCACTGCCTACACGGCCATGCGCTTTTTTACAGCTGCCTGTAGTTATGGTGGAGTTCTCATGGTTTATGTCTTGATGTCAGAAATAGTTGGTCCCAAACAGCGCGTCACTGCCAATACCATGCTGTTTTTCTCCTTTGCAATCGGTTACCTTCTCTTGACACTTTTGGCATTTCTTCTGAGAGAATGGCGCCATCTACAGTTGGCGATATCACTCCCATTCATTATTACTTTGCCTGCGATGCTTATCTCGCCTGAATCTCCTCGCTGGTTGATAACAAAAGGCAGATGCAAAGAAGCCACCAAAATCATACACAAGATAGCTAAAGTGAATGGTACCAAGGCTCCGGATGACTTGCTTGACAAACTGAGTGAAAAAAGCAAAGAAGAAACGAAGCAGCCTTCTCGCATCCCTGTCACCCAACTTGATCTGCTCCGCACTCCCAACCTCCGCAAGAAAACCCTCATCCTTTGGGTTGACTGGTTTGTTGTCAACATGGTGTATTACGGACTATCTCTGAGTACCTCTGCCTTGGGTGTCGATGATTATCTTGCTGCCTTTGTCTCCGCAGCCTTGGAGATACCCAGTTATCTTGTGTGTTGGTACGTGATGGATCGGTTTGGCAGACGTATAACCCTCGTAGCCTTCTACATCTTTGGCGGAGTGTCTTGCCTCATTACAGTCTTCATTCCTCTCGGAGCGGCCAGGGCTGCAGTAGCCATGGTGGGCAAATTTGCGATCAGTGCAGCGTTCGGTCACATCTACATTTACTCCCTTGAAATCTATCCAACCATCATCCGGAGTATCGGCATGGGTACATCTTCCATGGTGGCTCGTGTTAGCGGAGTCCTCTGTCCTCTCATCTTGATCCTGGGCAAGTACTGGGAACCACTGCCTCTGTGTGTCTTCGGAGGAAGCGCCATCATTGCTGGAGTCCTGTCCTTGATGCTTCCAGAGACCATGGGTTACAGTCTTCCGGATACCATACAGGACGGAGAGAACTTTGGCAGTAAGTCATACAATCATTTAGTTTCCTTCAGTTTCCCCAATACAACATCTTTGATGATGAAATGTCAGTCCAGTGCCCAATTTCATGGCGCCGCTTAACAGTAAGCAGAAAGTAAGTGCTTAATATACATGTACATGTACATGTAGCAGAAAAATCATGCTGCTGCTTAAGCACAACATGTACGGTATTTCATGGCGTGGACATGCTAACAGTTGGAAGTGCATGGAGATTTCTATTGTTACACATGTACTGGTACGTCACTGATTTAAGCAAATTTTGTATAGTAAAACAAATATAACATGGTTTGTTTCGGGTGACAGTCGATATTAGCTCCTCTCATATCGGAGGTTGACAGGCTAGTTCCTGAGGTGAACTAGTTTGTCAACTTCCAATACGTTGGGTAGCTAATATTGACTGTCCACCCTCAAAAAACCATGTTATATTTGTGTACTGTACATTCTACAAAGACCCAAAAGTTCCAAACTGTACCACATTTTTTTCAACAACAGTACAATCTTCTTCAAACCAGGTTTTGCCCTTCACCGACGTATAAACACTGTATACTCAGTGTGTTACCTCCAGAGTTAAAGTTGGAAAAAAATCACTCGGGTGGGACTCGAACCCACGACCTCCTGCTTTCTAGTGCAGATGTCTTACCACTCAACCACCAAGCTAACGGGATCGGTTGGCTGGTTAGAATCTGATGTACATAGCAGCGGGTACCGCATAACTATCGATAAGATGGAATTTTGCATCGGGGTGATGTAAATCAAACCAGATGAAGGGCAAAAACGTCTGTGAAGGGCAAAACCTGGTTGGATTTACATCACCCGACGCAATATTCCATCTTAGGAATACAATCTTCTTGTTTATTTCCTGGTGTTACAGAGGGAAGACGTTTCCAGTTGTGCGTCAAGAGCAATGATGATGGAGAGGATGAGAGTCCCACTCAACCTCCTCAAGACTACCTGCCTCTATCTACATGTACAATGGATCAAACTGCCAAGCAACCTGTGGATGTCTGAACAGTTTCAATTATGGACTTACATCTCTTTTTAACCTTTCTTTTTTTGCTTGGTACATGTATGGTTTATTAACTTGGTTTGTGCATTTTTATATTTACCCTCCTATGGAAACAGACATTCTGTGCCAAGTTGTCCTTTCAGTCAAAATCTATCAAGTGACTGTTTTCAACAGTTAAGAGCTCCCAGCCTACATGAAGCAGGATTGTCTGGCTGTGACTGTCTATGTAACTTGATACAGCTTAGCTTTGACTGTAGGTGATTGATAAGCCAGTACCATAGTTCCACCACTACCACTAGTCTGCTTTTGCCCGTTGACTGAATTTGACTTGTCCCAGTGCTTGCTTGAAATGTGATCTGACTGTAGGTGGCTGTCCTGTCAAAAGGCATGGCAGGGGAAGAGGATGGATTTTTTGCCTGTCTGAGACTGCTCAGATAGCCATTTTAGACAATTTCTTTTTTTAAAACAGAAAACGTTTTTAGTTTTCAATTGGTGAAGCTTGCTTATATTTTTTTATTTCCAAGCAAACATAGCTTTGTGGTTAACGCAAAAGGTCAAACTAATTTCACCTAATAATATTGGGAAAGTATTTTATGGTTAGTTTTCTTTTGTATAGGTAGAAGGGACCCCCCCCCCCAAAAAAAAATCATTATCATTTGTAAGAAGAATTAAAATATTAAAAGGCAAAAAAATCTGTTTTAGACTTTTACTCTGAAAGGTAGGCCTATACTGAAAATACTTGGGAAAATGAAATGTTGAATTTTAGTTCTGAGAAATATTATGGGAGTTGAAGGGGTGTACCTTTTAATCATTGTTATTTATTAAAATAAATTTAATTAATATTAATACATTGCATGTACATGCATGGTTGTTTTTGGGGGACTTTGGGTTTTGTTTTAAATAAATGGATATAAATTAACCTTGTTTCATTTGTGCATTTTTTTTATGCGAACATTAATAACTCCTTAAGGTGATTTACAACGAACCTTCCTCATCCTAGCAAAACCCAACACCATATGGTAAACGGTACACATAAACAGTTGGACTCTGTTTATTTGTGGTGTGCCTAATCCCATGTAAAGCACAGCCAGTTTACTAGTGCAGTACTCATCCTAACAGATTCCAACAAACCCTGGTGTAGGAGTTTGGCTGGTTGGGGATCATTAGGGTTAAGGCAATCGCAGCTTCATACACAAATGAAACTCCACCCCCCCTCCCCTTGGGGGAAAAAAAACAAGGATAACCTTTTATTTTTGAAGGGGATGGGAGTATGGTTACACCTGTATGTTCCGACACCCCTATGTTCCCACTGCACATATTCCTATTCCTATTCCTAACCCTAACCCTATATAACCTGGAGTAACACAATCTTATGTTCAGGTGTGGGAACAGAGGGGTGTCGGAAAATAGAGCAGTCACCGTTCCGATGCATGAAACGTTTCTGTTTCAATTGTTTTGATCAAAGAACACAACACTGATGATCTATTGCTAGTGGTGCCGGGAGGACGCCAAAAAGTGAATAGATTAACCCAGATTGCCATAGCAACAAGGCCACCATTGTGAGTGTGTGTGTGTGCTGGCACGTAGGTAAGGTACATACATGTACTTGCATAGCAGGTACGCCAGTGATCAATCATTTCAAAGGTTAAAAAGCCAGTAAACACATATGTTTATTTAAAATTTAAAAAAAAAAGGAAAGCAGTAGTTTGCAGCGAATACATGCTTGTTGAAGCTTAGTGCATACAGGACATGTATCCGTACATGTACCATTCATGTGTTCATGCAGGCATGCAACGTTTCCTCAGATCCGCTGATTTCCTCTTGTTTTACTTTCCATGTGTGCCATTGAAAATAGAGAAACACTGTACAAAGTCTTGGATAGATTTGAATTTCCTCTTTTTTGGGCGACTTCCCAGTTGCATGCCTACACATTTAAATCATTAGGGGTCAACATTCCACAGGGCTTCTGTGGATGTGGTAGTTTGTTTTGCATCATCAGGGGTGTGAATGACCATTGTTAAAAATAGCTGAGAACAGCTGGAAAAGGTGCAAAAAAAGCTGAACTTTGGAAATCTCCTATACATTTGTACACAGCAAGTGAGGGAAAATAGCTGAAATCCAAAACAAAAAAAGCTGAAATCAGCTTTAAAGCTGAGATTTCAGACCCATGATCATTCTTCCTTGAGGAAGTTGTTGACTGTAGAAAATAAAATAAAAAGCTGTATAGGAAAGTTCAGGAGGAACATAAATTTCACAATATGATATGACTCTATGAGTCTAGTTTGAATATCTGAAAACAAGCCTTACATATGTCATGCTTTATCAGAAATAAAATTTACAGGTGGAGACAAAATTGCTTTAAAATTGTTTTCTACAATGTTTTCGACAAAGTTATTGTCAACACTTTCTTGAAGTGTAAAAGCAGTCAAACAGAAAATTTATCAAACTTTATTTAAATGAAGCAACCTTTTTCTTGGCACAAAACCAATATAAACACAGATCAGATTTTGCAAGTATTATGCTGCAAATTGGCCAAAAAATTGAACACATTCCATTGCCAAATTTGTTTGAAGAATACCGATAAGATGATGGTAAAGATACACTATCTGCAAGGAATGTCGGTTATTTGTTTCTGAATAAAACAGCTTTTTAGCGACAGTACAATCAACTCTGAAGGATGAACTAAACGGGGCAATTAATACTCTGTTCGGTGATATGAAGGGAACCTCTTGACCTAATATGCACTATGTCTGGAGCAAGACTTTTTATTCGTAACAATCAATCTTTGGCTGGTGAAATGATGGACAGCACTTGTCCCTGGAATGGTAGCACTCCAGACAAGGACTAAACATTACTTTCTTTCAATCAAGTCTGGTTTTCAACAACGCATTCATGCAGAAGAGAAGTCTTGTTTCGTAAATGTTATAAAATTTCAAAAACTTTGAGCTGCATCATGAGCATATGCTCCATTTATGAGGGCAATGCATGTCTGTGTTTTGATATTATGCAAAGGCAAAGCACCAGATTGAGATCTGGGTTACAATTGCCATGATGGCGTTGTGATGCAAATTTATTTGTTTGTTTATTTGATTTCCAAAATGAGTCTTCAAATCTGGATACCTGGCCTACTGAATGCAAAACCCACAATGACTACTGCCAGACATGATATTCGACCCTCAGGAAAAAAAAAGAGTATTGAATGGTGAAAACGGAGGAAATAATAGGAAATGAAAAAGGAAAAAAAAAAATGGAAATCCTAAGGCCCCCCCAAAAAAGTCTCCGGTTTCTGGTATGGAGCTTGCCCAAAAAGTGGTGCAGCGACGCGGCTTTTTTTTTTTTTTTACCCTGATTTTTTTGCTTCAAATGTCGGCTGATGACTGCAAATGGTGCCCGACTAAACTTAGTGCAAATTATATGGGAGTCCAGAGAGGCCACATAAAGCTTATTCTCGACCATAACCCAATCTACAAACACGTTAAAATTGTGCAGCAGCAGAATTTCAGTCAAACCAGTGAGTTTGGCGGTTTTGAGACATCATCTTTCATTGAAAAAAAACTTTTTCATTTTGCCGACGCGCATGGCTACGGCGACGCGCGCGCATACCAGAAACCGGAGCCTTTTTTTTTGGCCTAATACATAGGAAACTATTATGGTATCATTGTACAATGTTCTCCCTAGAGAGTTTAGAGAGAATAGAGGTAGAGTCTACATTCTACAACTGTGCCTAAAAAAGGTTAATATTAGATGTACAATGTAAGCAAGTACAGGTACCGGGATGTAGCAGAATTTGAACCCTAGACCAACTGATTACAAGTCAGGTGTATAGCCAATCATTATACAATTAATCTGGAGGCTGTGACTTCTGACATTTCCCAATTATGAACTTTGAAAAGTCAGCTGATTTTAGACAAATAGTCTAAAGTACAATAAAAATCAAACTGATTTATTTTGTCAAGTTGTTATTTCTCATTTTAAGTTTGCTTATCATTAAGCGGTCACATCAACCATTGCTTAAATTAGAATTGCACATTTGCATGTACACGTAGGTCTGATGAAGTTTTGAGGGAGATAACATGTAAGTAAACACTTAAAAAGTCTGATTAGATAACATGTTAGGAGGCCTACATATGACATACAGAGTGTGCTAAAAAAAAAAGTGCAACATTCAGAAAACAAATAATTAAAACTGTTTAATGTTTTTTCATCGATGAAATTATATATTATATTAAAGCCTGACTACTGTATAAATTCTCAATCCACTCCTTTTTACCCCATTCCATTTGGGTCCCTACATGCAGATCCAGAAATACAATCAATTAATATGGATCTTGGACCATTCTCAACCGTGATGTCACCAACTTCAATGCCTACATCAATGCCTATTCAATACTTAACCCAGATTCAGCATGTCCAGGTGAGAGTAGCCCAAGTGCAATTTACGCCTAATTGATTGTGTTTCTGGATCTAGGGACCCAATATGGAATTGGGTGAAATGGAGTGGATTGAGAAAAAGTCAGGCTTTAATGTAAAATATAATTTCACTGAAGAAAAAAACATTGAACAGTTGCAATTATTTGGTTTTTTTTTTAATGTTGCATTTTTTTGGCACGGCACACTCTGTATACATGTATTAATACAAAGAAAATACCAGTAGGTTTTCCTTTTCAATGCTCTAATCCAGTCTTCAAACTCGGATAACAGCGTGAAATCCTTCACTCCCTTTAGTCTCAAAAGAAACTGTGATTAAGTCATCATACAAGTAGTATTCTCATTGAACACATAACAATCTACCCCCTACTGTGACCATCGATGGATAATCACAAGAACACAATAGTCATAATACAACCTCTAATACTGACTGTGGCTGTAAGGGATGCAGGACCTTATTGGACCAAGTCAATCCACCTGTTTAATCCACCTGTGTCCACCTCATCAATTATATGTTGATTCGTTATGCGAAGATGTTTTCCTGACATGGGAAAGTTAGGTTGGCATCTATAGCAATACCTTCCTTGCACCTTCCACCGCTGTGGCCCGGGTTCGAATCCCACCAAGGCCAATTTGTGGATTGGGTTTTCAGTCCCTGCATGATTCCGTGGTTTTTTCCCTAAAATATCATTCCGGGGTATTCCTCCCACCTTTTAAACTGTAATTTCTTCTCTTTGTCTTCTCTGTATTTCTTCAGGCTTGCGAGAGAATATTAATAAGGCCCAAATAAAAGAATACCGGTAGATCTGCTTCCGATTACATGGCATTCGAAAATAGGGTAGGTAGGAAGGCAATTTTTTTTTGGGGGGGGGGGTGTTATTTGAGTTGGGACTAACTGAGCATACGTGTACAGTACATTGTAAGGGGACAATGAGGCAACATGAAACATGCAATTTTTTCTGTTTTAGAAAGCATCAGAAGTTTCAGTCCAGACACCTTTATTCCCAGATTTCAAATCTTTTCAACAATACCAGTAAAGCAAACTAGACGATCGACAGCTTAAGGAAAGAAAATCTCTTTCACAATGACGGCCGTTTTGTGCTGGCGAAATGCACCGCTGCCTGAATGTAAAGCCACAGCACCAGATTATCCCCATAAAGATGAACATCAAACAAAGGTTACCGGCTTATCCTCATACAGTGATGCTGTGGTGTGCGGCAGTACCAGTCTCAAGACTTGAGGGGAGGACAGTGTGGCTAATAGCATCCACTTCAAACTGCATAGGTACCGATACGGTACACACAATGGGGTGTATACGGTACCTATGTTCCCCAATACCCATGTTCCACAATACCTACCGGTAGGTATGTTCCCAAATACCTATAGATGTTCCCCAATACCTGTTCCCCAATACCCATGTTCCGCAATACCTACCGGTAGGTACAGTGTGTATGTTCCCAAATAGTCCTTTAGATGTTCCCAAATACCTATAGATGTTCCCCAATATGTATGTTCCCCAATACCCATGTTCTGCAATACCTACTGGTAGGTATGTTCCCAAATACCTATAGATGTTCCCCAATACCTACCGTATGTTCCCCAATACCCATGTTCCGCAATACCTACCGGTAGGTAGTTTTGTCTTTTATGGCATCCCCAGCTCAAGCAACCGCTTACCGTGACATGCCTCCATTTTCACCATATTGTTAATTTCAAGTTAATATGATAGGCCTAATGTATACGGTACATGTACTGGTACACCTGTTTGAGTATGAACCGGTATACATGTACAGGTGTGTACACTAATTGTTAATCTTTAGGCCTATTTACTGGTAGCTGTATTTTATGAACTGTGAAATGGAAATAAATGTGAATTAATTGAATTGACCTTTGAAGCATCTGGATGGATTTGCGGATTAAATACAAAGTGGAATTTTGTATGTACACCGTACCATACGACACTGGGAATTTTTCTATTTAGTTTTATTTATTCATTTATTATTTCTTATTATTGTCAATCTACCGGGTATATTTACCGGTACGGGAAGCTGTATTTTAAAAATGGGTTAAAGTGGTCAGAACTTGTCTGAGATTGCAACACAGAGCGTCTAGAATCCCAAAAAATATTTGTGGGAACCTTAAGCGGGCCCCGAACCCACGCCGTTAGGGCTTTGTACTTTGCGCTCGCATTACCATGATTATTTCTGATCAAGCTCCATCGCCAAATTCTCACTCTCAGCTCTTTACTCAAAGTTGGCAGCCCTGGAACTGTGAAATGGAAATAAGGGCAGACATGTAGTTATGGGGATTTTCTGCTGTCCCAATGGTGTTTTTGGTCCCCATAATAACTATCGCTCAACAAGTGTGTGGTCCCCACAACTAACGAACAAGATTGCATTACATGTACTGGTAGTGCGGTACATGTGAACATTACCCCATGAAGAAGGACGGATGTCCCAAAGCTCAGGTGAGCACTGTTCCATGTTAGGCCAAAAAAAAAAAGTCTCCGGTTTCTGGTATGCGCGCACGTCGCCGTAGCCATGCGCGTCGGCAAAATGAAAAAGTTTTTTTTTCAATGAGAGATGATGTCTCAAAACCGCCAAACTCACTGGTTTGACTGGAATCCTGCTGCTGCACAATTTTAACGTGTTTTTTAGATTGGGTTATGGTCGAGAATAAGCTTTATGTGGCCTCTCTGGACTCCCATATATTTGCACTAAGTTTAGTCGGTCACCATTTGCAGTCATCAGCCGACATTTGAAGCAAAAAAATCATGTAAAAAAAAAAAAGCCGCGTCGCCGCACCACTTTTTGGGCAAGCTCCATACTAGGAACCGGAGACTTTTTTTTTTTTGCCTTACCGATTAATTTGTCCATGCTCTACACAGTGCTATGCAGCATCCCTATGCTACTTGTGCTCTGAACAAATAAGCCTCTATTCAAAAGACTCCTTTGAGCACACTGAAGAGTCTGAAGAGTCTAACTGTTACACCCATTTTCCCCACATCATCTTTTTATCCCTCTGGGGTAAAGAAAATCAATCAAAGAAGATGTAGGCCTTTCAAGGCTACACAGAAGTCCATATTTTGTACAATGCACAACAAATCAATTTTTCTTTCCTGCTTTGGGGGGGGGGGGGTCGCCTGGAGGGTGTTTATGTTAGCCTATATTGTAGAAAGCAAAGGGAGGATATGGTTATGCATGTACCAATGTTTTGAGTTAGGAATGTCAGCTGGGGGTGGCAATCAATAACCACTGGTTTACTCTAGGGATGTGTTATTCTAAGACCCAACTCCTGAAAAGGCAATGATCAGACAATCACATCTGTATACAGTTGTTGCACAGGAGCTGACCTTGTACACATTTTATGTACACATTTTGCCATTGTATACAATGTATACATTGTATACAATACAAAGTACCATGCATATTTTTGTTGCAAAAAATCTACATGCGTCTGATTACATGTAGTCAAGAATGAGCAGTCTGCTACCTGCTTCAATTCATTTATTGTTCAATTAATCAATCAATCTATCCAATTGAGTGCTATGCATATTGCATAAGGTGTTCTTGTCAAGCTTAGAAGTGCCTACCAGGCTTTACAATCTTGTATAAATTTGTAATGTGTTTTACAAATCAGTATGTGAACCTGGGATGTTGCACACATGTGCACGCACAGCACATCATCACACTATACAACTTTATTCAGGACCTTTCACACCATCCATGTTGGACCCAAGTCAAATTCCAAGATTTCAGGAGCCCTTTTCACAAAGTAGAAAGCTTGCGGGAACACCATGTGGAAAGTAAAATCTTCTTGGACGAAGTGTGGTTCTTAGAACTGGTTGGTTGAGTGTATAGAACTGGACGTTTCGGACAGTGTGCTCTTTCTGTCCTCAGGAGGTTGAGTGATGGGATGCATCTTCCACATCTCATCACTCACCCTCCGGAGGACGGACAGAGCACACTGTCCGAAACGTCAAGTTCTACACTCAACCAACTGTTTCAGAACCACAATTCTTCCAAGAAGAGATTACTTTCCACATGGTGTTACCCGCAATCTTTCTACTTTATCTCATCCGCCATGCAAAGCTTCAAGTCATATATAAGCCTTTCACACTAATCCAACACAGCATATATCTACAAGTGAAAAGACCGGCAGGGGGAAGAAACGAACATGGTTAGACACAATTAACAACGACCTCAAACCCCTAGGCAGCATAGACCTGAACAAGGAGACCAATGACAGAGCTGGCTGGAGACAACAGATCAGACGCGCAATGTTTAATTAGAAACGAGTGCGCAACAGATGACGACGACGATGTACAAGATTCTAGCCCCCTACACTGGTTAATTCATACAGAACAGGTGTCACTACAAGGACCAGGGAACAGTCCAGACTATCACCCCTGTTGCACCCCATATAATTGAATGATTGGTCCCCTGTGGTAATAGGGAAGTGTGACCCTCCAATTGACAGTGATTGGATTACAATGGCTGCTAACCACCAGTCTGTCTGCACCTCAGGAATGATATGACAAAACAAGCAAGGCAAATTCTGGCTCCAGTCAGCTCAACAACTGTTTGAAAGTTCACGGACCACACCCAGGTCATACTGGTGCAAAGTTAAACTTGAATGGCTAAACCCAAGGCATTTTTGTCGGCTGTACTGGTACATGAAGTGCGAAAGACCATATGCCCAAATTGAAAAATATCAGGTTTTTTGCCCCCTGAAGGAAAGGTTTATCAATTGCAATCCAGAGTTATGAAAGGAAATATTGTGTGCTCAACAGAGCCAATTAACCATGACATCTAATTAATGATTCAGTGATCTCAATAACTAAATGATTGATGTACCGGGGGGGTACCGTTACAAGATTTGAAAAGTATGTTTCCAGGTTTATTCACTGAACTCTTAGAAGCTCTGTCATCGACATTACATATGCTTGACCAAGGTACCTATGTGAAAGGTGAAGGTTGCAGTTAACCACTTTAATTGGCCTCAAGAAATTTTCCTTTGCTTCACGCTTCATAACAAATTGAAATTCACAAATCAAACGTTACCCCTTTTTTATGATTAGGCCCCGTTACACAGTCCAACACACATAAATCATACAAATGTAGTACACCGAAGCGACAGGTAAACCAACTCCGGCAGAAATCTTCAGAAAATCATTTCCAGCAATGAATGAAGGCCACTTGAAAAGCAAACGACTGCCAACGCAGGATATATTCACAAGCTTAAGAACACAACCAAACCTTGGAAAAACCCTTTTGCACTCGCACAATACACCCACATAATAAAAGAGAAATTGATGGATTAGCACTTGCTCAAAACACCTTTGCATTTAAGTATGTCAATGATATTTTGGCAGATTTTTTTTTGGGGGGGGGAAACTTTATTGAAAATGGAAACGCACTGTACATGTGATTGTACTTTACTCAACCTCGCTCACAACCAAGAACAGCAAGTTAAATAGCCAGAGTTCAACCTTTCTTTGAGACCATACAATGATATGCAAAGTCTGGATTACAGAAACTTGTTGAATAGAAAAAGTCTCCTGTGTGCAGAGATTTTCAAATGTTTAATAACTACATGTACCCGGTAGTGCTTAAAATGTTTGTTGTTTAACCTTAGCCTTGGTAAGTTGATACATGTACAATGTACCGTACATGTAACTAACAAACTATGTAATGAAATCTTAAAGGGAATATCTTTTGCTGTAATTCAGAAATGGATGGATTTGGGGGGTAAGTATTTCATAAGAAATATTGTTACACTGATTTGTTTGAAGTTTTGTGTTCGTAGATGCTGGAAAAACCAAGAAAAACAACCATGTTCCTGTAGTCTGGTTCCCTGACCCCACTTAAGATGAAACAGAGCAATTTATAGATGTCAGGGAATTGTAAGGTTGGGGAAACAGTCTAGCTGGCTTGTACCCATGCAAAGGTGTGTAATCGATTGCAAACAAATGCAACTTAACAAAATAATGGTAAAATGGGGCAGTATTTAAATAAAAAACAGTTTTTTCCAACGCTGGTCGGCCGACCAGCATTGGAAATTGATACAAAAATACCACTTTTCTTGAAATTTTTTCTTTTTAAGCAATATTTGTTAAGGAATTCAAAGGCACTCATAAATGGACAACCTGCCTGTGCAAGGTTGATGTCACTTCAACGACACATGGGAGTCTTATTGCTGTTAGGATTAGCAATCATTATCTAACCCTTCTTACCAATAGTTCTCCACGTGTCTGCAAACACTATGTGTGTCTTCACTGCTGTAATATCCGTTTCATAACTTAGTGTTACTCTTCCATGAATAACTTTTCTTACATAAGGCCCCCCCAAAAAAGTCTCCGGTATCTGGTATGCAGCTTGCCCCAAAAGTGGTGCGGCGACGCGGGTGTTTTTTTTTTGTTTTTTTTTCCTCCTACTTTTTTTCTTCTTCAAATGTTGGCTGATGTTGCAGATGACGCTTTGATCCCCTCAAAACTCTCAAAACTGTCCTTCAGGGTGGAGCTTGAGGTGACCTCAGTAAGACCATAAGGCTGGAGAAGCCTGCACCCACTTACGATCTCGACTAAATTTAGTGCAAAATGTAAGGGAGCCCAGAGAGACCACATAAAGCTTATACTCAATTGTAAGTAACCCCATCTAAACACACGTTAAAATTGTGCAGCAGCAGGATAGCAGTCAACCAGTAAGTTTGGCAGTTCTGAGGCATCATCTTACATTGAAATAAAAACTTTTTCATTTTGCCGACGCACATGGCTACGACGATGCACGCTGACCAGAAACTAGAGACTTTTTTTTTGCCTAACTCCAAAGAACCGTAATATCACATGAAACTGTACTCAATGATACACATGAGATGAGATCTTGCTGCAACACAATGAAAGCAGGTTGCTTTCTTGCAGGTTCCTGGAATGCTTCGATTTACATACTCCTTAAAACCCTCCTCTTGTAATAAGTCAGTCTTTGCAAGGGCCCCGTCTCATTGTCCTGATTGTGTCTGTTTGAAAAGGAACACTGTGAGGGGGTTCTCAGCTGGGCTATCTGATCTGTGCCATAACATTGCATCTCTAAGACATCTTAAGTATGCCCAGGGAAACTGCCTGAACGTCTTATAAAAAGCACATACATAAACACATGAACACAGGACTGGTCAGTAGACTCAACGACATGTAGTGACTGTTAAGCATTAAAATACTAATAAATGGGTGAATCCTACCGACTCTTACAAACAAATTGCAGGTAAATCTTAACAAATGACCAACAAATGACCAATTCTTTAAGAAAGCAACGACGTACATTCAGCATGCTGGCCCTCAGGAATGCCCCTTGGCTTTTTCTTGTGAACTAAACCCAATGCAAATTGTTCAGATGATGCCCATTTACACCAAATTACAACAACCTGATGTGGGTTTATTTTGCACCATTGCGGCATTCCAATGAAATGAGCTGTAGACCGTACTGTAAGCTGAATACCGGTAGATGTCTCAACTTTTCTGTCTGCGTCTATGTCTTGTTGATTCTCATTCCTTCAATAAAAGTGCAATGTGCATCCAAAATAACAATCCTAACTCTCCCAATTTCACATAATGTGATCCAAAAACCGCTGCATTTAAAGACTTTGCAGAGGATTTGTAAAAATCTGGAGGTAACTCACCAGCAAAGTAGCTCTTGATGACGAAAATGCAACCAGCTTTGAATTATTTTGCTGTTGATAGAAAACAGAAAGGATCATTGTTTTGAACAATTTGTCGTGGAGTTTTAAGTTAGCAGGAAATATTTCCTGTGAAATTAATAATTACGCAAAGACAATGTTGTACGTTAACATGTCATGTCTGCAAATCATGTACCCAAAACAGTCAGTCGTTTTTCAAAGTCAGTCAATAACCCTTTTTTTTTAAATCTTTTTTATAATTTAAATTTGGCTTACAACATAAATGAAGAAAAATAACCCAGTGAGCTCTGATGTGAAAAAAAAAACTTGCTAAAATCAATTACAGAAATCAATACATGAACACACATGGCAGTATGCCAGTACAGATTTCACTGTGACTAATCCACAGACACAGAAAACAAAATGAAATCAATAAGTGCTTATGGTTACTCCGATACAGCGAGTTAACTTTTCTGCTCAACATGCTCAAGGCTGGTGTTAACGCCCAAAGTGTCAAAATATTGACGGAAACTTGTTACATGTGTGTGCAGGTTTGTGAATGATAAGACTTTATACATACTGTACATGTAGGGCCGAAATCTTTTGCCTTTTGACTTGTAAAAAAATTAAAAATTATATTTTATTATTATTATTAATATTTATTCGACCCAAACGACATTACAAAATTACAACATGACACGAAAAGGAAAAACACTAAAGCATAAACACTCAAATGAAAAAAAAAAACAAATAGGACCAGAAAACAAAACAAACTTAAAATACAAAAAAAAATAAAACAAATAAAAGGATTTTAAGGTGATGACATGGAAATTATAAATGATATCAATGTGTCGAGCTGTTTAACCGCATGAGCTTTTACAACTGAAATGGAGTTAAATCGTAGGCATAAAAAAAATTACAAATTTAAAAAAAAAAAATAAATTCTAGACGTTTACAGGACCGGTTGTTTCCTCTCTTCCCATACATTACATGTGTTCAGGTTTAGATACACTGGTCTGATTAGAATTGGACTTATATTTTTTCCCTGAGAAAGAGCAGCTTTCTGTTCCTCTTCCACCGAGACCGAAAGTCAACCATATCCAGAACAATAGAGACAATGAATGCTAATAATTGATACATTGTAAATTCTTAATACAGTTTCTTGATTTGTACTTATAAATAACCATGGCAAACATATCAACTTGTTTTATGAAACACAACTTGAACTTTGTATGGATGATAAGGCAACGGTGTGATCTTCACTTTACAGCGGTATCTTTGAACTCTCAAACCGCGCCCAGTGATTCATTCCAGCCAAAAAGAAACTTCCAAAATTTGTTCTCAATAATGACTTTATCACACAGAACCATTTCTTTTACAATTTAAAACAATCTCATTTTTCATAAAACCTATGCAATAAATAAAACGCTGTTATATTTAGGATGGCACTTTGTTTTGGCAATTATGTTTTTGTAGAGTACAACTTGAAGAATTTTAAAGAAAAAATACAACATCCGCATGATGTCACAATAAATTAATCGTTCTTAATACACCGCCCAAGTTGAAATAACAAGACATGTTTGTTGTAAAGATATTCATGTTGGGCCCACCCCCCAAAAAATGTTTCCAGTAACCAGACCGACCCTAACAAATTGGGTGTGAATAGGGTCGGCAGTTTATTTTGTTTATTTTTTTTTTAATTATTTTTTATTCACATGTTAATGCTTTTGGAAGTGATGAAATATCCCAAATACAACTTGGAAAATTAATGAAACACTTGTAAGGATATGAAGCAAAGTACCTTCTTTCAAGTATTTCTAATTGTCTAGTTGTCCTCCTATATTCACAAATAATTACTTTATACATGTATGTATACATGTACACGTGTACATACATGTTAAAAAAAAACTGACCCTTCCTTTTCTGGGCAGTGTTACTGGAAACACATCATTATTTTATTTGGCCTTATAACAATTATGATGCAAGAACATGTTTAGGGGTGTCAAAATCTGCTTTCCATGTACATGATACATACATGATACATGTACATGTACATGTATGTACAATGGAAAATGTTCAAAAAGGTGAGGTCTGGCTTGAGTCTAACAACAAGAGTCTTTTCCAAGTTTGCGACTGTACAATAAATATACGATAAATGTGCATCTAACAAATTATCTACTGAACCACTGGGGTACAGAACTCACCGAGTTTATTTAGAAAAGGGGAGTTTACAGTAAGGATTCTGCACACATGCACAGCACGTGAAAAAAAATGGGTGTAGTGTGTATTGAATGACTCATGAGAAGACCAACCCAGTGTGCATGGGTACCGTACGGGTCGGGGGGGGGGGGACAGATTCACACAACGTCAGGTGATCAGTGCAAATATGCACACAAAACAATCTGTGGAGTCCAGATGACTACGTAACTCCACAGAGTATACTGCTGCACTTTAACAATATACAGGAATGTGCATGGTTCCATATGATGTCACATTGGAAAGTGCAATACATATATTATTTAGAACTTTTTATAATACCGGTACGTAGGGGGATCAGGTTGGTGTAGCAGTGCCTACGTTTTCAGTCCCTGCCTGATTCCATGGGTTTTCCCAAGAATATTATTCTGGGGTTTTCCTCCCACCACTAAAACCATAATTCCTTCCAAATCTTCTAACAAGGGACTTCATTGGAAATAGTTGAAAGACTTTTGTGGGCTATTTTTTTTTTATTTTATTTTTTTTTTAACAGCTGGCAACGCCATAATGAATTTCAATGTATGTTATATACAAATGACAATAAAGAATTCTATTCTTCTATTCTATCCTGTCTAACTGCCAAAAAATCACAAACGTACGGTGTGTACCAACACGTACACTTTGAACATGGCTAGTGACCCTGTCTTTAGTCAAGTATTATAAAACAGCTGAGGTCAAAGTGTGGTACTTATTATGGGGAATATAAAGGGGATTTATTGATCCAGAAATCCTGGCATGGGTAGGGTTAAATTGTCATGCATGGTTAGGCTTTTGTGGAAAAAGGGAAATCCTTTCACCACAACAAAAGAACGTCAATAACAGTGTCAGTGTAAACAAGTGAAAAACAGTGACCCACACAAAACGAGGACATTCTGTTGAAGATGCCTGCTACCGCCTTTCACTGTTAAATAACTCCACTGTTGGGTAGACGTGTACTTTCTCGACCGGACAGAGAGGAGAGTTTAAGTTTTGTAGGCCTACATGTACAACACAATAGCAGGCATGTCATTCACCAACTGGCAAAATGCATTCGGATACTGAATATCTGCGAAGGATGTGACTTTACGTTTAATTTTGCGTTCAGCAAATATGTTTTATTTCAAAAAAGGCTGACACTGTCCATTGGCCGGCTTAATAAATCAAAATAATTGACATAAATAGAGGACAGTCATAAAGTAAAAACTTAACAAAACAAAATAAAAGGTGGACTCCTAATGTAATCAAGTACTGCTGTGCTTCTGAAGTTTTGTCAATTAAAAAGGTTAATTATTTGTGCTTTGTATGTTTATTCATAAATTGAAGGAAGATCAGGAATTGTTTTGGCAACTTTGTTTGCGTACGATCGTATGGCGGTGTCTGCGTGTACCGTAGTAAAGGGTAAAGGGTAGAAATTGATGGTTTTGGGGGTTTCCCTCATTGTTCCCAAAAGAAAATTAGGGTAGGGGCTGTCAAAAAAGGGCAGGTACTTACCTGGAAGCAGAACTATCATTATTTTGAGCCTAATGCTACATGTCCTACGCGTAAATATGCAGAATAATTTTACTCAGAGCTTTAACTTTTTAAAGTGAATTATCTGTACAGTATGTATTTTGTATGTTCCTTTCTCCCACTTGTTAAAGGGATTGTACAACATTTGCTTTTGCTGCAATTTTCAGAAATAAATGGATTGGAGGATTAGTATGTTATATGTAAAATATTGTTAAACTGACCTGTTTCATGTTTTGGGCTTGTAGATGCTGGAAAAACCAAGAAAACCTATCATGTTCTTGTAGTCTGGTTCCCTGACCCCACTTAGGATGAAACGTAGCAATTAATACACTTTGGGGAATTGTAAGGTCGGAGAATCAGTCTAGCAGGCTTGTACCCCTTCACAGGTGTGTGTTCAATTGCAAAGAAAAGTCAGAATAACTAAATATGAAAAATTAAGAACAGATTTTTAAAAAAGCCAGTTTTCTCCAATGCTGGTCGGCCGACCAGCGTTGGAAAAATACAGTTTTTCTTGAAAATGTCAGCCCACCAGGAGCCAAGATTTTAACCCTAACCGCCCTGAATCCTCCAAAATCCTTTTTGCAAATTGGAGGAATTTGCAGGATTGAGGTTACATGGCAAAAGTGGGTTGCTGATTTCGGAGTACGCACTGTGTCAAGGTCTTGGGTCGGACCTTGTGTTGTTTATGCCCAGCCGTGCATAAATTTAGTCCTTGATTATACTTGACATCCTCCGCACTGCTCCAGGATGTCACTGCCTCTGCCTCAGCCTATTGACAGACAATAGCCGGAGGATTTTGCAGGATTCAGGCAGTGGTCATCCCTCCATGGACCATATTCAAGAAATAACGGAGGAATTTGCAGGATTGAGGCTATATGCTATTTTTCCATGAGGCCAATTGGAGGATTTTGCAGGATTGAGGCTACATCCTAGCAAAAAGGCCTAGGGAGTTAGGGTTAAAGGATGCTTTAGACTGTCAGTCCCTAACAATTCAGTAAGGTATTTCGTGATAATTTGATCATTTCGTTTTTTGATGTTTGCAAATGTTGTATAATTTTCCCTTTAATACGTGGCTACTACATGTAATCTCATGGTCAAGATGAAATTTGGTTACAGGGATTTAAAAAGCACATGTACACGGTAACGTTTGTCACATCACGGACCATTCACACAATCCGTGGTCACATGTCGGAACATGTGCAAGACCTCCAGCCAATCTGATCCATCTGAAAAGTAAAGCCTCCATATTTGATTTATCACAATTACTGGATCTCCTTGGAGATAAAATAGTGCAGTGAAATTGCCGTGTGGGTTCAAAGTCTACTTTTACTGTTTGCCTTTAAATTCCATTACACACCAGCACAACAGGGCTGCAAAAAAATTATGCACAATATTTAATCATGTATCAAGCACTTGCACTATCGTGACGTCAAAGTACGTAATCATGTTCCCTGTACAATTAACCAGCTGGACTAAGGAAATCAACAAGTCAAGTGTTTTTGTGGGAATTTGTTTCAGTTGATACCTAACCGCACTTTTAATTATGTCTTTAGTGATAAAAGTGCGAAACGTTGCTAAAATTGAAGAACAGCTACAGTGTATTTTGTAATACAGTGCAATGCATAGACCTACTATGCAATTACTGGAAACATAATAAAAATGAATTGATGCAAAAAAAAAACCCTTTCGTCAGAAAAATGTCAGAAATATGTGGTACTTGACCTTTTCTTCAACGTCACAACTTCCTACGTGTCAAAAAGTTACCCGCCCGTTTCTAAATTTACAAGCAGAAATATTTCAATTGCTCATTGATGGCTGTGGAATTTTACACTTGCGTAAATTCACCCGTTTCTTTCCCATGTGTCCGACACACTAACTGAAGTGTTTGCATTTCCGCCCTATATCTATTATTCTGCCCTAAGTACCTTATCTCGGCTTCCTTTATCCCACAGATCAGCTATTGTGGAGATAAAAAAAAACTGAAGCTTTACCTAGTTCCTTCATCTAACCAAACACTAGCACTGCTGACTCTGACCTAAATCCAAATCAAGACCCATATCTGAAACGCAGCGTACCCTTGAACCCACCGGGGAAAAAAATAACCACACACAACGGAAAAGTTAACCTGGGTACACTGTGAAGTGTTTGTATGACATTTCGGAGGCGTTTTAATTTCGGTTCTGTAACAATAAAAGGTCCATATTCCACACAGATAACCACCACACAAGTGGCCTGCGCAACTGGTAAACAAGATAATTGTGAAATATCCAATTAGCAATAACAACGATTACCTTGATAAAGGCTTCTGGAAAAGTTTTATCCAAAGAGCCACAAACTTTGAAACCACAGAGAGTAGTGAATTCACTTATAAAACACAGTAAAGTCACGAG
Organism: Patiria miniata; assembly: GCF_015706575.1. NCBI lineage: Eukaryota > Metazoa > Echinodermata > Asteroidea > Valvatida > Asterinidae > Patiria > Patiria miniata. The sequence goes on along the minus strand of NW_024037057.1, from coordinate 9,635,715 downwards.
TTTCTACGGCCAATTTCTTTTATCTTGCTCTTAGAATCGGAAAGATTTCCATATATATACGAAGTTCACTCAACACCCTGTGTACAAACCCTATGAGATTGGACCGAAAAATTTTAAGTGTTTTCTAAGAAAATGCTTGTATTTTCTCACTGCTCAAATTGACTTTGATGACATGAAATTGCTATCTGGGGCTTGTTAGTCAATACAGAGGAAAATTAGTGAACTTCGTATAGTATGGAAATCTTTCCTTAGAATCTACAAATCTGGTGGCAGCCATTTTCTGCTGTGGCACCAGGTTCAATGCCAGTCGCACTCTGGGCTCCTTCAACCAATCGGAATACCAAAATGTGCATGCCCTTCGTCTTTAAGAATGGGTGCAGCAGTGAGCCAGACACCGCCAAAGTAAAAGCTTCCAAATTTTGGTCGTAGGATTCCACTATAAACATATGGCAGTGGATATTTGACCACGAACCGGTCCCTTGGAAAGATTTCCATATACGAAGTTCACTAATTTTCCTCTGTATTGACTAACAAGCCCCCAGATAGCAATTTCATGTCATCAAAGTCAATTTGAGCATTGAGAAAATACAAGCATTTTCTTAGAAAACACTTTTTTCAGTCCAATCTCATAGGGTTTGTACACAGGGTGTTGTGTGAACTTCGTATATATGGAAATATTTCCCGGTCCCTTTATTGTTTTCAGTATTGTACCAGCACATCACATGCACAGTGAAATTTTTGGGGCAATTTTTTTTGTGACAAATCTTCATCTGGTTCCCGCTAACAATGTTGTTGTGACTTTGTGTTACAGTGATGGGAATCAGACTTAAATTTCAGACTTTATTTTCCTTTAAAAATAATCCTCCAGAGCCACGAATCAGAAAACGAAGATAACATAATCTGGAAGTACATGTAAATGTAGGATTCGATTTAAAATAGTAAAAGAAGACAATTCTTACTTTTTTATGATCTGCTGGCTTAAGAACAGAAAAAATACGAAACTGGTGTACATGTATGTCAGCTCCGAAAAAAAAAATCAAACTTGAGTCTTCTTCTTTCTGTTTTCGAACAACCATGCACAGCACAGATTTGCTAGTGATTATTTTATATCAAGGACCAACAAAATGCAAACCAATATTCCCTTGTTGCACTCCTAATAATTTCCTGTATTTGTTTAGATTACTTCCTTTCAAAAAGTCACAGGATGAAAAACAATGAAAATGAAACTTACAGAAAGCAAAGAAATGTTTTACAGAATTATGTGATTGGCCTGCAGTGTAAAATGTTGGAGATATCATTTACCCAAACCTTCCCAAATTTATCATCTTTGCAAAATGGACGATTTTGCAGGACTGAGAATATGGACAAAAATGTGGGGCTCATTTTGGAGGATGCACTATTTCAAGTTCTTGGGCCGGACCTTGTTGCTTATGCTCAGGCGATGGGCAGCCATGCACAAATTGCACAAATTTAGGCCTAGATTGTACATTTGTAGGCCTGCTTGAAATTCTCCACAATTATTGACAATGATTGCTGGTGGATTTTGCAGGATCATGAGGCAGTGCAGTCACCCAGCCTTATGGACCACATTCAAGAAATAATGGTGGAGGATTTTGTAGGGGAAGAATTAATACACATGGACATCATTAATTTTCCCCTGCACTATGACCAGCCATCAGCAGGTGTTCCCAGCAAGTGATCAGAAAGCAATAAATTAAAGTGTCCTAAAAGTAATAATAGTAAAATTAATAGTTAAATTTAGCAGGGGAAATATTGAACTATTTGAAGCATGATTTAGTGACTGACAAAACACTTGGAATTTTTCATACGATTTGCGCACAGGGTGTCATACTGTCAAGTGATGTCCAGGTATGTACTCTTTCCTTCGGGGAAGTTGGGGTCTGTTTGTATTTATTTATGAAATCAAGTGACATGCACTGCAGCTAGCTCGAGCGGTAAACATGGTAAACAGCGCCACCCCCCAAAAAAATCACTTAGCGACGTTCACACACTGACCCGAAATATTCACCAGAAAAATGTCAAATTTTTGGACAGTGATTTACCTTCTTTGTGGCTTCAGGATGCCCTTCAATTCCTGGCCTTCGAGAAAATAGCATCCAACTGCAGATTCCTTTCTCAAAAACACCAGTATCGGTGGGTTTTCGTCTGCATCCGTTGGGCAGTTTCCCGGCCGGTGTCAGTGGGTTCCACGAAAATTAACATGGGCGTTGTTTACGTTATTTATTGCGCACCGCGGGCGCGGATCGCGTACTGTCGATGTCCTAATCCGCAAAGTGCAATTCGTTCTACAACGTACCCAGGGTACTAGTCCATTTCGTTAAATAGTGTATTATTGCAACACAAAAATCCGATGGTAGCGCTCACTATAAAACGAGGTTGCTTATCTTATGTCTGGCCACTGACTCGAACCCCAATAATGCACATGGATATTGAACGGTGAAAAGTTCTGCGCGTCAGACTACCGCACGGCAGGTGAATATGGCGCGTGCGATTTTGATTGATACAAATATTGTCACAATTATTACAAATATTTCTAGATATGGTTTTTTTTATTAAAATGGTGCGAAAAAAAAAAAATTTACATAGAAATGTTGAGTTTTTCTCTCCCATAAAATTATGACAAAAATGTGTGTAACATATTATTGACAATCTGAAAATACGGGCACTTACTGCATCTGGACAACAGAGGGCACAATAACACTCGACCGGCTCTCTATATTCATGAAAACTAAACACAAAATCGGACGGAAAAAGCGCCGCCTGGCCGGTGGCGCTCAGGCCAGGAGCAAGGTGGCAGTGCGTTTTCACTGGGAAAATAAAGGTTACGAAATCTAGGACAATTTTCTTTTCCAATTCACCAGAGATAGCCGTATCATTGTTTTTTATCCTCCGGCCACCAAACCCTAAAACGGCTTCTCTCTGGGCCCAGGTCTAGCCCCCCCCCCCCCCCCCCCCGTCCGCCTCTATGCAAAATATGTCCAGAAGTTAGGTTTTTTTGTGAACATAATCCCCCGAGTTGGAAACCACGAATCAAAATGCTTGATCTCCAGAAATATTCTAAATAATGTCCCATTATGAGCCCCAAGGACCAGTGGCGTAGCCAGGATCAGTTTTTTTTCGGGGGGGGGGGGGGTTACGGGGGGCAGCATGAGGGGGGCACCAAGGAAGGACCCAACGACTTCTGCAAAATTTCCAGGCCACCACAAAATGCGGCAAATTCGAAAAGCGGGGAGGAGGGGGACTTCTTTTAACGATAGAGGGCGCTCTTTTTCTTATTAATTTATTCACGTTAAAAAGCCGTGTGGTTCAGGAAGTCACAAAATTAATAGTCATCAAGATTCCCCTTCGTTTTAATAACTCAAACAAATACGTTAAAAATACACCTTACTAGCTGCAATTATTGTGTGTGTTGGGGGCCACCTTAGGCCATGGGAATTTGTGGAGGGGTTCGTGCCCCCCCCCCCCCCCCCCCCCCAACCGGCTACGCCACTGGCAAGGACCTTTCATTCAAATTACCCTGTGGGATCACAAAATATTAATGAACTCCCGCGAAATGGTTTGTACCCCAAAATATCTGTGTTTTTTTATGTCATGGATTTGATACACTTTTTATGAAAAAAATTAACTGCATAAAATGTTGATATGTGCCAGTCGTGTTCCAACTTGCCAAGGGTACTTATAAAAACATAACAACACCCCAATAATATCTTCATATCCCTGAATCCCGTAACATATACAAAGGGTTCGCGTTCAAACATGACCAAACAAACACTACAGCGATTTCAAAGGTTGTCCACGAAATAACAATGTGGGTGGATTCCCCCTCAGTGAGAAATCACAAAAGCTATTTAACCATATTTCCTGTGTCGGAAAGCCAAAGTCTGCTTGCTTGTGATTTGACTCAGTGGGCCTATGGGTATGTCATTTTTTTTTTAAATGTCACACAGATTTTGGGGTGTCAAGTTATGGTTGCATCCCACACTGATACATAAAATCAACTTGCTTGTCGATTTCGCAATCGTTTTAAACCAAAATGTTTCAGCTACAAATGTGAGTAATACCATGGTGCATAAAAATTGTATGAAGTCGCAAAAAAGTCTTACGGATAATTCAGTATAAACAAGAGGGTTCCATGCAGACGGACCGTGTCGACAGACGAGTTGCCACTATTAAAGTACTGCATGATTCTTCCAAATTGGTAAGTTTTTATAATGGCATGATATCCATTGGGGCAGCCCCCCCCCCCCCCCAGCTCAAAATACCCCGAATCCAAACTTCTATAAGATATGATAAATGTCGAGAATGAGCGAAGCCTCCTTCTAGTACCTCCGCTGGCAAGTATTCCATAAGTTTGTTTAGATGAGAGGGGGCAACAAAAGTGCCTGTAACAACTAGCCTCACTATGAACGCACAGCAGACGCGTCTTGATGTGCGTCTGTGACGCGCGCGTTCAAAGTCTTATCACCATGGCATTTTCTGCGCTCACCTCGTGCTGTTGATATCGGCCTGTTTTTAACTTAAAAACGAATTTTTGAGACGTTCGTAATTTAACATCGGTAAAAGGCCTGAGAATTTTCCAATTTTATCATTCGTGTTCAATTTTGCAGATGCCGTTTGATAACCTTTGACGCCTACCGATGATTTCAACTTGAAGTTGACCCGAACAGCCCTCGTGAATGCAAACAGCGTGTATGTTGTTAAAGGGCGGATAACATTTCTGCTGGCGTGTTAAAACTGTTCGAACTTTGCCCAGATGACTTCCAGGAATCATGAACATAACCTCTGCTAGAAGTTGAAGACGTAAACACGTAGGCAGAACAGGACTTTGTTCAGGAATGGCCGAAGATAAAGCTCAACGCCCGGAGACTAGGATCAGAGACGCCTCACCGAGTGGCGTAGACAGTGATCGCCCAGAAATTGAGCAGGACGAGCAGGACGCCCCATCAAAACAACATCACGAGACCCAAGGATCTGGCGGAGAAGACGTTGACGGCGGGAACATGTCAAGGAATGAAGACACGATGCTGCGTGAAATCACCACAAGATCTCAACGGGACTGGGAGAGATACCTGGTCGCCAAGGCCATCCCAGAATTCCAGAATCCAGAAGACATCTTTGACAGTCCCGAAGAAGAAGAAGAAGAAGAAGAAGGTACATGTTACCATAGCAACAGTGGTCCAAAATCTGGTCCCGATAATGCAAGAAGTGATGAACCAGACTATAAAGCAACCGCCTCGGAAAAACCGCGCGTCGAGCCTGGGGACATGAAACTACGGTATTTCCACGGAAACAGGAGACACTAAACTTATGAAATTTAAGCCAAAAAAGTTGTTAGCGAGTACAATTTTTTTTAATGTACCAAAAATTATCATTACGTAATGTGTAAGCCACACTCAAGATTTGATGATTTATGTGCGCTGGAAAAAAAGCACCAATAGATCATCAAAAGAACCAACCGGCGGATCTGACGTAGTACATGTAACAGAATTTATTTATACATCTTGAGGTTTAAAGCAATTGTCTAATAATTTTATATTTTAACCATGTTTCAAGCAATAAATTTTCATAGCGAGCTGAAGAAGTGACCACGTCATTGTTCTCATTTCGCTTCCAAAGCAATGTCATGAATATGCATGCAGGAACTCGACTCCCTCCTCCAAAATTTAAGAGAACAAAGTCCAGTTTGTGTCCCTTCCACCGTGATTCATTTGATTTACCAAACTTGTTTATTACATTAAGAACAAACAGTTATGTCATAGAAAGGGCAGGGTTTGGAATTTATGAGGGAAATTTGGGGATAAAGTGACAATGACTTGACAAACACGCAAACACGAAAATAGAGATGGCGATCACCGCGATGTACCGTGAACGCGCAACATTAACACCGCAAAAGCACGGCACCAACCGCAAACCGCGTATACGAAAATCGCAATTTTTACCTCAAGAAACTGTTAAAAATTACAACAAAAGTGTCATTAGAATCGAGAGAAGCCTGCTTTAGTTTGAAAAGGTCATTTTTGAACGATAAAAACACCCTTGACTCTAATTTAATCAAAACTAAAGAGGGGGCCCTAGGGCTACGATCGCCGACATATCAAGTGCCCCGACTGCCTCCGATAGCTCCAACAATGTTCAAGTGCCCCCTCCCCTACCCTCGTTTTGTAACGAACCAAAACGTCCGAGAGACGTGGAAATCAGAAACATTCTCCTTTTCTTGATGTTTCCCATCCCTTGCCTTCCTAGTTCTCCCAAACAATTTCTAGAAACATCTGTTATTTCTCACAGCTGCGTTGCGTGATTGCAAACTTCCCCGCATGTATTGTGCAATAAAACATGACATCAAAACAAGCGGCGCTATGTATACATTGCGTGCTAGGGGAATTCCCCCAGACTGAGTCATATACATGTAGTCATACGCGCTCAATCGAAGGCTTCGAACATTTCACAGCGCACAAAAACCGAAGTAAAAGCTAACCCTGGATCATTAGTTGTTAAAATTCTATCGCAAAGACCATTGTTTTAGAAAAATAGTAAATCAAGTCGTCAAATACACCGACACCGTGTGTGACCGCATGAAACTCTATGGTGATCGCTATGAATGTGTGAGTGCATAGAGCCGCACCTTTTTGTCAATGTTGCTCCGGTTGGAATAGGAAATTTCGACCGCTCACGATCGCAACAGTAACTTCATAAAGTTCATGTAGCCTTTTTTACTTGATGTTACGATCTTGAAATACATAGTAAGTGGACAACCCGATGAAACACAACTACTACGAGATTTGACGGACTACAGCAATTTAGTGGTGTAAGTATAATTATGCATGACTTTCTACCAAATTCCTGAGTGTTTGCAAAACTTAATCATGAATGTAGCTCCAGCTCAAATGCTCATCAGAAATTCCTGATGAGCATTGGAGCTGGGCTTTCTCAATATACTTTGCGTATACTATTATTGTAAGAAATATATTGTATGACAATCGACTTGGACAGTTGCTTATCCCTGTGATCATCCGCACTGTCCTCAAAATCTACTCACAGTGACATTTGAAATACTTTTTTGAATTACTATAAATATTCCTCTAACAGGATTGCAAAAATTGCATGTGGGTTCCAAATTGATTTTGATGTTTTTGCATCTTAATACAGTTGGAAGAATTTCAAAAGCTCTGACTTTTCAACCAGCCTACACAAGAAATGTATTCTTCAGTACAGTGCCCCCCCCCCCCTAAAAATACCCAAAAACCTCAAATCGTCCTCTTTTCACATCTTAAAAAAAAAATACATCACAACTAACGATAGGCCTACGTATTGTAAAGTATATTCAACAATGAGAAAATCTTTCCAATCAGGTAAATATTTATTGAGTTATGGCAAATAAAAAAAAAACAGTGCCAAGTTTTCATTTTGTCTAGTCTGAATTGTCTTTTATTAGGAATGTAATGCATTGGGGCCTTAGGGTGCGGGTAGTTTTTGCTTTCTTAATTTTTTAATCTTTCTTCTTTATTTGGTCCTTTTATTTTTCACTCAATGGTCATTTATCTTTTTGGAAGAAAGAGTAGTCCTGAAAAGGACTGTTTAGTTCACTTCTTATGTGACAAAGAGGATGCTTTGAGGGTTCGGGGGTTTTTTTTGGGGGGGGGGAACACTTGTATGTTCAAAGCAAATAAACAGTTTTGCCATTAAAAAGGGGATTTTTCATTTAAAACTGGCAAAATTCTCCTGTCTGCTTTTAATTCAGCAATCTTCAAAACATCACAGCAACGATGGAAAATACGTTCTGCAGGACTTGTGAAGTCAGCTTCACCTCAGAGAGTCACGCAGTGTCACACTACGCCGGTAAGAAGCACAAGAAAAGAGTCGACTACAGCCGACCACGACCAGCTGGAGCCAGACGGAACCGGTCTTCATCTCCCTCAACCAGTGAGGAAGCAGCTACAGACGAAGCTCCGCCTCTAAATCCTGGAGCCAGCCATTCAGGAGCGAGTTCTCCTTCATCAACAGGCCCCCAAGATTACGACAGTCCTGGTAGGGCTAATGAATCTGGTCATTACTATTACTGCAAGGTCTGCAGTAAAAACTTCTCTGGGCCAGCCCCAATGAAGCAACACATGGAGGGTTCAGCTCACGAGAAACAGTTAAGGAAAGTTCGCAAAGTAGCTTCTCTTTCGAAATTTCAAGATGAAGATCCCTCACCACAACTCCAGCAACATTCTACGTCTTCAAAGTTTACTAGGAGAGAGTTCTCTCCTAGTCGTGATGCCACTACTACAAGTGATTCAAAACCAGAGTTGCATCTCAACACCCCAACTTTTTCCCACTTTGCCAAGAAACCCATACTTACCCCAAAACCCAGGCGCCATGAGGTGAGGTCTGGCAACTTCTCTTCCGGAGAAATGGGCACGATACGCAGCGACCTGATCCACATGTGCATGGAAAAGATGAAGGTGGAAATTTTCCGGGTAATTCCCATCATCGCAGCATCTGTTGTGGATGCGGTGCTGGGGATTTACCCAAACGGCAAGATGGAACAGGAAGAAACCAGACAGGATGAGGATGGAAGAAGGGACGAGTCACAGGATAAAGAAGATGCCGTCTCCCAACACCCAAAAACGGAAACTAAGGAAGATTTCTGTCCAGGTGATGATGCAGGAGGAAATTGTTCTCACAGTTCTTCCGATGATGAAGGCCTTTTCAACCACGCGAAGGCTTCCAGTCCAGGACCTAATCAAGTTGCAGATGGAGCTGGTGAAGAGAGTTTGGGTCATCATGGAGAAGTTGAGGTTTTGCAGGTCGAAAACGACCTGGATGGAACTCGTTTTCCCCAGAATCTTGAACCGGATCATAATCTCAATTTCAGTAATATTGGATCTGGAGGCACTGGCAGGGCGTCCGGCAGCTACTATCCAGAGCAGGTGGAATCTCACTACAATAACGAGAAGCAACTAGGAGGTCACTCCGGACAGTCTTCTTATGGTTTGCAGGGAGCTCTCCATGGAGATCAGGAAAACATGGCAACGCAATTTGGCTTCAGCGTGCAAGAAATGGAGGAAAATTTCAGCAGTGTCACATCTCAAGATCTCATCCAGCTGGTGGAGCCAAGAAGTGTGGAAGATGAGCAGTATCACTCTGCCTTTTCCATGGCAACTCAGGCAGACAACCAAGATGGGGAGGTCTACCATTCGGCTTCACCGCAGGCTTATGGAAAGCGAAGCATATCATGTGACGAGCGCAACATGTCACCACAGCTGAAACTTGGGAGTGGTCCCCCCGGATTGCAGCAGCATGAAACTTGCTTCGCAGCAGATGCTAGCCAGTGTGAGCTGTACCCAGGGGTGCCACCCCTAGATGGAGAAACATCCGATGTGAGTGACCTCATGAATGTGGTCACGGAAATCATCCAAGCACTTGACATTCAAGTTGGCGATGGTAACACTCGGAATCTGGTCCATGCACCGCCAACAGAGGGCGCTATGTACACCTTGCAAGCAGAGCCATAGACGGAATAATGATGACAGTCTGTTTGTTTTAGACTGCAATGGTATTTTTTTGGTAAACTTGAATTAAGTCCTGTTAATCCTATTGCTTGTACATATGCACAAAGAATTTTGTAGTTCTACTACATGTATTTCAAACTTAAATATTTTCATACTGAATGTAGACCAATCCATGTTATCATTTCAATCACGAAGGCCCCCTTCAATGGCGAATGCATAGTGCTAGCTATTGTTCAGATAATTCGTCACAAGGCATTTGTAAGTACAATAGTTTGCACAATGGTTTCCCCATTGAAAGGGCCTTGTGAGTGACAAGTGATCGCATGTCCGGATCTGTCTATTTATTTATGGCTTTTTAACTTCTTGCTGGTTTGAGCTAGAAGAACGGTATAGCAGGATCTCATCCAATCAGACACACCCCAGCGTTGTAGTCAAAACCATCATAAGTCACATCACAAGGCAATCACAAGGCAATCACAAGTCAAATCACAAATCTTGTCACAAGCCGGGAGCAAACAATAGACTGTTTGCACTGCCGCCATCTTTGGGGTGTGTGCTTTTTGTTCAACAGGGATACGCATGAATCACGGATCCTCTACAGAAGGATAAACGACTTCCCCAAGTTTCTGGTTAGAAGCATGATACGGCACTTGCACATCGTGCGGGCGCTTGCATGTCTTGCATGGGTGTGTGCGAGACTCAGCACGTGACTGCAGTCCTTCAGCGGTCAAATTTCTTTCAGGACACCTGGGCCCAAATTCACGGCGCTGCTAAGCACAAAAAGTTGCTTAGCACAAAAAAAGTCTGGCTTAGGCCAAAAAAAAAAAGTCTCCGGTTTCTCGTATGGAGCTTGCCCAAAAAGTGGTGCGGCGACGCGGCTTTTTTTTTTTTTACCTGATTTTTTTGCTTCAAATGTCGGCTGATGACTGCAAATGGTGCCCGACTAATCTTAGTGCAAATATATGGGAGTCCAGAGAGGCCACATAAAGCTTATTCTCGACCATAACCCAATCTAAAAACACGTCAAAATTGTGCAGCAGCAGGATTCCAGTCAAACCAGTGAGTTTGGCGGTTTTGAGACATCATCTTTAATTGAAAAAAAAACTTTTTCATTTTGCCGACGCGCATGGCTACGGCGACGCGCGCGCATACCAGAAACCGGAGACTTTTTTTTTGGCCTTATATCAGCAGAGGCCAATTTCATAGAGCTGCTTACACACACAATTTGCTTAAGCACAAAAAAGTCTTGCTGAATAAAATCAGGTTACCGGCCAAAACTCCATGCGATTGTTATGCTAAGTAAACAACAGCTAAATACCAGTCACAAGCAATGTACATCACATGGAGTTTTGGCCAGTAACCTAATTTTACTAAGCAATGTTTTTTTGTGCTTAAGCAAATTTTTTGCTTAAGCAGCTCTATGAAATTGGGCCCAGGTTACCAGCCAAAACTCCGTGTGATTTTCATGCTAAGCAAACAACAGTTGAATACTAATCACGAGCAATATGCATCACGTGGAGTTTTGGCTGATAACCTGCTTTTATAAGCCATACTTGTTGTTGTGCTAAGCAAATTTTTGTGCTTAGCAGCGCCGTGAAATTGGCCCCAGCTGTCAGCGATCATGGCGCATGCGCATTGTTCTACATGTTCTATGCGCGGACGCGGCATATCACGCATGTAGACAATCCGTTCCGTACGTTTTGTACACAAGCTCAGATGAGTTGTTTATCTTTGTGTAGAGGATCCGTGCATGAGTTGATCTCTAGTGCATTCATCGCAAATGAATTAAAATAAAACACACCTTTAAGATGGCTGTTGAACGCAATCAATCTATAAAAAAAGAATGCCTTGCCTTTGTCATTTAAATAGTTGGGACACGACTTGAGAGTGACCTTGTCATTGGCTTGTGATGACTTATGAAGTCTTGACTACAACTCTGGGAAATACAAGTAAGAAACTCAGCCATGAACAGTTTTGTCAGTTGTAACTCTTTGAGACAAATTGTATTAATCCTATTTAACCCAAAGAGAAATGACCACTAAAATAGTACAAAATTTGAATTTACAATTTGTACAAGTATATATACATTTAACTTAAAAACTAATGCATGGTATTTAATAAACTGCATCGTTCTATCGAATTTCTTTTTTGAAAATGTATTTATTAAAACAAGCTGCAATGTATAACGAGTGTAAAATTTTGGCAATTTACTAGAGTTGTCAAGTCTTAACGAAGCAATCACAAGTCGCAAGCTATTCAAATGAACTGTGATTCATTTCTCACTGCTCATTACTTGTGACTTGCCTTGTGATTCTATCTGTGATGACTTGTGATTCCATCTGTGATGACTTGTGACGAAAGTTGGACGACTGCAACTTAGTAATTAACTATTTAGAAATAGCATCGTTTTGTAGATGAATAAAACTGGATAGATAAGAATCAGCTATGAGTATTTTCTTATTTGAATTAACTCCGGGTTTATTCGGCAGAAACTATGAAATGTTGAAACCTATATGATTGGGCTTCAAAATGACAAAAAATAAAGTTTTACCCATGCAAGCCCATCTAAACCTTGGAACACTTTTAAGGTTATTCATATTAAATGCCCGATTGTAGATGACAAAGCTAACCTCGAATAAACCCAACTGTCTTTGGTTTTTGATCTTCAAAATTGAGTCAAATTACATGTGACAAGATAGATCTTGATTTATTTGTCATTTTCGTAGAAAAAAAACTTCTTAACTTTAACACCCTACCGGGTTTTACTAAGAACAGAACCAAGTCTTTCAAAATCCATCACTGACTCTGGTTCACAGAATGCTTTAGGACCAAATCAGCCGAAATCCAACATTACAATACATGTAGGTGGCTTTTGATGGACTTTGATAAAAATTGTACTCATGGCGTGCCTACCAAAATGGGGTGATGGATTTTGATTGAGTTAGGAAGGTTAGGGTTAATGATTCTGACTTGAAAGATTGAAAAATAAAGCCAAATTTGAGGAAGCCAATTTTTCAGGTACACTCTTAAAAAAAAAGTCCAACAGAAGTCGGAGCAAGCACTGAAAAGGCCTATTTGCACATACGCGATATTGTCGTGACACCTTTGGCACGTGGCAATGTCGCAGTTGCTTGTGTGTGAACAAATATGCGATATGTCACGCAATCTTTTATAAATAACTTTTCAGGCCCAGGGTCAATGTGAAATATGAACATTTTGTGTCGTGCTACAAAATCACTTAGAATTTTATCAAAAACATAGACACACTCCTTTGTTTGTGTGTATTTTATAAAAACGTGCGTTATCGCGCGATTTTGCGTATGCGTAAATTGGCCTTTAAAGGGAATGTACACCATTGGCTTTTGCTGTAATTTTCAGAAATAAACTATTTGGGGGGTTAGTATAATAGATCAAATTTTGTTACACTGACATGTTTGAAGTTTTTTGTTCAAAAATGCTTGAAAAACCAAGAAAAACAAAAATGTTCAAGTAGTCTGGTTCCCTGACTCCACAAAAGATAAAATGGATCAATTTCCAGATGCCGGAAAATTGTAAGGTAAGGGAACAAGTTTAGCTGGCCTACACCCGTTCATGAATATGTAACCAATAGCAAACAAATTTGAACTGAATAAAAAATGGTAAATTTGGAGCAGTAGTTGCAAAATAGTTAGGTTTTTCCAACGGTGGTCGGCCGACCACCGCTGGAAATGTATACAAAAATACCATTGTCTTGAAAATGACTTCACACCAGGTGCCATAATTTTACAGGATGCTTTAGACAGTCATTTACCAACATCCTAGTAAGGTATTTCTTAATAACTTGGTAGTTTTATTTTTCGATGTTTGCAAATGTTGTATATTCCCTTTAAAGGATGACAAATTTTGTCCAAAGTTTTTACAACTTTTTAACCCTGACTTGCATCCATGCAGACAAAAAAAATTCTTTTTGAGTTGAACATATCGGAAATCCATTTGTGATCAGGATCGATCACTGCATATTATCAGGCATTCTGTCTACGTTACTGACATGCGACGGCCCACTAAACACAACATCGCTGAGATCAACATTACACTCGCTGTTAATCGCCTGAACAATGTCCCTCAAATCATGACAATCATTGTTTGGAATCGTCGCTTCATGAGGTCTTGAACCCATGGATCCCCCAAGCACGTTCCCGCCCTGTTGGCATCTCTCCTTCTCCCTGTCCATCCAATCTCTTGGACCTCGTGAAGACATCTCTGAGTAATAGTCACCCATCGGCAACGTTCTCTTCAACTCCCTCTTGTTTTGGACTAGAAGCTTCCCCTGTTTGTTCTTCTTCAGCAGGAACTTGCTGGCGTACTTGCAACTGACGCAGCGGTACGGTGTGCGACTGTTGTTACTGTCGTTGCTGGTCTGTTCGTAGAAGATCTGGCATTTCTCAGCCTGGTATCGGAGTACAGGGTAGCCTAGGGTCTTGACACAGTGCATGTCGCCGTCCGTGATGTGAGCCTCCGGGATGCCTCTACAGAACCGCATCTTGGTCAGCTTCCTGAGCAGGCCGCAGAACATGGCCACGTCGAACGCCTCGCCGTCGAAGAGTCGGTGCTCTACGGCTTGTTGGTACACGGCTTGGTAGGTCAGTTTGCCGTGACGGTCCAACGTTATGCTGGCCAGATCAGTGGGAAGGCCTACAGCGCCAAATGTTCCCGTTCTCGTGATGACCATGTATTCATTGTCGTCTGTGGTCTCCGTCTGAAATGCAAAACAAAAAGTTAATTTGTATCAGAAGTACTTTATTAAAGTTGAACCAGCCAGCCGACCCTAGCTCAGTGATCAAGAGGTTAGACATCTGTACTACTGAGCAGGAGGTTGTGGGTTCAACTCCCACCCAAGGAAGTTTCTTAATTTTTTTGTCAGAACTTCTTTGACATCTGAAGTATGCCAATGAAAATGCACTGGTGAAGAAGAAAACCCAATATTAAAATTCCCATGAGAATTCCATCAAAAGGTCACAAACATGCTAGGGACTACACCGTGTTTCTTTGAAGTGTTGGAGGATAGAAGATGCTTTCTCGAAAACATTCTTAAGGAGTTACGGTTGATAACAAGGACTGTCTTACCCTGAATTTTAAGCTTTCATACTCGGCCATCTGCAGGATCTGATAAGCAGAATCCAGACAAGTTCCCCTCCACTGAGTCTGGTATTCGTCATCGAATTGAGGGACACGCATGGATTGCTTAGGAAATTCAGCGCCACCCCTGGAATTTGTGTCGATCGAGTTGCTGTCGATGTTCATGAAATCTATTACTGGCTCCATCTAAACAAAGAAACAGGAAATAGGCAAGCTTTTAGATTGAGAATATAAGGCGAGTGGTTTCTAGTGTTGATGAGTTTCAAAAACAGGGAAAGTTAAAAGAGAAATTTAAAGAGCAGAGAAGCACTCTAAATTTATCCCAAATAGTTTTCCTGAATTATTTTGTTACATATCACATTTTACATTTGACACATCATATTGGCATTGTTCGTTAAAAAAAAATCCCAATATTCTCCGTTTATGAAAAGAGACTCTTTTGGGGGATGGCATTTCTATGTTGGATTGAAAATATAAATAATCTTTGCTTGTGTTGGCACCAATTTTCGAAAATTGGGAGTAGTGAATCATTTGTTAAAAAAAAAAAATATGAAAAGACATCCTTATTCGGGGGGGGGGGGGGGGACCGGACATAACTTGATACGTAACCTTTGTTTATGTTGGTCCCAATTTTGTTTGGAAAATTGAGAGTAGTTAAACTATACCAAAGAGAAAACGTTCCTTCAACGTACCCCTGAAGATGACCTAGGATGGCGTCCAAACATCAGGAAGAAGGGAGAGGATTTAAGAGGTAACTGTTCCTGTGTTCGTATGGAGTACGCTAACTCCTCCAAGTTACGTGCCCAGTTGTCTGGATACTCGCTGACCAGCTTGTTCAGATGTGTGGTCAGCATCTGATTGGTGCGTTCGCTAATACTGCTGGTCTGTGGGTGGTCTGAGCTGGTCACTATCAGACCGGGGAAGTTGAGTGATTTACCAATCTCTGTATTAAGCTGAAGATGGGATACAATACACAGAGAATGAGACATCTGTATGAGCAATGTGCTTTACATTATTATTACCCCTGATCACTGGTGCAATAAAACATTCCAAATACCATCTCAGCTCCCTAAGGAGTATACAGCTCGATGCTGCCATTTTGGCGCAAGGAAGCTAAAATCAATCACAATAACCATCTCTGCCCTCACAGGTACCCATTTACTCCTGGGTGGAGAGAAGCAATGAGTGACAAAGTGCCTTGCCCAAGGGCACACGCACCACAACCCCAGGCTGGACTCGAACCCACAACCTGCAGAATTACCCGCATAGTTCAATGCTCAAGACCATGAGGACACAACTCTCCACAAATTTGCCTATTTCTGTATTCAGTTTGGGTGCAATTAGAAATGCTCAATAAAATACAGCAGAGAAACCAGAGCAATTCTTCCTGACCTGTATAATATAGTCATCGTCTTGGCTGAGAAGCAACCCTTTCGGTGCTCCCCACCTGTAGATGAATGTCTTAATGCACCAAGTCACGCCGACGTTCGATTTGGTCTTCAAAGGAAAGAAGTCGACAAACTTGGTGTAGTAATCAGTGAAGGCTAAGACAAACTTGCAGCCTTCATTTGAAACTGGTAGGGGCCCTGGGTTGAATAGGGGGAAAATGTTGGTAAGACACAAGGTCAAATTTTGAAAATCTTCAGTCAATTATTGGAAACTAACAACTTCAGCATGCTCTGAACCATTTGAATTATTTTTGCTTTAACCCTAACCTTACCAACTCCATCAAAATCTACCAGCCCCAGTTTGGGGGGATTTTGGTAGATAAACCATGTGTACCAAGTCCATCAAAATCCACTAGCACCAGTGGTGGATTTCAATGGATTTAGTCCTGAAGCATTATGGGAAGCAGAGTGAGTGATGGATTTTGATGGACATGGTCCTCTACCTAGTAAAAGTAATTAGAAAGTTAGGGTTAATTTTAAGGCAGTGTATATTTTGCCGGAGACGGCAAACCTTTAGTAAACGTTAGTTTGCTGGATATGCACTGAACATGCGCAGTTACTGTTTTTTGGTACTTAAACATTTTCCGGTGACAAGTTTTAGTCTGGCTCCATGCCAAAATTATCGTTGTTACCTCGTATTCACAAGATGGGATTCAGACCATTTTATAATTTCGGACTTTATTTCCCTTTTAAAAAAAATCCTCCAGAGCCACAAATCTGAAAAAGAAAATGTAATACTCTGCAAAAAATGTTTGAGACATGTTAAAATAATAAAAGAAGAATATTTTTATTTATTTGGGGATGAGAAAAAAAAACTTTAAAAATGTGGTGCGGTCGGAATCGAACGCGAGTCATCCCGTTTACTAAAGCCTTTGTTTAACCATTACACCAAATGTGCTTCACAACTTTTGGTGGGAATTTAATACATCTTATAATTCAGCCCTATTTTAAAGAGTATAGCGCCCTCTGTTGATATGGATTGCCACCGACAAACCTTTAGTAATCGTTAGTTTGCCGTCATTACCTCCGGCAAAATATCCACTATCTAATTTTAAAGAAAAATATACAGTCCAAAATTTAATTTTATATGGATAATTAACTTAAAAAAAAAATCACAGACAAGGCTTTATATATATAAGCTGTTGATACCTATGAAATTCATTCCCACAACCTCCAGAGCCTGCGTCAGTTTGAGTTTCATCGTCTTGGCCGGGGTCGCCTTGTTCTTGTTCCTGTCACCTGTTTGACAGCGTTCGCAAGAACTGACCTGAGAAAAGGAAAGGAAGAACTGATCAAAGACTGACACAAAGAAACCCAACCCCAAAATTCATATCTCAGAAGTTGCTGTTCAGATTCTTCATAAAAGTCCACACGCAAGATACTGCAACTTTTGCAAATGTCATAAACACGACACAATGTTTTGTTTTTCCATGTAACCTGGTTTTCACTTAAAAAATTTCCCACAAGTGACATTCAAAACCTTTCATTTCATAGTCCGAGAAGTTCCTATAATTTGTAAATTTGTCAAGTTGTTACGGGTACCCAATCCCATATTCTAGAGCTGGGTCCTGACATTAACGGTCGGGTACTCGGGTACCTGGTTCCGATGCACAGCTCTAATCACAAGTCAATCACAAGTCATCACAAGTCATCACAAGTCAATCACAAGTCATCACAAGTCAACATAAGTCACCACAAGTCCATCACAAGTCCTCCAGTCCCAATTCAACTCACAAGCTATTCAAATGAGCTTTGACAAAGGCATTCCTTTGTTATTGTTCATCCACTGTTACTTGTGACTGAACTTGTTGAACTGACTTTGTTCTTTAGGCCAAAAAAATAACAGTTCTGCTTCTGGTTACCCTAACTTGTGACCAGACTTGTATTGTGATCAATCATTAATGCCTTGACGACGCTTGGATGGAGCGCAGTGACTACACATACACGTAGGTGGATTTTGGAGAATCAGTGGGGATTTTGGATTTATGGCTTCACTTACAAAGTTGCTGACGTCTTCCTTCATACCATTCCATGTGTAATGCTGTGATATTTTAGTCAGTGTGCCGTTAATCCCGCTGTGTCCCCCCGCTGGGTTGCTGTGACAATGCTTCATGATGTCGTTCACTTCGTCCATGTCTACGACTACCCGCTTCTTGATGTCCACCTTGCCCCCGGTGTAATATAACGTTTGCTCTAAATAAATAAAAGACAGGATTGTTGAATTAATAATGTTGATCTTCCAGAGCAACGAATCAGAAAAAAAAGATGAAATACTCTGCAATTAAATGTAGGATTTGTTAAAACAATTAAAAGAAGACAATTCTTATTTTTTTGGGACACAAAAATAAAGTTTCCAAAACATTGGCTTAAAAATGGAGATATTGCGAGGCCAGTTCACGGCTAAATACAAAATACACTTGATGAAAATCCCATAAGTGAAAAGAAATCCATTCTCAAAACAGAATGAACGATATTTCCAAGGCACACAGATGGATAACGGGCTTTGCATCAATAGAATAACAGACAAATAAAAAGACAAAATCACACACACAGCCACAGGTCACAGTTAACAAACAAAACACAAAATAGTCCCGGAAAGAATGAAGAATCATACTCACTCGCACGATCTAAAATATGCGCCTTGACTTGATTCCGTAGGTTCCTGACTTCGCTAGTATTCATTCCAGGAGGGGGCCTGCCGTGTAAGATAAAATGCCGAATCCTCTCGCACTTCAACTTCAAGAAATGAAACCGCTTTTCCTTGGGAGAAAGTGTGTCCAGATCGACCATGTTTGTCGAGTAAGAATGTTCCGTGACATTGTCACTCGTTGAGGTAGTCGTGGAGGTGGAATTCGTGCTTGTTGAGGTGGATAAGGTGCTCGACGAAGTAGTGGTTGTAGTCATGTTGTTGGAATCCATGATTTCTGTAACTTTTCCTGCTAAAAATCGAAGCAAAACTGTGACAGCGGACACCCACCGTCATTTGCCCGCCGCGCTGTTGTTTATCATGCTTCGTATCGTAAATGGGCAAGCGCACACACACGGTCACCTACGAAATTCGCAAACTCGGCATCAGTGACTGTCCGCAACGTTATGGCTTTCGACTTCGACTTCACTGTAACCGTTGTTGTACTACTGTGATTAGTCGCAGCCGCAGACACATAAAGCAAATTCGAACACGGCTCTATAGTGCAGGCAATGCTTTGATTTAACCTCGTCTCTTAGCGATTTGTAGCTCATAAGAAATTGCAGCTATCTTCTTTACTGCCCTGGGGATGAGTAAGACTAGTTCTGGCAAACTCGGCACTCATTAAAGCTACTTCATTTGTATTGCTTGGGCGTGGTCAAGATTTTCGGGGGGGGGGGGGGTTAGAGTAAAATTATAAGATAAACTTTATGAAATGAAGACAGCATTGGAAATTTTACCTTTCTTTTCAATATATTTTATTGACTGATTTTTGTAAATTTATGTAAACGAAACATTCATAATAATGACTTGCACAGGTAAAATTGAAAAACAAAAATTGGGTCATACAAAAATGGTCTTTGTTTTTTTACTTCAAATAAGGAATTGTGAATTTGAATTATACAGAAAACCATTCCTGAGGTGTGGTTTTTTAAGTTCAAGAATGAAATCCAAGGGATTTTAACAAACATTTATTGAATGATTATTTTGAATTACTTTAAAAAAAGTTTTGCTAATTTTAAGACGCTTGAACAAAATAATCTTGAAAAATAAAAGTGCATTTGAAATTCCATTTTTTCCCCCAGATTTCATTGATTTATTTTTATTATTTTATTTCTGGGAGTCCCATTCCTAACTTGATATACCCCCTTATCCCCCATAGCTAACAGCTGCTAAGCACCACACCTGCAGATCCCATTTAAAACTTCTGAAATCAAAGCAAAAAAAGACATAAATTCTCTTACAGTCTTGAAGACGGACGGACGGTACAAAAAATAACAACAATACTTCAGTTCGCACACAAGCATTTCAAAAGAATCAAAAGAAAAGAATATAAATTAATTCAGCATAACACAATATCAAAGCAAATGTCCACACAGAAATATGATTATCCTATTAATTTGAAAGCATCAGAAAACAAAATAGATCCGAGATAAACTTTGGTAGATGTTTTCAATAGTACTAAACAAAATGTACAGTCCTTATATACACACAAATTTGTTTTAATCCAGGAAAACCTGGTCACTTCAATTCTGTACAGATATTTATGGATATATTTAGTACTTTTGACTATATACACACAGCAACTAATTTATATCTACTTTGTACAGTAAGAAATGAATGAACAGTTGAAGTACATGTACATATACAGTGTAAGTATATATATATAGTTCGTCCTTCGAAACAACTGATGTGGACTGCCTAAAGTTCCGTAGTTAAATGTGCCGATTTCTGAGTAAAAAGTGCAGGGTGTACATTTTCTTGCAAATTCTGCATAGAATGAAGATTAGAATAAGTAGGGCCTAGAAACCCATCCATAATCTGGGCCCAATGTCATAGCGCTGCTTAACAGTTAGCAGAAATGTTGCACTTACTTTAGCAGAAAATCATGCTGCTGCTTAAGCACTATTTCATGCCGTGGACTCTTTGTGTTAACGGTTGCACACACATGGAGATTTCTATTGTGACGTCACTGATTTAAGCAACTTTTTCCTCTATGATTAAGCGTGCTTTCGCTGTCCTTACTGCTTAAAGGTCTCTATGAAATAGATTGAGGCTCGCTAAGCACAAAGTTGGCTGTTAAGCAGCGCTATGAAATTGGGCCCGGATTAAAGAGATTAAGGCCAAAAAAGAAAAAGTCTCCGGTTTCTGGTATGCGCGCGCGTCGCCGTAGCCATGCGCGTCTGCAAAATGAAAAAGTTTTTTTTTCAATAAAAGATGTCTCAAAACCGCCAAACTCACTGGTTTGACTGGAATCTTGCTGCTGCACAGTTTTACGCGTTTTTAGATTGGGTTATGATCGAAAATAAGCTTTATGTGGCCTCTCTGGACTCCCATATATTTGCACTAAGTTTAGTCGGGCACCATTTGCAGTCATCAGCCGACATTTGAAGCAAAAAAAAATAGGTAAAAAAAAAAAAGCCGCGTCGCCGCACCACTTTTTGGGCAAGCTCCATACCAGAAACCGGAGACTTTTTTTTTTTGGCCTAAGAGATTAAAAAAAGTTTTAACACCGATAACAACTAAAGTACCTTCAGATGGTAAACATGTACTCTGTCACCCCTTGTGAATGCAATATAACATTCTTTAATGAATGTGGCTATTTAGCGGTTATTTGTTATATTGCTCCAATCCAATATAAATAATATATCTCAGGATAAATTAGAATAAATTTGAATACTGGCTAGTGATTGGATGGATTGAACTGATTGGAATATTCAAATTTGATAACTTGAGAATACAAGTGAAAGAATTTAAGTTGTGAGGGATAGTTGTTATTACCATCATTTTTGGTTAAATATAGTGTTTTAGTGAATACTGCACAGCAATTGAAGGGATTTGAATAAATTAATACTCTGCTAAATTGTTAATCATTGGTAATTTGTTGGTAATCAAAGCTATCCAAGCAAGAGGACATGATCAGCATGGAGTCCAACCCTCGAGTTCTGGGCAGACGGACTATAAACAGATGGATGGATAAATGGATGATGATGATGATGATGACGACGACATGTTTAGGGACCGTGACCATTCAGCCCTGGTATGAAAAGGGCCCCCCGGTACCTCGTCCGGTCCAGAGCCAGTTCGGTCTTCAGCCCAGTCTCGTCCGGTACATGGTCCTGTCTGACCAGAAGTTTTGAAGTCAGTCAGGCGCATCAATTTATTGCCCTTCAGAGAACCTCCAGAGCAGAACAATAGCAGATTTACCAGATTAAAGATAAAATCCTTCCAAACGCCTTTTTAATTTACGGTCTCATTGTGCGCGAAACCGCAAGGCAGGGGTTTTGATCTGTGCCGACGAAAGTGTTCTATTGTTTCGCTCTGAGAGATGAAAACCACAAACAGGTTTCTTCTGGGATACATTACATGTGTCAATTCTTGCAAACAATAGACCCCAGGATAGAGGAGTTCCTGATTAGCAACCAGACCAGCTCCTAGGCCGGTAGCTGGGACGGTACGAAAGGACTTCTTGGGAGGGGACGAGCTTACCGGGGGGCCCTTTTCATACCGGGGCTGAATGGTCACGGTCCCTTAATAAATACTGTACAGTCAGTGTTGTCCGAGTCCCATCCAAGTAGTTAGTGATTTTTTGCTAACAAACACTCAGACAACACTGAGTATACAGTGTTTATCAAATACATCAGTGACGGGCAAAACCAAATATTGAAATCACCCCGACGCAAAATTCCATCTTATGAATACATTTCTAATGGCAGAATATTCTACAACATTCTAACTGCCAAGTGACAAAAAGTTCTTAAAATTACTAATCACAACGCCTTTAGAAAAAAACAACTAACTGCTTGGATCACGTACAATACATGATAAAGAAAACTACCGATACAAAAAACAAGGCATCAGGAATAGTCGATAGAAGAATTGAAAAGCAAGTCATCTGAGCATGCTTGGCACTCTTGACCAGGGATGTAGTCGAGTCCAGTCACAAGTAACAGTGGATGAACAATAACAAAGGCATGCCTTTGTCAAAGCTCATTTGAATAGCTTGTGAGTTGAATTGGGACTGGAGGACTTGTGATGGTAGCATAAAATGGTACGACAGTAGAGCGCGTGATGAATATGCATGACTATGACGTCACTAGAAGCTCATGAGTAATATATCACGCACGGTACTGATAGATATATACATGTAGATGCACACTGTATGTGCTGCATCCCACTTACCGATGATATCACATTTAACAAGTCCTCTTTCAACTGTCGCGCCGCCACCCTCTACTGTTGCCCCACTTACCGATGATCATCAAGTGGGACGACACTAGAGGGTGGTGGTGCGACAGTAGAAAGAGGACTTGTTACATGTGATATCACCGGTAAGTGGGACGACACTAGAGGGTGGCGGCGCGACAGTAGAAAGAGGACTTGTTAAATGTGATATCACCGGTAAGTGGGATGCAGCACATACAGTGTGCATCTACATGTATATCTATCAGTACCGTGCGTGATATATTACTCATGAGCTTCTAGTGACGTCATAGTCATGCATATTCATTACGCGCTCTACTGTCGTACCATTTTATGCTACCACTTGTGATAGTCTTGTGACGGACTTGCAGGGACTTGTGACAGACTCAACTACATCTCTGCTTTAGACAAACCGAGTGCAGACGAACTTTGCAAAGTAAAGTTGAGGTTTTAATAAACCCTTCAGGACTTTCACGAAGCATCCAACAGAATCCCCCCCCCCCCCTCTTTGAGAGGAATCCCCACCCACAATGACATAGTGACTGTTTTGCATTGTGTTGTCTTGAAGACGTCTTAGCCAGATGGTACTATTTGGAGATGAGACCTCTTGCAGATGGGTACATTTGTGAGTTTCCTCCTGTTTTCCTCAGCGCTGAGGCGTTGGACGACGTCACAGCAGGCTTGCTCCTTAAAGGAGAAAATCAAGAAAATGTTTACACATTTCAAAAGCTGCTAGGCACATCATTTTGCCATAATAGAATTTTGAGTTAAGGTTGGACTAAACCTTGGTTTTGGTCGCTTTTCAGCTTACCTTGTTTTTGTCTTTTCCTTCTTCAATTTTGTCTTTGCTCTTCCAGCAAAAACAGAAGGTCTGAAAAACATAAAAACAGACAACAAAATATATTTTGAAAAACAAATGAATCCTGTTTGCCTGTTGTTCATAGACCCTTCACTGTCTCTAATCTCCCCCCCCCATCTCTGTGATAGCCCCTCCCCTCCCTCCCTCTACCCTATGGACTTACTGGACTTCTAAATCCAGGTCGTCCTCATCTTGTAATGCTGCATCTAACGCTGCTTGTACCCTTGGAGCAACGCTGGGACCCTCATAGTCTCTAATCCCCCCATCTCTGTGATAGCCCCTCCCCCTCCCTCCCTCTACCCTATGGACTTACTGGACTTCTAAATCCAGGTCGTCTTCATCTTGTAATGCTGCATCTAACGCTGCTTGTACCCTTGGAGCAACGCTGGGGCCCTCATAGTCTCTAGTGGTGCGGTTTGGCATGTCTAACTCGACCTGCAGGATATTCTCGGCCTAAAAATGCAAAACAAAAGAAAAATGCTTTAAAAAAAAACACTTTATTTTCAAAAAATGAAATCCATAACTTTTACAAATAAAAAATATTAACAGGGATAAGTCAATTCTCTCTACATAAAATTGAAGTAGAAATCCATAATGCATATCTGTTTCATGAACATTAACAAGAATATCTGCAAATCAAAATTCTTATGTGACTATCAACAAGCAAAGGAGAAAGCACGGAAGAAAGTTGCTAATAAAAAAAAATATGCAGTTAACTATGTTGTTTCTTTCTTTCTGCAATGGTAGAACACAGTCTGTATTACTCATTGAAATAATTGAAATTTTAGCCCGAGATTCAATGTGGCTTACTTTATATCTAGGGTTTCCACCAACTTGGGCTGCCATCCTTGCAAAGTCTGCGATGGGTCTGCGATTGCCAACGGCAGACACTGGTCTCTTGGCCATCTGGGTAGGCCTGAGAAACAAATGTCAGAGAAAATGATTTCAGTTTATTTGAATTTTAGTCACAGTTGTAGTCAGGTCCATCACAGATCAATCACAGATCAATCACAAGGAAATCACAAGGAAATCACAAGTCAATCACAAGTCAATCACAAGTCAATCATAAGTCAATCACAAGTCAATCACAAGCCAATCACAAGTCAATCACAAGTCAATCACAAGCCAATCACAAGTCAATCGCAAGTCAATCACAAGTCAAATCGTAAGTCAATTTAAGTCAATCACAAGTCAATCACAAGTAAATAACTAGTCAAGCACTAGTCAATTCCTAAGTCAATCACAAGTCAATCTGAAGTCAATCGTAAATCAATCACAAGTCAAATCAAAAGGTCAATCACAGGTCAGGTCACAGACAAGGGATGAACAATGACCAAGGGATGCCTTTGTCTATTCCCTCTGAATTTACAGTCAATCATAAGTCAAATCAAGTCAGTCACAAGTTAAATCACAAGTCAAATCACGCGTCAATCAAAAGTAAGTCACAAATCAAATCGCACTTCAAGTCATAATAATCAAAACGAACAATGGCATAAGAATGCCTTCATCACAGTTCATCTGAATAGCTTGCGACTGGACTTGAGACTTGTGATTAACTAGTGATTGAACCTAGACACAAAGTCCAGAAAGTATATCTGAGATCCCGTCAGGTATATCTTGAAGTACTCACCCTTCTGATCTTGCCAGAGGTTTCAACACCCACTGGTCTGTATCCTCATCAAACTCGGAGCGATTCAAGATCTTATTCTTCTCTTCATGTGGAATAAAGTTCTCTATGATCAGCATCCTGAAAGATAAGAAATAACTGCAAATAAGTTTATTGATTCCTCAGTTGCAGATCTGTGCTCAGTTCATTCTGTTCTGATTTTTCTCTCTAATTCACATATTCCCCTGGGGATGTCTGACGGTCTGTATCTCTGTGTCTGTTATACAGTCTGCCACCCCATCTCCGTCACTCTCTCTTTGACATTGGTTCCACTTCCTTGGTCATTTTGATGCGAATCTGTTGCACGTTTAGTATTTATATCAAATGCTCCCCCGAGGATATCTTTGTCTGTATCACCCTGTCTGTCATACAGTGTGTCACCCTATCCGTGTCAGTCTCTACTACTTACTTGAGCTTGAGTTCCCTGGTCAGCTCGTTCTGAGTCTGTTCCAGTTCTTGTCTCTCTCTCGCGTGCTCTTCTTGGAGATCTTGTATATCACACTTTGTCGCTTGTAGTTTTGCAAATAACTGTAACGGAATTCAAAATATCAACAAAATCAAAAGTTAATGTGATGTATCTTGTACCTGTGCAGCAAATATTTCCTGTAGATCTAAATTCCTTGCCTGATCATTGCTGACCCCTGACAAATTGATGTATGATTACTCAAATGTTCTTGATCAAACCTGGTCAGAGTGAAAACATGAGATGAGGTTCAACCTCTGACCTTACCTTCTTGAGTTTCTTGGTCTTGATATCCACCTCTTGTTGCAAGGAGGTAAACGTCTTGGCCATCTCCTCGGTGTTCTCTTCTTTCTCTTCAAGCTTCTGCTGCATCTCTCTCTCGATGCGCTGAAGAAAACATCAAAACACATTGAAAATAGGGTGAAATGTTAGACTGTTGGTCCTGTGTGGTGGATCAGTAATATGGTGAAAAACAGGAACAATTTCTGTCAAAAGTTTCTCCCCATGGCATTAGTGATGCTCCTGCTTCCCATCTACCCCACTCTCCGCCCATCACACCCCAACCCTTTGTCATCCCACCCCACCCCATCTCACCACATCATAACCCCATCCCCACCCCCACCCCATCCTCACCCCACGCCCATTCCACCCCATCCCCAATCACGTCAATCTTAACTTCTTACCGTCTTCTCAGCCAGTTCTAACCTCCGATGTTCAAGCTGTTTCTGTTGTTCATCGGTGTGATCTATAATACTCTTGCCTCCCACCAATAGTTTGCTCTCCATTGCTTTAATCTTAGACTCCAGAGCGTCTCTAGCTTCTTGTTGTTTCTTCAGCAGGCCCTGCCGATCCTGCAACTCATGGAGAAACTTCTCCTTCTCCTGAGGTAAGAGAGTAATACAAGTCACAAAAATGACACCACAACATCAGGTGTAACATGAGTCACAAGAGCAAAGCACGTCTTAAACCAACAAGTCACAAAGACAAGATTGGGACAAAAATTTTGGGACAAAAAAAAAGATATATCGATCAACGAAGTAATGTCCGTAACTAAATTTCGGATATTTCGGCAAGCAAAACTCATTATGAATAATTAATTAGCACATTCTACCCCCCTATTTTCTCAACGGATTCACATGATTCACGTTGGTGGACTTTTGCAGCCCAAAAAAAAACGGATTTCCGGAAAAAAACCGGAGAAATCACATCCTTGCTTACCTCAGCAATCATGCTCTTGTTAGCCATGATAGCTTCTTTCTCCGCTTCCAGTTTCTCCTGAGCCTGTTTGTACATCTCCTCCTCGTCCATTTCTTCCCCTTCCTCCGTCTCATCATCGATCTCGTCATCCGAACCACCGACTGATGGCAAGACAAATTGTTACCAAATTGTCAGCATCGCTAAGATTGACTTTTCTGAATACAGCCATTAAGCTGTGCCACCTTTAATGTATATACATTTCTCAAAGTGGCTGTGACCAAGTTTGCCGATTTGCCATGGATAATCTGACCAGAAGTCGTCAATACACACTGTTTGATTAAGGCGCTGATTTTATGGAGCTGATAATTACAGTAATATATCTAGCACAGAAAATATTCTCTAAGCCTTAAATGTCATGCTACATGTACAGCTGCAGACGATTCCAGGATCATGATCACTGTACTCGCACAAGGCCCCCTTCAATGGCGAAAACGTGGTGCACACTTTTGTGCAAAGCAACTGCCCAGTGACGGATTATCTGAACAATAGCTAGCACAATGCTTTCGCCATTGAAGGGGGCCTTCGTGATAGAACTGACAGCATGCCCGAATTGGTCAATACATGTACCCAATAATCTCTGTCTTTTGGACAAATTATTTACCTTCCCCTTTGTTCCGCCTTCTTTTTCTTTTCTTGGCTCCGCCCCCTCCTCCACCACCTTTCTTTTCCAGTTGCTGCTTGAGACGCATGATCTCGTCTTGGAACTCTCTCAAGAGGGCGTCCTTCGGGTCCTCGTTGATCTTGGGTTTATTCTTGATGTTCTTGGCACGATTGGCGTATCTACAAACACGACATACAAACGACAGATTTCTTACTTAGGGCCCGTCTCAATTCATATCAGGATGAGTTCCAGACATTGTATCGGGTATAAGTTGCAGGATTTTGAAATGCAATCTTCCGGTAATGAAGTTATCAGTATTGGTGAGTCAAGCAGTTGCTAGTAAAAAATTTCCCGGAACATGTTCAGGACAAATGCAGAGTTTCTTCAGGGTTTTTTTCTGGTTTAGTTCAGTTTATTTCTTTTTTTTCTTCATAAGATGGCTTAACCGACCCGACCCGATCTGAAAATCACAAACGTAAAACCGAAACTGACCCAACCAGACTGAAATGATGGTAAAACAGGTCCGACCAGACCAGACCCGACCTTCAGTTGGTTTCGGGTCGGGTTTGCACAACATTACTTGCATCATTTGTGAAAATCTTACCTGAGCGTGGTTAACGTCTCATCAAAGTTATAGCTTGCTGGGCCCAGGTTTGCCACCATGACTGTCTTGGCATTACCACCCAGCGAGTCTTGAAGTAACCTGGTCAGTTTGGAGTCTCGGTAAGGGATGTGAGTGCTCTTGCCATCCACCAGGGCTGAGATGACGTTACCCAGAGCAGACAGGGACAGGTTGATCTTGGTGGCTTCCTTCAGCCTCTCACCCTGGGGACAAGAAAGTGGGAGTGTAATTGGCTTTGTGCATTGTCGGTTGAGGGCGCTGTTCGGTTGGAAACCAAGTGAAGACACAACAAACGTGCACAGAACTGGGCCACATTTCATGCCTTGCAGTAACAAACGGGTTAGTACTTCCCTCAATCCTGTGACATCCTAAACCTCTCTGCTAAAATTTAAAGGGGGGGGGGGGGGGATTTCAGAGTTAACCTACCCATCCGAAGTCTAGTACCCAACCTACCTTAGCGCCCGTCTTTGCTTGCCTCTCACTGCCAGCCAAGTCCACCAGGTTCAGTTTCCCGACTCGTATGTGATTCTCACCGTCCGGCCCAAGCTTTGTAAAGAAAAAAAAAAAAAAAAAAAAAAAAAACCTATGAAATTTAAATTAATGAAAAATGTCTATCAAAGAACATTTCTTGTATGATGACTTTTTTGTTACGGGGTATGAAAATGTAAGTATCAAAATTTGCTCTCTGCTGACACTCTTATAAGACATCTGCACAAGTAAGCAGGAGGTCGTGGGTTCGAGTCCCACCCGAGTAAGCTTATGAACTTTCCCTTGCAACCCCTCGGAAGAACCGAGTGCATAATGCTCACAAATTTACTTGATGGGCAAACCTAAAACTAAGGGTTACAGGAAAACTTCACTTTTTGGAGTTCCGAACAAACAGAGGACATGGTTCTGATATTTACCTCGCTGCATTCTATCGTGATGATGAATATCGCATGGGATCTGGAACTATGCTCATTCATATTCGTTGATCTGAGGAATAAAAATGTGGGAAACATTCATATGGCAACAACAGCTCCCTTCATAATTACTATATATTTCTCTGTAAACACCACCGTTATGGTCAATGTATTTGCCGTTACTGCCTTCATCACAGTTGTCACAAATTATGGCACAAGAAACAAAGACAAAGCCAGACATCAAATCTAGGGTTTGGAAAATCTTTGGAACGATAAATGTTTGTCCGTAACTGAAGACCTTTAAGTACTCACCCCACTGATCTGTTGGTGTTGCCCACCGTCATGACATGCTCAATTTCTTTTACACTCTTGGTGACAAAGGAGGACAAATCCTGTAATAAAAACAGTAATAAAGACTTAAATATTTCACAAATATTTGAGGAGAATTCAGTCACATTACTGGTCCTTGGGAGTTGGTTGGTTTGGAATACCTCTTGTTTTGCTGAACAACTGAATGGTGAAACACTTAACCCATTAGATCCCATACCACATAAACCTCCCTGCCTGTTACTACCTGTACTGCCCCAAACTGCCCCAGCATGATATGGTTTTATGGATTAATCAGGAATAAAGACAATGTAATACAATGTAATACAATGTAATACAATGCAATACAATGCAATACAATGTAATACAATGCAATACAATGTAATGTAATACAATGTAATACAATGTAATACAACGTAATACAACGTAATACAACGTAATACAATGTAATACAACGTAATACAACATAATACAACGTAATACAATGTAATACAATGTAGTACAGGTGCTAGTGGTTAAGATAAATGAAATTGTATAGACAACAGGTGTATTTGAATTGATGTGACCCTACCTTGACATAGACACCTGTGTCTGGTCTCTCCTTCAACTCTAGTTTTTTACTCTGATCCTTTGATAATAAGTCCCTGATGTCCTCCTGTAATCAAAGAAAAGAACACAAGTCTATTACAAGTCCATGACAGGTCACATCACAAGTCAATCACAAGGCAATCACAAGTTAATCACATGTTAATCACAAGTCAGTCACAAGGCAATCACAAGTCAATCACAAGTCAATCACCAGTCAATCACAAGGCAATCAACAAGGCAATCACAAGTCAATCACAAGGCAACAGCAGGTCTATCACATGTCAATCACAAATCAATCACAAGTCAGTCACAAGTCAATCACAAGTCATTCACAAGTCAGTCACACGGCAACAGCAGGTCCATCACAAGTCAATCACAAGTCCATTACAAGTCAATCACAAGTCAATCATAAGTCAGATCACATAGCTTAGGACTTGACTTGGGACTGAACAACATGTGTTTGACTTGTGATGACTTGCGCTGATTTGACTACAACTTTGCAATTAAGTCATGTGATGTGATCATTGAGTCACCTGATGCCAGTCAGGTGACCAACACATATAGACTTGACACAAACCAACATACAACAAAGAGAACCCTCACCTGATAGATTTCCAGATATGAGGCTCTGACTAGGTACTGCTGATTCTGTGTCCTAGCGATGTGAGTGAAGATGTGTTCAAAGGAGTTGGGGATGACACCTCTGGATTCTGGATCTGACCTCACACCTCAAGATGAAAACAAGAAGTTGCAAAGTTAATCTTAAAGGTCAAGATTGATGAATACGACCAAAGTAAGGGAGGATAACTCAGTTGGTAGACTCATCATCAGAGGGTCAGGAGTTCGAATCCAGCTGCTCTTTGGGCAAGGAACTTCACCCCCACTTGCCTCTCTCCACCCAGGAGTACAAATGGGTACCGACATTAGCTGGGGAGTAACCTGCGATGGACTGGCATCCCATCCAGGGGGAATAGAAATATCCTCATGCCACTGAAACCGGTGATAAACGCCTGCCTGATGGGTCATACAGGGCGAGTGAAAAAAAAAGAAACCCAAATGTCGGGACTATTGTTTTTAGTGAAGTTCTGCATGTAGCACTTTCAAAATATAGGATATGAAAGCCCAATTCATAAGCTTTCTTTTAGTACAAGAATCATTCAAATCACTCATATACTTTTCAAGTTACAAGATTTTAAAGACAACTAACATTTTAACGTTCTGTCCATGGATCACAACAAAGGTATGCGTTCTTTCAGCAAAACAAAAACCATTCACACACATCTCTATGTGATTTTTTTTCGCTTTGCTGAAAGAACACTGAACTTTTTTGTGATCCATGGACAGAACCTTAAAACGGTGGTTGTGTGTAAATTTCTGTAACTTGAAAAGTACATAAGTGATTTGAATGATTCTTACACTAAAAGAAAGCTTATGAATTGGGATTTCACATTCTAGATTCTGAAAGTGCTACATGCAGAACTTCACTAAAACAAAGGTCCCGACATTTGGGTTTCGGGGTTTTTTTTACTCACCCTGTATTGGCTCGTGACGGATTTTACTTCCTGCTTACGTTTAATGCTTAGCTATATGCTTACCTTCCATCGTGTAAGTCTTGCCGGTCCCTGTCTGTCCATAAGCAAATATCGTCCCATTGAATCCATTCAGAACAGACTCCACCAGACTTCGGAATGTTTCATCATACAACTCTCTCTGTTTGGAACTGACAAGAAAATAGAACCAAGGAACGAACATTTAGTATTGGAGTATTTTAGGGACAAGTTTGTGTTGCTTTGACTTAAGGATAGAAAGTGCGGTGATTTTTTTTAAGATTGAGAGTTTCTTGAAAGTATTTGAGTATTCTAGGGAAAACTTTAATTTTATGGATAGAAAGTGTTGGTTTTTTTAAAAGCATTTAAGCATTGCTGAGGATAGCAATGATTTCATATGGCGTGATTATATGCTGATCACCACCTGAGTACCAGACAAGACAAGATTATGGCAGCACTTAACAAGGGGGGGGGGGGGGCCTAGGACTTGAATAAACAATTTGGGGGGCACACAACTAAGAAAGTGAAGGGAAAACTTAACAAACTGCTGAATTTATTAAAGGGAGAACTACTCCTTTGTAGCTAATTTTTAAATAAAAACACTGAAGAAAATCTAAGTAATCAATTGCTCCGCCACACTTCAACTGACAATTCTAAAGCCTATCTTGCAACCAACATTTGGTGTTGGGCCGATTGGGCCCTGGGTAAAATGTACCGTCCTGTCCAGGCGGCACTGCCAACGAGCCAAAAGACACTCCCGGCATGCCAGACACGCCGAGAGGCTTCAGATCCACGCTAAGTTGATTAGGTTTTAATTCCTGGCACAAACTCTCCCGCTATCCTGATTCACAAACTGAATTAGTCTGATAAACATGCCGGGCCCCCCAGCGAGTACGTACATCTAGTGCTTGGATGAGTGTTGGAGTATGGGACATGGGACGGCATACAGAAAGGTGCCGATGATTGGGTGCCAAGGTGTGCATTTAATAGATCAAAGTAAAGCCCCGTTCATACTTCATGCGAAAGCGAATTTGACGTCATAAAACATTCGCTGCGAAATTCGCCCGAGTTGAAAGATGTTCAACTTTTACGAATTCGCAGCGCGAATACTTGCCACGACGTCACAAATTCGCATTCGCTTTCGCGCAGAGTATGAACCGGGCTTAAACAGGCCCAAAAAAAATATAAAAAAAATACACCAGATATTCAGCGATAAAACTGTGTAAAAACATCTCTCTAAATAAAAACATCAGAAAACTGACCGTAGATAGTGAGATTATCTTAAAAACGCACTATTAAACTTTACTTTAAATATAATTTTTTTACTTAGTTATTTACACCAATAGCAAATAATGGACATTAAACAGTAGTGTACAGTGTCTTTTTGGTTTTATCGAAACAATAATTGCCTGTTGACATGATAAATTACTGCACGTTTGTAAGGATCCCCAAACTAATGCAAAAGCGTGTAATACAACAAAATACAATGACACACACACTGTATGTGAGACCTGTACCCAGGACAGGTGTGTTAATGATATTCTGAGCAGGTTACATGAGGTAAGGTGAGGGCTGTGAACTGAATTCATAATAGCAACCCGTCATTCATGATACATCCTAATGCATGTACCATCTGAATGTCGAAAGCCTTCCAGTTTTTTCAATCATCAATTAACACCAACGTTCCCAAATCCTCCAAAATCATCTTTGCAAAAAGGATGATTTTGCAGGATTGAGGCTTTTTGGAGGATGATTTTTTTGATTTTGGAGGATGCACTGTGTCAAGGTCTTGGGGCGGACCTTGTGTTGTTTATGCTCAGCCGTGCATAAATTTAGGCCTAGATTATACTTAAAATCCTCCGCACTGCTCCAGGATGTCACTGGCTCTGCCTCAATAAATTGACAGTGATTGCTGGAGGATTTTGCAGGATTGAGGCTGTATGCAATTTTGACATGGAGGCAGTTGGAGGATTCTGCAGGATTGAGGTTGCATTCCTAGCAAAAATGCCCAGGGAGTTAAGATTAACAAATGTTATCATGAGGAAGAAAAAGCAGATTACAC
This sequence comes from Patiria miniata, assembly GCF_015706575.1. Lineage (NCBI taxonomy): Eukaryota > Metazoa > Echinodermata > Asteroidea > Valvatida > Asterinidae > Patiria > Patiria miniata. Next base: position 9,601,854 of record NW_024037057.1, on the reverse strand, counting down.
ATGTCAGATGTTTTGGCAAAACGAGACAGAACTAAGCCGAGGTCGAAATGAGAGTTTGCAGGTACATGTACATGTATAAGGAAAGACAATACATTTCTCCTTACAATACTGTTTGTTGCACTTCAATCGGACATTCCGTTGACATTTTATGACTGTTTAAAGTTTGCTTTTATCGACATATCACAAAAGTAAAATACTGAGAAAAAGGCCATTAAAAAATATTGAGTTTTGTAGTCGTAAAAATAAAAGACGCCTTTCCTTAAAAACACTTATCGGCCTATTCCACCTATTTTAAACTATATCTTTAACATATAAGACATATCAAATATTACAAGTACAAATATATCTGAAAAACGAAAAACAAATAATCCAAACTCATTTTGGGCATTTTTCTCCACTACGCACTGTGCCCAGTGCCGTCTCATTTTGCCAGAGCGCCTCACATATTACCCTTCCCCTCCCCTGAGCACAATAACAAAAAACCTTATTTCATATAAAATGTAATTTCAAAACAGACAGACAAGAGCTGTATATCCAGTCCACAATTCCCACAAGTGCAAATTCTAGAAACTAACAGTGATATACTATACTACATGTAGGCCTCCGGTATAAACTGGCTTTTACAGTACACTGATAGTGTAAATGGAGTACATGTATCTGTTTTCAAATACATGTTGAGTACATAATGCAAGTGGGTTAGTGCATAACTCTGGGGTCTAATATTTGTGTGTCCCTGATACATCTGATATAAAATTTTGTAAATTCAGGACACATTCTTTAACCCTAACCCCCTAGCCCTTTTTGCTGGGAACCATCCTCAATCCTCCAAAAAAATTTAATTTTTCAAAATTTTCAGAAAATTTTCAGACAGTCCTGCCTCAAAATGCATTCATCCTCAATCCTTCAAAATCCTCCTGATCCAAAAATGTTCAATTGAATGGTACCAAGCGCCTCAATCCTTCAAAATCGTCAGACAGTCCTGCCTCAAAATACCGTTCAGCCTCAATCCTTCAAAATCCTCCAAAACCACAATGAGGATTTTGGAGGATTGAGGAAGGTTAGGGTTAATTAAAACCCAAACCTTCCCAAATCCTCCAAAATCCTCTTTGCAAAATGGAGGATTTTGCAGGATTGAGGCTACATGGCAAAAGTGTGGCTGATTGCAGAGGATGCACTGTGTCAAGGTCTTGGGCCGGAACTTGTGTTGTTTATGCTCAGCCATGCATAAATTCAGCCTAGATTACACTTGAAATCCTCCGCACTGCTCCAGGATGTCACTGGCTCTGCTTCAACATATTGACAGTGATTGCTGGAGGATTTTGCAGGATTGAGGCAGCGGTTACCCCTCCAAGGACCACATTCAAGAAATAACGGAGGGATTTGCAGGATTGAGGTAGTGGTCACCCCTCCAAGGACCACATTCAAGAAATAACGGAGGATTTTGCAGGATTGAGGATGAATGCTATTTTTACATGGAGGCAGTTGGAGGATTTTGCAGGATCTGAGGTTACATCCTAGCAAAAATGCTTAGGGAGTTAGGGTTAATTAATTAATGCCTTCAATCTTCAAGAGTGATTATGTAAAGCTAAGTACCTGCCAAGGAAATCAAAATTAGTTTGAAGTCAATTTTAATGATACTTCATGGCAAATTACACAGGTCAGGTAACAGGGACACCAAAAAATGTCACACTTTTGAACCCACAAATTTACTGTACATGTACACATGTATAAGTTCCTTGTCGGAGCACTAGACAAACCAGGATACTGCACGCCTTGCTCTGAATGCAAACCATTCCTATCTGTACAAATAAACATTCGGCCGGAGAGTCCTCCCATCCTGACAAGCATTTGTACTTAATGTCTGAAAACAGAAATGCCAGTGGAGTTACTGTTTGCAATAACAGACCATAAATCACACACGGTGTATACATATGAGATGCATCCATCTGCTATACAGATACAGTACGCCCCTTGGGCTTGGCGTACAAAAATATGCACATTGTATACATAGTGAGCATGTATACATAAATCCTAACATTAGTTATAACATTATTCCAAACAATACTCTAGAAATGTATGGAACATGCGGTGTGAAATTTAGACTTTTGACAGGAGCTGATTTTATATCCAACAAATTTTGTATTCTTGTGGCAATTCCTAAATTTTTTTGTTCATTTTCATCCAAGCATATTGGGTTTTTTTAAACCACTTATGACATTTACTACTCCACAATTTTATGTGATGATCAGTCAGTTTTAATATCAAAAGAAATGGTGTCGTTTGAAAAATAAAGACAGATTTTACAGAAATGGCTCCAGTATGAGTTGGCCACAATGCTTGCAAGTGTGAAATTCAACTCTGATTGATTGGGTCTGGTTTGACCTTCCAATCCACTTCACAGCTGACCGACTCACGGCCAAACTCATCAGGAATCTTGTCGCTTCAGTGACGCATCATCTCAACGAGATGAGACTTGTACTTGGGCTACTCTACCACCAATGAATCGATTACGTTGGGAAGCTTGTGAGGCAAGATCTCTGATAGATTGGGTTTTCAAAACAGCAACGTCTGAACGACATTTGGTTAAAGGTCTCGTGTGGTACCTAGAACCTCGACACATTCTGTACAATTTTATGGAATTGACCAAGCAAAATTGCTAAGCACAAAAGAAGGATTAGACTAAAAGAAAGATGTGCAAATCCATGCATACTGCTATTTCACAAAACACACAATTTTGCTAAGAATTTTGTTTTAATGGTTAGCCGCTTTGTGAAATTGCGCCCTCGACTTTAAAGGTAATATTTATACAACATTTGCTTTTGATGAAATTTTTCAGAAACGAATGGATTTGGAGGTTTATAGCAAATATTGTTCCACTGTGCTGTTTAAAGTTGTGTGTTCATGGATGCCAGAAAAAAAGAAAAAAAAGAAAGAAAAACAAAACCTGTTTTTGTTGTCTGGTTCCCTGATGCGACGCTTCAGATGAAATGGAACAATTTATAGACATCAGGGAATTGTCAGGCCAGGGAACCAGACTAGCTGGCTAATGCCAATTCACAGATATGTAACCGACTACAAACAAAATGTGGACTATACAATTCGGTCAACTGGGGGCAGCATTAGAAGGGAAAAAAGCCAGGTTTTTCCAACGATGGTTGACCAACCATCGTCGGAAATTGATGCAGAATTCCACTTGACTTGAAAATGACAGCATTCCCGGCGCAACCATTTCACAGGATGCTGGAGGCTATTGTTTACTTACAGTCAAGTCAGGTATTTTATAATAATTTGGTAGTTTTGTTTTTTTATTTTAATGTTTGCAAATATTGTACATTACCTTTAAATTGGTTAGTTAGGCCAAAAAAATAAAAAATATTCGGTCTCTGCTCAGACCAAAGTTCCGGAATTGACGCGGTTTTTTTTTTTTTTTTTTTTGCTTTTGTTCTTTTCTTCAAGCTTGGATTGTACAGACAAGGTGGGGTACTATTTTGCTTTTTTGGTGTCCTCATGTACATTGGTGTCCTCCATAATTTGCCTTGGTGCTTTCGATCATTTGCCTTGGTGCAATTTCCCATTCCTTGGTGCTCTTTGGTAAACGAAATTGAGGAAGTGCAGCAATAGAGGGCGCTGTTGGAGCTACCGCGGAACATTTTGAAAAAAAAAAAAGATTGACGCGCATGATTAAAATCGACGTGCGCGCTGACCAGAGACCGACTTTTTTTTTTTTTTGGCCTTAGGTTAGATTTGAGTAGAATAGGGTAGGGTATGCAGAATGTCCGGGTTGGGTCGATATGGTTTCTATGAGAGTTCGTTGGGAAGGGTGGGTAATATTTCTGAGATGATAACTTACTCCCAATCGTAGACTGAATCAAACGTGAACTGCTTGGGTGGCTCCAAGGATGACTTGGGATTGCGTACCGAGATGACACCACGAGGAACGTCCATGTCCACGACTCGTTCGTACTTCTCTGCCGTCTCCTTGGAGTTCATGGGACGACACCGCACCACCACTTTGACCGACTCCGATTTCTTAGACTGTCGAGAGAAGTACAAACATCTTCGTGAAAGATTTTTTTTTTTTTAGTGAGAGTGTATTTTTCACACCATCAGGGAGATAAATTTGGTCATGATTGAATAAAACATGCTTCTGATCTTCTACAGCGCCCTCGCTTGGTTAGAATGAGATAGTGGCAGGCAAAAGAACAAGTAAAGCATTGTGGTGTTGTGTTTTGAAAATAAAAGGGGGCACTCACCATTTTGCTGTGCTATCTCCAACCCTTATTGCACTTGAGGAAATTTCTGTCCTACCATTGATGAGTGTTCTTGGGCTCGACAGCAATTTCTAATTAAAGGAAAAATAGACAACAGTAAATTGTTAACACGTGGGTCATTCTGCAAACCTAGGGTCCAAAGTGTGACATTTTTCCTGTCCCTGTTGCCTTGGAACTTCGTAATTTACCATTCTAACATACCCTAACCGCCCTGAATCCTCCAAAATCCTTTTTGCAAATTGGAGGAATTTGCAGGATTGAGGTTACATGGCAAAAGTGCGTTGCTGATTTCGGAGTACGCACTGTGTCAAGGTCTTGGGCAAGACCTTGTGTTGTTTATGCTCAGCTGTGCATAAATTTAGTCCTTGATTATACTTGACATCCTCCGCACTGCTCCAGGATGTCACTGCCTCTGCCTCAGACTATTGACAGTCATAGCCAGAGGATTTTGCAGGATTCAGGCAGTGGTCACCCCTCCATGGACCATATTCAAGAAATAACAGAGGAATTTGCAGGATTGAGGTTATATGCTATTTTTCCATGAGGCCAATTGGAGGATTTTGCAGGATTGAGGCTACTTCCTAGCAAAAAGGCCTAGGGAGTTAGGGTTAATCCTAACCCAGGCCCTTTTTGCTAGGAACCATCCAAAGGCCTCCAAAATCGTCCAAAAGTTTGCACTATATGTTCAAGTGAAGGATACCCAGCGCCTCAATCCTTCAAAATCCTCAGACAGCGCTGCCTCTCAAAATGTATTCATCCTCAATCCTCCAAAATTCTCATGTTAATTTCTTAAACACCATTCATCCTCAATCCTCCAAGATCCTAAAAAACCACCAGGAGGATTCTGGAGGATTGAAGCCACATGTAATGTTCATTTGTTGAGTGGGTCCTTTGCTATTCAAGCATTCTCAAAGAAAATACATTCAGGAGTGCATCCAAAATTACAAAATCATGAATATGTCAAAATTTTATCAAACAGGAACAGGAAAAAAGTGGAGCCCAAATATTAACAATTTGCAAAATGAAAATAAAAAAATAACAATCATTTGAATACCACGTAGCATTAATTAACAAATGTTGGTTCAGTACATTCCCTTCCAAACAACAAACGCTACCGACCAACAATGGATGACATTTGTAAGAATCGTTGACAGTTATAATCACATTGACCGACCCACTATAGAACGGTGTTGACAAACAGCGTCATATTCCCTGAAAAGATTTCCTGCCAGATTTTTACTTGTCGATTGATCAAGTCGATTGAAAGTGACAAGTAGTACTTTAAGTGATTAAGGGGTTGGGTATACATGAGATTCACCGATACATTGCCATGCTATGATATCACCTCTTCAAAATGTAGGTCAGACCAGGAGGAAATTTCATGAATAATTTATGTTTTGGCTTGCTACACTGGGGAGATATATCCTGTATGGTGAAGCACAGTGAATTTTTGTTCTTGATTTGAGAATCTTGAAATCATTGTTGCTAATCTTTTCAGGTATTACTGATAAATATTGATAATTCATTTAACGAATATATCATACATGTATACATGTGACTGAGGTGTTCTGGCAAAGTGCGACACAAACGGACAGAGGTTAGAGAGTTTGTGGGTATAAGGAAAGACAATAAAAGTTTCCTTAAAATGCTGTTTGTTGCATCTCAATCGAACATTCCGTTGACAAGTAATGGCTATTTAAACATCGCAAAAATACTGAGAAAAATGTCCTCAAAATTTTGACTGTTTTGCGGTAGTGAATATGAAAGATGCTAATGTTTAAATCTTTAAAAACACTTTTAATCCGGGATTTTTACAATATTTCTTGAAATGTGTAGTAGACATACACATGTATCAAAGACTATAAATATCAATCAATTTGAAAATCAACAATAAATTCGCCACCTTTACCGGTAGTTTCTTGCATTTTTCTCCATTATGGCCTGTGCCCACTTCTATCTCATATTGCCAGAATGCCTCACATATCCAGTATATATCTTTAACCCTAACCGCCCTGAATCCTCCAAAATCCTTTTTGCAAATTGGAGGAATTTGCAGGATTGAGGTTACATGGCAAAAGTGCATTGCTAATTTCGGAGTACGCACTGTGTCAAGGTCTTAGGCCAGACCTCGTGTTGTTTATGCTCAGCCGTGCATAAATTTAGTCCTTGATTATACTTGACATCCTCCGCACTGCTCCAGGATGTCACTGCCTCAGCCTCAGCCTATTGACAGTCATAGCCGGAGGATTTTGCAGGATTCAGGCAGTGGTCACCCCTCCATGGACCATATTCAAGAAATAACGGAGGAATTTGCAGGATTGAGGCTACATGCTATTTTTCCATGAGGCCAATTGGAGGATTTTGCAGGACTGAGGCTACATCCTAGCAAAAAGGCCTTAGGCTTAAAACACTGGACACATACATGTAACTTATTATCATTTTGAGTGGAAAGAAAGACTTGCTATTAAAATATAACCATTTAGACACTACGTGGTAGTACATGTATGTAAACAGACTCTACCTCAATACACTGCAAAAATAAATATTCTTACAAATGAATATGGTATTTAAATATTGCTAGAGGCTGAACAAGACCATGGCAGTCACGCATGCATATAAAACATCAACAACGCAGGCGTCCTTGACAGAGAGCTCAATTACATTAACTGTATCAAGAGTGTGAGATAATACGATTCCTGTTTTTGTGTGAGTGCAAGAAAATTTAATTTATTTCTCCAGTCCGTACCATTCTAACAGAAGACTGTATTGATAGAGTGAACAAAATGATTTTTTAAAATGGGGACTGGTACAATCGATGTGAAATCAAGGATACGAAGAGATGGATGTACAAGGTACCAGCATAGGGCAATGAAAGAAAACGAATGAAGAACAAAAATCAATAAACTTTATCGCAATGTGCTGGCCATGTTGGCAGTCATGTACAATGTAATTCCAGCAGGTCATTTTAAATTAGAAAAAAACTACCATGCAATACATTTTTGCAATTTTATCATGATTTTTTTTTACATTTTTTATCTACCATATAAGGAAATGTTTTAGAGTAATTTGTGTTATTGTTACATTAAAGTTGAAATTGCTTTGCAATTTACGATGCCAATCAAGGAAAATCGCTCACTGAATTATTAAGATGAATGAATCATTATTTGGTCTCAACTCTTCATTAACTAACAGTAAGTTAATTCACCATCACAGACCTGAGAACACACTGCCATAGGCCACAGGATGAATTATGTATTCAGTCCATAAGATTGATCTCTAACACAACTGACCTCAATAGTGTCAGGTTAAAGGGGCAGTCTGAAGATTGGTTTAGAAAGGAAAAAATCATGGGCCCCAAATTTCACTTCATGTTAAGACAATTCTGATGTGTAAAAATATTCTGGCATCTGACTGGCACCCCTTGAACAAAGACAATGACAAAATGGGGAACTACCAACATAGGGCTGGATAGCTCAGTGGGTAGAACACCGGAATGGAAACTTGGAGGTTGCAGGTTCAAACCCCACTCTAGTTTAAAAATCAAAATATTCTACTTGAAAATACAACCAGCAGATTGTGTAGTACATGTACAAAGCGATGGTAATATGTGCATGTACTGGTACTGCAGACCAAAGGGCCAGCCTACAAATGTACAATGTTTGACTGAAAGCTGGTTCATGTACGTACTATACTTCATGCAAACGCGATGCGAAAGTTGACATCACAAAGCATGTGCTGCAAAATTCGCCGGAGTTAAAATGTGTTCAACTTTTGCGAATTCGCAGCGCGAAAACTTGCCCTGATGTCATAAATTTGCGTTCGCGTTCACTTTCGCCCTGAGTATGAACCACCCTTGACTGACTGAATGACCGACCAACCGACCGACCAAGTCATTGAGAAATACATGCAAGTGAAACGATTTCCTACTCTCAGACTTTTGGGTCCAGTACTTTTATCAAGCCTGATCTAGTATTACTACACCTCATAAATATTCATCAGGCAGCTGCGGCATTTCCTTGGTCCATTCCAACAACTCAACCGCATGAAAGTATACATTTCCCTGCGTCTTCGTATGCGCGCAAAAACCAGGGAGGTACTACAGGGAGGTACACACTTGGCATGCTTGGGTCACAGCTTTAGAGTTGTTCCAGCAATGTGTTTTCGTTTTACCATTACTTTATCATTAGTTTTCACTATTTCCACACAAACCATACTACAAGCACTGTACTTCAAGGTTCTCTGTACTATCACCTAGTAGTACATGTTCATTCTTTTTCAAGCTCCATTTATGTTGCCCTTTTTATCAACTTGACAACACACTTTAAGCACAAGTACATTGGAACACATACACTGCAAATCAATATAAGTGCATGGACTGTGGCCCATATGTGGACCATCTCTGTATGTAATTACCAGCGGGGTATAATGACTATAAGTCAATATAAGATAACACCCACTGTTTTTTCACGGTCCAGTTGATAAAACTCATTAATCTGTGATCAGGGCACTGTACACACGATTGAAGGTTGCATGACAGTCCAATCATAGGCATAAATAATGCAATTTGAAAGCTGTTAAGGCAGGGGAGCCAAAGTCAAAACATACATATGCTGATATATTAGGCCAAAAAAAAAGGCTCTGGTTTCTGGTATGTGCGCGCGTCTCCGGAGCCATGCGCATCGGCAAAATTTAAAAGTTTTGTTTTCAATGTATGTCTCAAAATTGCCAAACTCACTGGTTAGACTGGAATCCTGCTGCAGCACAATTTTAACGTATTTTTAGATGGGGTTACGGTCGAGTATAAGCTTTATGTGGCCTCTCTGGGTTCCCATACATTTTGCACTAAATTTAGTCGGGCACCATTTGCAGTCATCAGCCGACATTTGAAGAAAAAAAAAGTTAAAGAAAAAAAGCTGCGTCGCCGCACCACTTTTGGGGCAAGCTCCATACCAGTAACTGAAGACTTTTTTTTGGCCTTACAGTTATTATTTATATCAGGCTTCCAATGGTAAAAATAAATCAGCGTGCTGTATGCTTTCGTCAAAAGTACCCTGATGACTGCAATATTGCTGGTTCCCGCACAATCCAGAGCGTAGAAATTCACAGTTGTCAACCAGTCAACAGAGCGCACTGTTGTCAACAACCACAATCGCGGCTTCGAGCGGTGCAAATTTTGTTTCGGTTAACAAAGAATATTCAACAAAATTTGAGAAATAAAGACAATGTCCTGAAATTTATTTATTGCGGATCAAGTTGGCCTTACAAATAATAATAGTATTGGATGGCTTTTTCATTTGGGGGATATTATATATTGCACTCGCTACTTGTATAACATAACAATATTGCACGAGTTGAGTGTTATAACTTGTGCAATATATTCTTGTATCCCCCTCAAAGCCATCCAATATTATCTGTTTCATTTGATGGTCTTGTTTATGCACAGCTGTACAGTCAATAGACTTTTGATATGTTCAATTAAAACATATGCTGCAGCCATCTACATGTATATTATGTTTTCTATGATTCATTTTTTTTAAATTGTTTTAAGAACAGACATTTTCACATGTAACAAATTTAACTCTCTGGATTAAAACTGAATTTTGAATTGAGGGCAAACCATTCTGTAGAACAGCCAGAGTAAGTAAAGTTAGTGTTATTATTACTGACATTATTTTACAGGAAAATCAACAGGAAATGCAATTTTTGTTTGGGCCCCTTGCCACCTTTCTCAGAAAGAAATACAGTATTACTGCACGTATATTTCACCAGTGAACACAGAAAATAAAAATCTGGTAGCTTCATTAATTAGGCCTATACTGTTTTAAAACATGCTTTGCATTTGGTAACATTCATAATTTTACATTGGTAAAATTCATAATTTGCCATTTGAAAAAAAAATGCAAACCAGGGATTTTCTAAGTAAAGCGCATTTCGTAAAGTAAAGCGCATTTCATAAAGATAATAATCTAAACTGATTAAAAAGATCAGCATAGGCCTATATGTAAAAACACATTTATCAAAACATAACCAAAACTTGTTCAGCTCTGCACATTTAAATAAACTTGCAGATCAATTTTATTTTTAACGTAGTGGCCAATTATGCTTCTAAAGCAAAAATAAACTACAAACTACATGTGAAAATCAAAATTTGACAAAGTTCAACATGTTTTTGCACATGGTGGAAGTGTGGCCTTTATTTACAGAGGTAGTCCAGTAAATTGGCCACATTTATGGGGCTAAGTGATACTGATACTTCGCTTCAGGGAAAAATTAGTGACATCCTTGTATGGCAATGGAATTCTTTCCCATCTGGGAACCAGACAGTTCCTCAAAGATGGCAGTTGAAAGTCACGTTATGGATGTCATAACGATAGCTATGGTATATGTTTAATTTTATCTTTTTAGATTTGTTAATTTTAAATTAAAATAAAAACATTTAGTTTAGCTTTGTTAATGACATGTTAAACATGTTAAAAGCAAAAAGATTGACTTTTGATTACAACACTGTTTTTTTTTTTTTCTGCTTCGGACATCTGCTTTTCTTATGTGAACACATGTCCAAAGCCCACACTCTCATCAGAAGACCGCAGATCGACGGCTGCCCTGGCCAGCCGCACTGACGTGACTGGCACAGCGCGCGCTGGGCTGCTCTCGCTGAATCGAATGTTCAGATGTTGGATCGACGGCGGCCCGGCCGAGCGAAATTTGATCGGAAAGAAATCAAATATTATGCATGGACAAACAACCAGGCACAAATTCAAACAAACAACCATATAAATCATAAATATCTACAAATGTACTTACCGGAGACAATCGGTGTTTCTTCACAAATTGCTAGCAATTATACGCAGAAAATCCCGGCGTTTAACTGTCATGTAACCCGCCATCTTGTAACTAGAGGAATGCGTCTTGGCGCATGCGCACATTAATAAATAAATTATCTGTTGAAAATTAACCAAGTGGTGGCGCTATACCAAGTTAACAGGTGACAATTTTTTCATTCATGCATGAGAAGGTATTAATTGTCAAGCTGAGAAAAAAAAGGAAGATTGGTATAAAAAGTTTATTTTAAGAACTAAGGCTGTGAATGGAGCAAAAGTCAACTAATGATCTTACAATCGGGGGGGGGGGGGGGAGAAGGCAACTGGTGATCTTACAAAGGGGGGATGGGGGTGGAGGAACTTTTTCACTTGAGAAGTTTCAATTACTAGAAAATGTCACTTTGTAGTTTGTAAAATGTTTAAATTGTAATGATACACCCCAAAACAAATTTCACAATGGCAACTGAAGAATTTATGAAACAACAGTCTCCTTTTTTAGTAGTTGTCTTTAATAACATATCCATAAAGCATATCCAGCACTAATTGCACATAAAACATTTCCAAATGCATACTGTACAGAACTAATTGTTCATAAAAGTTACATCTACAATATGAAAATAATTCGGGCAATTCACAATGCAGTGCGCCACCAAGAGTTTGCCATAGAGAGTCCATTTTCCAGCTTTACGGTCGACAAGATCATGGTCCATTTGAATGAGTGTCAGAACTCGAAAGACACTTGAGCTAATATGTTATAGATTGGAGCATAGCATTCTGCCGCCTTACAGAAAACACCATATTGATAAGAAGAAAAGAAAAGGGCAAACAGATCCTTGAATCATACGCTTACTAAAATTACTGACCGGAAAAAACTAACAATTTAAAATGTCCCGCGCTGCGAACTTTGTCGACCATCTCCCACAATGCCACTCTCCGTGGCAAACTCTTGGTGGTGCACTGCATTGTGAATCACCCGTATTAGTTATTGCATAATTGTTGCTTTACCTCTTGGTTACATAGGACAAACAAAATACCTTAGGCCAAAAAAAAATGTCTCCGGTTTCTGGTATGCGCGCGCGCCGCCGTAGCCATGCGCGTCGGCAAAATGAAACAGGTTTTTTTTCCAATGAAAGATGATGTCTCAAAACCGCCAAACTCACTGGTTTGACTGGAATCCTGCTGCTGCACAATTTTAACGTGTTTTTAGATGGGGTTATGATCGAGAATAAGCTTTATGTGGCCTCTCTGGACTCCCATATATTTGCACTAAGTTTAGTCGGGCACCATTTGCAGTCATCAGCCGACATTTGAAGCAAAAAAGTCAGGTAAAAAAAAAAAAGCCGCATCGCCGCACCACTTTTTGGACAAGCTCCATACCAGAAACCGGAGACTTTTTTTTTTTGGCCTTAGGGTAACAAAATATAACACTTCTGTTTATTGCAAAATGATGTCAATAATTGTGCAAGTTTAACCCAAGTCTGTGATAGAATCCTATAACTGCCTTTTTATTATTCTATTTTATTATTGCATATGGCTTTACGGCTTCATTTCATTTTTATTTTGGCAGTAAAAACAATACAAAATATAAAACAACAGTTAAAGTTCCAAAAAATTAAATGTCAATACTTAGGCAAAAAAAAAAGTCTCCGGTTTCTGGTATGGAGCTTGCCCAAAAAGTGGTGCGGCGATGCAGCTTTTTTTTTTTTTTTTACCTGATTTTTTTGCTTCAAATGCAATGTCGGCTGATGACTGCAAATGGTGCCCAACTAAACTTAGTGCAAATGGGAGTCCAGAGAGGCCACATAAAGCTTATTCTCGATCATAACCCCATCTAAAAATACGTTAAAATTGTGTAGCAGCAGGATTCCAGTCAGACCAGTGAGTTTGGCGGTTTTGAGACATTATCTTTCATTGAAAAAAAAAATTCATTTTGCCGACGCGCATGGCTATGGCGACGCGCGCGCATACCAGAAACCGAAGACTTTTTTTTTTTGGCCTTAAAAGTTCAAGACCCTTCTTCAAACAGTTTTGCGTTCAGTTCACAAAGTTGTTTCAAGAAAGCGTTGTTTGGGCAGACTTCTCGTTTGGCCCGGACGGTCCGGAGTGCATCGCGAGCGTCCATGCCTCGTTTGATCATCAGGAATGCAACGACAACGGTCGCTGAACGACTGAAACCCTCCACGCAGTGAACTAGAATAGTGCCTGTAAATGGAGATAGAAACAATTTACAAAGAAGTTAAATGAGTTTTTTTCATTTGTAATTTTCAGAGATGAACTATTTGAGGGGTAAGTATAATAGATCAAATATTGTTAAACTGACATGTTTGAAGTTTTGTGTTCGAAAATGCTAGAAAAACCAAGAAAAACAAAAATGTTCAAGTAGTCTGGTTCCTTGACTCCACTAAAGATAAAATGGATCAATTCATAGATGCCGGAAAATTGTAAGATAAGGGAACCAGTCTAGCTGGCCTGCACCCGTTCATGAACATGTAACCAATAGCAAACAAAATTTGGACTGAAAAAAGTGTAAAGTTGTAGCAGTAGTTGAAAAATTAGACTGTCATTTACCAACATTTTAGTAAGGTATTTCGTAAAAACTAGGTAGTTTTATTTTTCAATGTTTGCAAATGTTGTATATTCCCTTTAAGGTATGAAGGCAGCACTAAGAATGATTTATGATTTGACTTCTGATGGCATTTCAACCTCCATGCAACCTGTTACCTACCTTTATTTTGCAGAGCATTTTCTATAATCTCTGCCGTATCATGCAGGAAGGGCGACATGTTGAATCTAGGGGTGTCTGTCGCCTTGATGGCCTGGAATGTCATTCCCGTGTCCTGAAAATGCAAAAGAAAGGAAAAGTTCAACTCTGAACAAGCCGAGTCGCATGAAAAGTATCTTTGTTTTAGTCTATTCGAATCAAGGCTTTGAACCATGGAGAATATATTTGTTTGAGTAATAACATTGTTCTTCAATACCAATTTCTTTTGGTCAGGAGTACAACATAACTTCTTGAACTGTCAGTCTGTAGCATGCGAAAGTTTTAAGACGACTCACTGAGATCCCCAGTGACGATTCCAAGGGGGCTGGGATGCCCCCTCCCCCCCAGCACTGGCCAGCAGAAACTGAGATTATCTGAAATAAGGCCATTTTTCACTTGAGAGAGCCCTTCTGCCCCCCCCCCCCCCCCCCCCCGGTAGTAACATTTCTGGATCCGCCCTTGATCCCTACCTTGTAATATTCCTCATCTGTGTCTACATGGCCGAACCCTACACCCTGCGCTGTGTTCAGGATGTGCGTGATTCCAACTTTCTTGAGGGCATCTTTATTCAGGGCAAAACTCCTGTAAAGAAAAATCAAATTTGTGATTTGACTTGTGACTGGCTTCTGGTTAACATGTGATTGACCTGTGATTGACTTGTAATTGACTTGTGATTGACTTGTGATTGACTTGTGATTGACCTGTGACTGACTTATAATTGACCTGTGATTGACCTGTGATTGACTTGTGATTGACCTGTGATTGACCTGTGATTGACTTGTGATTGATTTGTGATTGACTTGTGATTGACTTGTGATTGACTTGTGATTGGCATGTGATTGACTTATGATTCACATGTGATTGACTTATGATTGACTTGTGATTAGCTTGTGACAATGTGATGTACTTGCGATTGACTTACAATTGGCTTGCGATTGGCTTGTGATTGACTTATGATTTACTTGTGATTTTGTACAATTGATTTGGCCCTCTTCTTACTTTTCACTAATGAAGATTTTTGGGTAGACTTCATCGTAAGCTCTAGTCGGCATCATGACCATATCAGAGGAATCCTTGGCGATGAGCAGGAGATCCCTGGGTGTGCACTGAGACCTTGTCTCATCCTTGTCTTCAGTTGCCATAGCAACTAGGGATCTATTCTTGCTGAACTGGTCCTTTTAGAACTTTACCTGATATATATATATTGCAGAAAAATAATAATAAAATTGAAAAATAAATTTTTAGGCCGAGTAAAAAAAAATAGTTTCTTGTCCAGGTTTTAAAAACAAAAATTGGAGGCAGCCCCTTTTTTCCCCAAGATGCCAGATTTTTCAAGATGGCGGATGGATTCTTCCATTTTCTTGACTCTTTTGCCGATTCAAAATTGTGTCCAAAAGAGCCATTATTATTCTTTCCACATAGCTACGGTTGCGAGTCCTGGACCCTGACCAAACAGATCTCTGCATCCATTGATGGCACCTATACACGGATGTTGCGGGCTGTACAGAACGTTTCTTGGCAACAACATCTCCCTAACTCTGTTCTCTATGGTGCCCTTCCCCCTATCTCCACCACCATCAGACAGCTTCGCCTTCGGCTAGCCGGTCACGTTTATCAACATAATGAGCCAGCTAGTCAAGTTCTCCTCTGGAATCCTGAAGCCCCTCGACGAAAAGGTCGTCCCAACATGACCCTGAAAACATCCATCGAGCTAGAAACTGGTCTGAGTGGTCCATCTCTTTTTACTATACCTCATACATATTCATGATCGAGAGCCGAACTCTCACTGGTCAATTCACCATCACGTGCCAGATGTTATTCTTGCTGTTTACCAAACGCGCGCGCGAGGATTCACGCACAGGGTAAATACGCGTGCGTAGTAGACTGTCGCATGGGTTACCCGTGCGACAGTCTACTACGCATGCGCTTTACAGAGCAATCGAGGAACTGTCGCACGGGTGCAGTACGCACGCGCAAACATCGCCCAGGAGGGAGCGCCATGCATGGTTGCACGGTTCGCGTAAATGTTAATTTCCAGAGCTCAATGATGCCGTACTGGAGAAAGTTTACAAAAGAAAGTTGTACACAAACAACTGTATTTACAACTGTAGTAACTGTATTATATTGCAAACGAACCGAACTAGTAATTGAAGTTGAGCAACCAAAATATTCTTTTGGTGAGATGTACAAGTTTCCCCGAATTTTTTTTTAGGTGCATATATAAAAAAAAAATCGTCAACTGAATATGTATGAGGTATAGTAAAACAAATATAACATGGTTTATTTCGGGTGGACAGTCGATATTAGCTCCCATCGGTATTGCAAGTTGACAAACTAGTTCCCTCGGCTTCGCCTCGGGAACTAGTTTGTCAACTTCCAATACCTCGGGGAGCCAATATCGACTGTCCACCCTCTAACCATGTTATATTTGTATACCAACACTATGCTCGACAAGGAGAGTTGGGCCCAACTCATCAAGTCATCATGAAAATGAATGAATGAAGAAGAAGAAGACATAGCTACAATTTGGTGTAACAAATAAAAATACAATACATATAGGTCTTTTGACAACATTTGCAAAATATATTGCAAATGTATGAATTTAAAAAAAGAAAAGAAGGCGGGCATCTAACAACAGAAAGAATGTAGTCCCGACGGCACTTCAGCGGTTGTATGGAGAGTGAGTCTAATAGTAATTAAAATTCGCAGCGGCTATCGTTACAGCAGCCGTAACACATTTCCCATTTTCTATCGTTACGGTAGTGCAACTTTTATAAAAACATGAGAAGAAAATATAAAATTAGAAGGAAAAAAAGTGAATTTGAATGTTATTAAATTCTGACTTTAATTATTTCCCTTTTAAAAAAAAATCCTCCAAAGCCTCAGGTTAGAAAAGGAAAAAAATTCGAGTGCAAAACTTACTCCTAGAACTATGAGGCTCCACGTGGAGCCTCATAGTTCTAGGAGTAAGTTTTGCACTTCTTCCCTGGGCTAGTTCACTCCTAGAACTATGAGGCTCCACGTACGTGGAGCCTCATAGTTCTAGGAGTATGCAAAACTGAGATGCAGACCCACAACCTCGTGGTGCAAAATCCTACCCTCTATCGACTGAGCTGTCGCACTGCTCGTTAAAACGTGGGGAAACAATTATATACCTGCGTGTGTATCAAAAAAGTATCGTAGAGGGCGCTAAACAACGACTGCCGTAACGATAGCCACTGACTTCGATTAAAATTTGCGGTGTTTCCTTACAAATACAATTATAAATTGGAAATGTTGCTCAATCCGACAATTGCATAAAAAGAGATTCAAATCAACAAAAGAATGAATCAAAGCAAACCTTACAGAAATATTCACGAAGATGAGAGTGAAAAATTCACCGACTGTTGATGACTGAGTTGTGTAATATTGTCATGTATGTAGTGTGCGATGTGTTGCTGTGGGTCGACAATGACTTCCGGGTTACAGCCATTCTCAATTTAAGGCTTCTGTGTAAACTCGGAACATCTTTAAGATGTTTTGGTGGGGGTCAGGGTGTAAGTTCTGCGCACTTCTAAACGTGGACCCCTTCATGCAGGTATAAAAATACACACTTGTACATCCATGGAGGAAGGAACAAGGGCTTCAAATTTTGAGAGCTTTTTCACTTCGAATAGCGCCACTGTAGACAAACTCGAACCCGGAGTTTCAAAAACGGTAGCAGACAAATGGAAATCCAGACCCACGCATGACGTTTCTTGCGTTAAAGATCGACACAGAGATTGGATCCCGTCTATCTAAAACTGGCAGTGGTAGGAGGGCGTGGCTAGTTCGGAGAGAGGGGGCGTGTGCCAGTACAGAGGATAAATGCCAGTGCAAGAATTAAAATGCACACCATCGAAATTCACTTGGCTTATCAGAGTCTTGCGGGAATAATGGACTAGATTTGATGCTTGTACATGTATTTACAGCAATTTTTTTTATTCAAATGTATCTCTCAATAAGTCAATATCACTGAACTTTGCCAGAGCGATTTTTTTTTGTCAATAAGATTTAAGTTACTTATGCTCAAACATGGAAATTGTATACTTATGGAGCACCAAATTTCTACCAAATTTCTCAATATTAACATTCAAATAAATTGACCACTTTTTTGTAGTTCAACAAAATTATTTTTTTTAAGTACAAACATGATAATCTCAAAAGACTAAAGGAGCAATTAATTTTTTTCTCTCTGAATTTTCCGTACGGTATTGAATTTTTAAATCCGAGAGTGTTTAAGTTCAAAAGTTGTTCAGCTTTTATCGAATCTTTCACAGATTTGCATGCTGCATACATCTTCTTGAGATAAGTAATTTTACGCTTATAAAATGAGAAAGGTAAATTAAGTTTTATTTAAATTTTTTTTCTTTTTTTCTTCTTTTTTTCAACGAGACAAAATATTAAAGTCTTTTAATGTAAATCGTGCATGTGAACCATTAATTTAGGAATGTGCTCTGGGTAATATAAAATGCGCAGCATATATGCAATTAATAATAATGTTAAAAATAAAAAATCTTCAAATCTATATCAGAAGCGTGAATGGACCGATCCAGTAAGCACCGCCCCATGGTGTACTGACCAATCACAGCCGTGATTATGTCCGACGTGCGTGCACATAAGTCCGACATAATGCGTGCACGCGCGTATGATGCACGCGGCAGGAGAATGCAGCGTGGCATTGGAGAGGAGCACGTGGTAATTTGCCCACGTGCGCAGTGGGCGGGGCTTACTGGATCGGTCCATTGAAGTGACTTCAGTTTAAACCACACCCTCTTCACAAAGAGCATTGGAATCAACCTCATTTCCATGGGTACGATCATACCTAATGTTTAAAGTTGAAGCCACATTCAGAAAAAAAAATAATGAAGTGAAGCTGGAATGCATAAATAGTCTGGCACCATCCCAACAGTTCAAAAATTATAAAATACATTCAGGGAACACGACCAAAATGGGTTCCTCGCGAGTGGTTCTAGCCAATGGGCGTTTGTTTGTGGTGTAAATCGAGGACACATACACACGTGCAACATCATCGGTGAATCAAGGACAGGAACCAAATCGAGGACAACCTCGAATAGAAAGCGTGTACAAAAACATTGAGAGCTGTTGCGAAAAAGTTAGAGTACAAACAAAGGAAAAGGGAATAGTAACAAAAGATGATCTTCGATTTACACCATATAAAGAAACGTGTATGTGCGTGCGCGTGTATGATGATGCAGTCACTTACGAACCGGATTGAGAAACACCAAATATTTTAGGAGCCCTTTCCAAAGATTTAAAATGATCCCCCCCCCCCCCTCGCTGGAAATGTTCCAAGCCCCCCCCCCCCTGTGTAATTTCAATTCACCCCAATATAAAAGAGCGATGATATTATTTTTAAAAAAACATCGCACAGCTGTGCATTGTCACACACTGCAGTGACTATACCTACGAACTCGCATAAACGCATCATATACAGCTCAGACGTCAAAAGTGACATTCTTTGCGTAACCTTGTAGATACATTAATGTCAAATCTCTGAAAACTTTATCGATTAACATCAACAACAGCAATTCTTGGTGGGATAATCTTGCCATTATATAAAATGTCCATGTACATGTATGTAAAAAAAAAAACGGAAATGTGAAAAGCACGAAAATGTCCATTCACACAACCAAACGAGTAAGGGAAAAAATATATGCTTAACGCGTTAATTTCTAACGACATAAAAAGCTATATATCACCGATATTTGAAAATAAATGTTTATAATGTTAAAGCTTTTTTTGAGCGGACGTCATACGTCAAAGGTTCTACGTTCAAAGAAATATTCTAGATAAATACTTTCCTCGCTAATTATACCTCAGTAATGCTACTTCATTTTTAGCCGTTTACTAAAGCAGTCCTATAATTATACCAGCTTGTTGACCTATATTGCAATGCATTTTGCATGAAAGGGCTCAAATACATAAATGTAGCCTATATAGCAAAATATACGAATACCTTATGCCAATATTAACGGAAAGTGTCCATGTCCAACTTACACATTTTGAGAGAAAAAAAATAAATGGGAAATAAAAGAGAAACGAAGACTAAAATTAAGAATGGTATTAAAACAAACATAAAATGCATTACCAACCCCATCACTTACACAATTCGTCATCTATTTTTAAATGAAATGAAACTAAAACTATCATAACTGGGTAAAAGTTAAAATTCGAATACAAATATACCCGACAAGTACTGCAAAAACATCCTTTCCTTTAAAAGATAATGTGACCAAGCAATATTTACGATCGGCAGCATGCCGGGTACCAGCGAACCTCTTGTTGCTAGTTTATAATGATATTGATGCTGTCTTCATACAAGGCAATGAGAAGGATGATTGCGGCACCAGCCAAGAAGCCTACATTGTGTAGCAGAAAGATGGCCGCTTTGTTTTTGTTCTCGTGGTGAATGAGTTCAGGAAGCTGCAAATAAAAGACAAAATTGTCCAGATAAAATAAAATCAGCAACTGCTTTTCCTCTTTAGAAGATGAGCTCTGGAAAAGGGCTTTATAATGAAATCTTTCCTGTCTGTCAATCACATAGTGTGCACTGACCAATCAGATCACTACTTTTGGTCAGGTGACCATGATCGCTCGGTCAAACACAGCCAAAACTACTGCAAGAAATGCATGTACAAAAACAAAAGGTGGGCGGAGCCCTGGGCGGAGCTAATGGCCAAATCCGGAACAGTCCATTAAAATGTGACGGGTGTTTTTTTCACTTACCATATCCACCAGAGCAACATACAAGAACATCCCGGCAGCAACAGCAAATATCCACTCTCGTGCTTCCTCATTGGCAGCCAACGGGATGCCGATACATAGGCCAACGAATGCCATACATGCAGATAGGAAGTTGAAGCAGAGGGCTTTGCGAAAACTCAGCCCAGCATTCAGAAGGACAGCGAAGTCACCTGTGAATGAGTGATGAAATGGACCGATCCATTAGGCCACACCCCTGATGTTTTGACAGCCATTAACAAAGTCTAATGCGCGTGCACCTAGTACTGCGTATGACGCGCGCGTCTGGAACATGCAGTGTGGCTTAAGAAGCGCACTGATCAGTTGTATTTTGCTCAGGTGCGAAGTGGGCGGGTCTGATTGATTGATCTATTCTCATTCATGATTTCATTCCAATTTTCGTGGATTTTCTTGGTTCGACCCTTGAATGCAATAAATCAAGAAGCATGCATTCACTGTCAATTGATATTTCTCATAGAGTAGGCTCTAAATAAATTTGAAGTAGTTACAAAAAGACCATTGACTCGAGAAAATCAACAACAAATGAGAGGGCATTTTAAGATGCGTTCTATAGACTTTTTGACAAATAAATTGCAGCGGAAAAACCTACCAAGTTCGTGGGGCAATTCGTGACACAGGACGGCGATGCTTGTAGAGAGTCCGGCGCCCAAACTGGTAGCAAAGGCAGCACCAATCGCCAGACCATCACCCAGATTATGCAGACCGTCTCCAATGAGAATCATAAACGGTAGGGTTCCCATTCCTGAATGGGCAGAATGAGAGATGGTATGAGATCACTGATCTCTATATAAAGACTGGATAGCTAATAAAGAGCCGCACAATGTACGAATTTGACGCCATATTGGTGAGACCGGCTGGTGATCTACAAAGGACAAATTGCAGTCTTTATAGACAGCTTGATTTCTTTTGTAACGTCGCGGCTCACTTGATTTACATTTTGGCCACCACCACTGACTAAGGTTTACTACAATTTTTCCAACGTAGTGGTTACTTTTATAATGCCGCAAATCACTTTTTCAGCGTTTTTGAAATAATTATCACTACGGAAATGTGTTCCTTTTAGAACATCATAATATGTGTACGTGACCAAAACGCGCGTCAACTGTTGATACAACGCGCGCGTATTTACGCGTAGAACGTTCGTATTATATGCGGCCATCTTCGTGAGACCGGGGGCGAATTGGTCATTATGCAAAGTCTACTGTGTGAATGTTGTATGCATATCCGCTATCCAGTCTTTATATAGAGATCAGTGTATGAGATCACAAACGGTAGAATACCCATTCCCGAATGGCAGATAGTTCGGCTACCTCGACCACGCACTGGCGCAGGCAAACATGTCATGCATCCAGTTTCACTGGGACAAAAGCATGGAACCCAATTGAAAACTGAGACCAATTAGATGGCCAAAAATCTGTCCACTTGAAAAATTAATGTTTATACTGGGCATCTCAAATGCACTTATACTTTTTTTAAGTACTGTAAGTGTTTAGAGTGGTACTGTTTTCTATGAATTATGGTTTTATTATTAAAACTACAAGTCTCTCATTGTATTCATGGGGACTTACTTTGCATATGTATGTATGTATGTTTCTTTCTGGAGTTTTTTTTTATTAATCTGTAATTGGAATTCATATCTTTCCTTATAATATATAATTTACACTTTGTGTAGTATCTTCTAATATTAATTTTAAAATCAATGTATGTTTTTTTTAATAACTAACTAGTTTTTAATGTCCTGTAATTTGTATTGTTTTAATGTTTAAATCCAGGGCCCCCAGGGAGAATAGTTCTTAGATAACTGATGGGGCTACCCTGGTAAAATCAAACAATAAATAAAAATAAAACAATCAGAGATTGTATCAATTAAGCAACTATTTTCATAAAAGTTGAGCTAAGCAATTAACTGAGCGGGGTTTTAACCTGCGACCTCTGCAGTTCCGGTGATCTACCAGGCTGAGCTATCTAGCACTAGTGGTTGGCAGTTCCCAATGTCTTCAATTTTTATGATGCACCTACTCTGTGATTTTACAAAGTCACCACAAGAGACTTTTATTAAGTCTTACACTAACGGCACCTTTGAACTCAACGTAAAGGAAATCACTGACACCAAGAAGTATAAGACTACATTTTTTTTAAAGATCTTTGTCAGTCGAAGTGTGCTCAAGAAGAAAAAATGCTGAACAAATTCACAAGCTAAACAAAAATCTGCTGAGCACCAGCAACAGGCAATATACATCCCATGACATTTTGGCTGGTAACCTATCTTTGCTCAGCAGATATTTTCTGTGCTGAGCCAAATTGGCCCCTGGTATCTTACCAAAGCAGACTTTCTGCTTCTGTCCGTGCTCATGCCCATGACTGTCGTTAGCCTCTGCGTCTGTCAAGTTACCGTTAGACATCTCAAGCTGTGTGGTGGATGATGAACGATTCATGAAGGAGCCGTCCACAGCTTCCTTGAGTTTCATACTGGAAGCTCTCTTTCTCTTGGTGGGATCATCATCAGGCTCCACGGAGTGCGAGTGTCCTCCCTGAGGAACAACAATGAGATTTACCATTCGGAGTGCTTCGTCTCGAGGCGTTTGAAACCAAGACTCATGCTTTTGCATGTTCAACTTGTTGAACACGAACAAACTGCGTTAAGGGCATTATTTTCTGTGACTCTTTCAGTCAGTCAGTCAGTCAGTCAGTCCGAGCGAGTCAGTTCAGATTTTCTATTTAAAACAAAAATTATTCATTCATTGTTTTAACTGGGTAGCCCATTCAGTGGAATCCACTGCTATCCCAGGGGGCCCAGTAAAGAGAAGACAATGTGAAGAAATTAAAGTTTTAGATGTGGGAGGAAAATCCCATGAGAATGTTCTTAGGAAAACCCAAGGAATCAGGCAGGGACTGAAAAACAACAACTTATATTGGCCTGAGGCAGGAATCGAACCCAGATCACAGCGGTGGAAAGCTAGGAAAGTACCGCTACGCCTCACTCCCGGAGTTAAGACTTTTATTCAGCCAATGTAAACAGTTTAAAAACAATTGACATCGGGAATTGACTTATTCCTCCGTGACCTCTCTATAAACAAAATATTGCCTGGAACGTTGGGTCCCGTCGGCAAAGAACTAACAATGATATAAGGAAACTTGCATGGCGCAAAAAAAAATGTTGTTTAGGCCTAACGCTTGAAGAGTGGGGAAAGGCTGCATTGGTTTTGTACACGATTTCCAACCGTGGATATTCATCAAAATCGTGGATCATATTGTCCTCTATTATTCAAGGCCCTATGTACTCACACCAAATATCTGCATGAGAGACTCGAACAGGAAGAAGATGTAGATAGCACCCACGACTACCAGGCACTTCCAGATGTAGGCCAACTCAGCTGACCCTGCCACGTGCGCGTCAGCAGACGATGTTGCGTCGTGAGCATGGAGCCCCACAGCCTGTAGATAAAAACCAATATTCGTCCAAAGCAAGGTAAGTAAAAAACGAAACCAAAATGTCGGGACCATTGTTTAAGTGAAGTTCTGCATATAGCACTTTCAAAATCTAGGATATGAAAGCCCAATACATAAGCTTTCTTTTAGTACAAGAATCATTCAAATCACTCATGTACTTTTCAAGTTACGGAATTTTAAACACAACCACCGTTTTAAAGTTCTGTCCACGGATCACAAAAAAGTGTGCGCTCTTCAGCAAAACGAAAACAATTCACACACATCCCTATGTGATTTGTTTTCGTTATGCTGAAAGAACACTTACCTTTTTTGTGATCCTTAGACAGAACTTTAAACGGTGGTCGTGTTTAAAATTCCGTAACTTGAAAATTACACGAGTGATTTGAATGATTCTTGTACTTAAAGAAAGCTTATGAATTGGGCTTTCATATCCTGGATTTTGAAGAACTTTACTTAGGCCAAAACAATGGTCCCGACATTCGGGTTTCGTTGTTTTTACTCACCGTACAGGCTCAATTAATTTTCAAACATTTGTTTTTTCAAGAATGTTCAAAACTGAACCCGTTGAAGTTTCATCTCAGTGGATATTACACTTTGCGACAAAACCGTGACTAAAAAACCACAGCCTTTTGATAACGACACACGATGTTGTCCACAGCACTCTTTATTTCCCAAAATCAGTCAGTGTATAACTGATCGTTACACTGCAAAAACTGTAGTGTTAATTTAACACCATTCGGTATCTATATAGGAAAACACCAGTAAAATTTAACACCAGATGGTCCTATATATATACCAATGGTGTAAATGTAACACTCCAGTTTTTGCAGTGTAGAAATCACCTACATTTCTTGATTTCTTCCAAATGAAAGCAAGCCAGACTAAATAATTTCACGGGGTGTTTAGTACCAGTATGATCTTGAAATCAAGTATTAAGTTTTTGGATAATACAGTTATAGTTACTTTGGGGAATTAATGCAAATGACCCTATATGTCTTTGATAGATTGTTATGTCTCTATACATTTAGAAAGATTTAGAAAGACAAGACGCTGTCATATGAAAATCGGACTCTATGAAAATCGGACTCTTTTTCCCTTTTATTGGTTAAACCCTTTCACGTGACCGGTCCCTCTATTAATTATCTATGCATGAGCATGCGCAATACCACCAATGAGTCCGTATGTCATAAAATCTAAGTTCATGCTACACCGCCACACAATACATATGGATTGTAATGTTAAGGCTGCATCTGAATCAGTTGTCTAGAGCTATGTCTAGGTCTGCGCCCATTGAAAATACGCGGGGACGCGCTGACAATAGACGTAGCCGTAGCTCTGGAAGCGCGTTTCGGACACGGCCTTACCTGTGGGATGAGATGGATCACCGCATCGCCTATCAAGGTAGCCACAGCCAGAGCCATCATGGTTTGTAAGACCTTCAAGTAGAGGGCCGTGTTAAGACATGGAAGGAAAGCCACGCCGGCTACGGCACAAAGGCTGATGATGAACACGGCTAGTACGCCATATCCCCAAACTACCAGAGGAATAAAAACACAATCATCAAATGACGACTTTCATGGAAGTATCCAAAAATGGAAAACAGATCTTGACTATCCACGAAAAGACATGTTGCAATAATACTAACACAACTTTAGGTTTCGCAACTTCTCGTGAAAAAAAAACACTTCATGCAATTTAACATACCAAATCATTGATGAACCTTAATGTTCGAAATGTGAAAAGCCTAAGCCGAAATGTCTTTCAAAGTATTCGGAGAATTATTGATTCTTTCTAAGTATTTTGAAAATTATTGATTCAAATTATCAAGCGAACACCATGTTTATGTATTAAAACTAAATGGATCCTGAACTGAAAAATATTGAATGATTATTCGACATTTAACAATGTAATCATGAATATGGTAATTAGCTTTCACAGGAAAATGACGTCACGCAGACAATCAGCCAATCCTGTTTGACGTACCTTCAGCAGCGGTGGGTCTTGACGGCACATTCTCTGGTTCGGCGCACGCATCGCCGATCTTCTGCTGAATGAGGGCGGGGCTTAGCTCCTTGAATTGCTGACGTGTCACGCCCACACTGTGATTGACATCGAAGATCTCAAAAAGCTCATCAACGGAGAAACACTATGGAACAGAAATAGAGCAAGAGCCAAGGGTCATTTACATTTTTGAAATGACCAAGTGTTAAGTGGATATTTTTGGAAAGGTTACACATTGCGGAACTTGAATTGGCTAGTCTTATGGTTACCTGGCGGTGGACTTGGATACCAGGCGCAGATAAGTGACGTCACATAAGCAGTGATAAGGAAATGCAACAGCCGTCGGGTCAATCAAGTGGACTGGGTACGCAGAACATACGTATTACTGACCCGGCGGCTGTTGGATGTCGTACTCAACGATGCGCAGCACTGCGAAGAATACAGGCCTGCATGTTTACGTTTTATTACCTTATTAAATGATTGCACATCAATAGACGAGCAGCATTCAGAGGAGATGTCTGAGTACTTTGAACAGCATATTCGAACATTTAATCACGCTAATGTAGGTGTTTGCTTAGCAACAGCATCCACCTTAGGCCACTGCCGCTGGAACAAACTTTTGCCAGGGGGTGCTGGAATTTCTGAAGGACGGACACAATTAATACAAAAGCGGAGCGCAAAACCCTTACGCCGTGGCTCAATTTGGAATATAGATGCTCTGTGGTGCAATCTGAGGCGATTCCTAGCCACTTTCATTTGACTTTTTTAGTAAAAGTTTTTTGAGATTTTAAAGAAAGTTGTTATGTTTAGAATATACTGTTGCTCTTAAAGCGTTTAACTGTACTGAAAAGTGGAGAACCCTGTATTTTTATCTCCATTTTTGGTTCCATTTAGTTCTGGAAAAAGAATTGTATCATTATGCATGACATTGCATGTAAAGACTATTGTTGCAAGGTTGCTTTCTTACATTTAGTAAATTCCGGCGTGTATGTTGTTTTTTCCCGAGCCCTTACGGCGTGGGGCCACAGGGCCAGGGGCTCGCTTTAAGGCCCCGGAAAATGTTGGATTCTGGATGCACTATGATGAAATATACTGAAGTATAATGAAACTTATAAAACCCGAAAGGATGTTTTTGGGTTCAAGTTCATACAAATGGTTCCACTGGAAGCGGATGAATTTCTGTTCATAAAAATATTCACATATTCTAACTCACCAAACGATGTAGCTCTCAATATATTTGCAGTGTTATGTTTGTTACATGGAATGGCAACTATAAAAGACTAAAAGACCCAATGCATTTTTATGTTTATGATCGGGTTAGGCAAGGATTAATCGGTCTACTGAGTTTTTATGAGGAAAAACTTGCAGAGGGTAAAACATGAATAGCTTTTTTTTAAAAACGAAACTACACTGGATTTGGCGTAAAGGATGACTAGTTTCAATGAAAGCCAAACCCACTTCTATTGGGTTGGGAATGTGTGTGAACCTTGGTATTTGTTAATGCAACTGCAATTGATAAATAAATTACCCCTGGCTCTTGGTCAATGTAGTTTATACCTAGATATAAAATGGAACATTCCAGGTTTTATCATAAGCCCCGCCCATTAACTCACTCAAAGTATGTAACAATCTACTCACCGAATGTATATCCAAATTCATTTCCCCTTCGTGGGCGTGGTCGTGGTCGTGGTCATGGCCGCTGTCGGTGACGGTTTCTACATTTCGTCTGCGTCGTCGTTGTTCAGTTTTTCCCGCCAGAACGTTGGAGTCAGCTCCTCTGCGCCTGCGTGCGTGGTCATGGTTGTCATGGGTGTCCTCTTGGCTTCCGGCTGACAATTTGTCTAAAATCACTTGAAATTCTGTAAAAACAAAACAAATCAGTCAACCATTAGGCCCTATTCAAAATACAAATCTGACCGTTTATTCGTTAACTTGAGACTTAAGGGTTTGCATGGTGGACATGATCAATGAATGGGAGGATTGCAGCATGTGAATGACACCTCTTTGTGGAGTTTTATGGTTCCGAGAAGAACCAGTTGGTTTAACAAGACGTTTCGAACAGTTTGCTCTGTTCGTTGTCATTTGTCGTTACATCCACAAAACGAAATTTAACTTAATGTTGAACCGTACCAGGGACAAAATCGATATTGTTTCAGTCTTTGAATTCATGGGAAGTTGATCCAGGCCCATTTTCGTAGTTTACACAGAAAATCCCAATTGGGATTACAGTTAGGCCTAATCGCTCAGGATAATGAGACTGTTTGAATATTCATGATATTCAAATTTTCAGTAGAAAACGCCTTACCCTCTTCACTCATGTAACTACCCGCGGCGTAGTGATCGAATATGTCCTCCAGGAAAGCCTCTGGGTCCACGGCGGTAGCGTTGCCGATGCAGAATCCGCGGACGAGGCTGGAAATCAAAATGGCGGCCACTTCTTCGAGCTCGTGGTCGTCCGCTCCAGCTTCGTGATCGGATACGGCTGCCTCGAATACGGTTTCTACCGTGAAACACTGCGAAGAAAAATACACCAAAGACAACGTGACAAACTTGTTCTCTTTGAGTTTATGGAAAATCACTTAAATCAGACTAAACATCGCGAAGTGGCTGTGAGAACCAATGCCTTTGTGAGAGGTGAAGCTTGAAGTTCATGATGAGTAAAAACCACACAATGTGCCAGCATTTTGGACTTAAGAACATTGTCATGTTCCGGCCATCTTGATTGTTCCATTTATAATTCAAAGCAACGTAACCAAAGCGAGGCTGGAAAGAAAAATAGTCTGGTCTCTTGTTGCACAAAAAAAACATTATCATTCACTGTTATTGGATACAGGGAACATGACTGAAATGGTGGCAGCATGATAAAGGTCTATATTGTCGTACCTGTTAGTAATGTGTCAAGCTTAACAACATGTCGTCATTAAGAGGGAGAAAAAAGAGATACCTTGGCAAAGTTGTTGGCCTTGTAGCTCCCTGCCACCGCACCTAAAACAGCTTCCAGTTCTTCCTCCGACAGACGAGGCGTGCTGTCCAATCTCGTTTGAATTTCCCGCGCGAAATAGTCGTACACCTGCGCAGACAGCGTCGCATTTGCACATGTCGCCTCCAGGTCGTTCACGTAGTACAGGAGCACGACGCATGCGCGGTTGAAGTTCTCCTCGTCGAGGCCATCGCTGGTTTGCACGCCGAGAATAGAAAATAAGTCGTCGGCGTCAAGGCACTAAATATGCAATAAAAAGAAAATGATTTATTTCGACTGACATCAGAGTAACATACTAGTTTCAGTTTCGTTTCTATTCTTTTATATCTCATTGAGTACTACAAGTAGTCATATCCTGTCATATTCGGAACTCATCAAACAAAATGCAACAATAATCTCAGTGATTTATGACATAGCAAGTAATTCAAGTTGTCTGCGTCTGATATTCAGCCTGTTGCATGGATTTGAACAAGTGCGAGTGCGCAATAAGCTCTGTCCGTGTTGCAAGTAGTCGTGCATTCAAGTCTTGCATGAGATCGAAATGATCCTTGTCACAGATGAAAAATGCGACGCCGAAAAACGGTATTATGGAACATACATTTTGGTAAAGTTTTGGGACAGCCAGCAGGCCGACCACCAAGTGACATGTAGAAGTTCCTGCCAGAGCTTAGAAATTAAGAATGATTCCAGGAACTTTGACAATGTTTTCGTCCAGTCCATTAAAAGAAAGGGACATGAAATATACGACAATTTCTCTTGAAGGGGGGCAAAACCTATAACAGAGGATGATGATTATTATGCATCAGTCAGCAATACCGTAAAGAAAAGAAGAAGTTTTTTTTGTGTGTCTCTATAGTCTTAAAACCAAAAATAAGTCACTAGCTTTGATTACCGTCTTTTTTCGGTAAAAACGAAAATCATATTGATTCGTTTAAGTAAATCAGGTTTTTTTCAAAAAAAGGTTTTCAGCAAATACCCCACCTACACCTCGGAGTAGGCCCCAAAGTGCACTGGCCAGACACTGTCATTGTTCACTTGTTTGTGGAGCAGCAAGGCATGTGAGACTGCGATATTTGTTTGTATTATTACTATTTTTATATTTTTTATTATTAGCTTTGATCCTGTGGGCTTAAGTCTGTTTGGCAGCGGACAATGAAAATCTGCAGTGTAATGACAGCTTGGCGCGCTTCCAGGCTGTTAATCAGTCGGATTCCTAAAATAGACATCACCTGACTGGCTTCTGAAGCTGCAACTATTCAGCTATAGAGGGCGCGAGGGTGACGTCATTGTTTTGTTGGTCGGCCATGTTGGATTACAACATAACAACAACAAAACGCACACAAAACAAGTACCCGTACCCACGTTCGTACGTGACGGTAGCGTAGCGCAGCGTACACACTTTTGTCAGTTGGTTGCTGTTTCGACATTTTCTATGTTTCCAAGCAGTGTAAGACATAGAAATGGTGAATTTTTGCGCAATTATTGGCTGCAGCAACAGGGGGGATCGGGACAAAAAATCTTTTTTTCGGCTGCCCGCCGTTTTGACCCGAGAAGGAGCTGCCACTCTGGAACTCTCCCAGAGCAGACGCGCTAAATGGCTGTCGCAAATCGCCCGAGACATTAAAGAGAGCAACTTGCCGTATGTACGGGTCTGCTCGGACCATTTTACAAGCGGTGAGTTATTTGAGTAAAAGGAATTCCGTATACGGACTCCTCTTATTTTTCCTAAATATGACTTGAAATTAAGTACCCAAAGTTGTAAATCTGATGAAGAAACGCAAATTTAGGAGGGAAAACTGAATCAAGATTTTTTGTCAGAAAACACCTTGACTTTTTTCTGTCATGGCCCATACAGTTTGTGCAGAAGGTCTGAGGAGGAGTCTGTATATGGAATTCTTTCCTAAAAATGATTATTTTAATAATATTATTAATATTACACTACAGTTACAGGAGTGAGAAAATTTAAAGTTTTTCTTTGAAATTTATGAAAAATCTTTTATTCTGTGGTACTCCATGGACTTAATGTTCCCCTGGCCCTCTCCACCTCCTTGCACTATCCCGACCCTTATTTGGGGTTTTCGTTATGTTTTTCATGCCCCAGGATGGGGATTTTGACACAAATTTAAAGTTTAAGTGTACCTGTGACTGTGAGCAAACCGCGCTCAGATTTTTGCCAGATTTTCTTAGGAAACATTGGCATGTCCCGTAAGTGTAGGTTTTGTGCATGGAAGTGGCTGGGTATGGAATTCTTTGCAATATTTTTCCTCGCTAATTTTTTTTTTTTTCATCAAGCCTGCACTTCAACAAGATTGTAAATCCATAGTTGGATGATGATGCCTAGCAGCGATGTCCAGTCAACATTCTGAGATTCTGAGATAGTGCTTGGATAATGGATATTATATGAAAATCAACGCTCATTTTCTCTGCCAATTTCTTGTACATTAGCCCTTTTTGTAACCGCATACGTAACCCCTAACTGCTCACATTGCTTTTCTGTCGTGACCTTTGACAATACCCACAATGCCTGACAACGGTGATCAACATCAAGATGGCATCCTACAGGGAGCAGTGCAGGACACATGCAGAGTGCGCGATATCAGACCTGCTTGACGCAAGCGCCTAGATGAGATGCACACAAAAAGCCTTTGTGTGAACGTAGTAGCACATGCATTGTCAAAGGTCACGAAAGAAAAACAAGGCGCATTGTTACGTATGTGCAGTTGGGAGTAAAAAACAAAGGATTATGGAACCAACCCTTTTTTTGTGATCAATAGGGGTCCACCCACTATAATGTTATTTGAATGAACAATTTGTTAACTTATTTTGTATTTTATTCCCTGTAGGAAAGCCCTCTGCATTGTATGATAATACCAATCCAGACTGGGCACCAACTGTCAAGCTTGGTCACAGCAACATAGATGGTGCAACTGCCACTCGAGACTTGGAGAGGTACCAAAGACGCTGCTACAGGCAGGGACAGAAGTCCAAATTGGATGCCGCCGAGGCTCTTCTCCAGCTTCATTCAGTTCCCAAGACCCCCAAACGACAACAGTCCACTTCCGAAGAGGCCTGCCAAACTGACTTGGATAGCAACTCCATGAATTCCACACAAACGGAATTACAGCGATTGTTAGAGGAAAACCGAAAATTGAAAGAGCAGCTGGCTGAGAGTAACAATAATTTTGATCGGCAGTTCTTCCAAGATAATGATGAAAATGTGAAGCATTTCACAGGATTGTCAAGCTTTGCCATTTTGGATGTTCTGTTTACGTACCTAGAAACATTCGTTGTGTGCAGCTGTTTGAACAAGTTAACAAAATTTCAGCAGCTAGTGTTGTGCCTCATAAAACTCCGACTGAATCCTACATATGTGGACCTTGGGCAGAGGTTTAATGTGCATAAGTCTACAGCATCTAAAACATTTTTGAACATTATTAACATCATGTATATCAGACTGAAGCCACTCATATTTTGGCCTGATCGGGAACAGCTGTGGGAAACTATGCCCATGAGTTTCAGGACACACTTTGGCAAACAGATAACTGTTATTATCGATTGCTTCGAAATATTTTTAGAAAGGCCGTCCAATCTTGCAGCACGAACGTCAACATGGTCTTCGTACAAACACAACAACACTGTTAAATACTTAATCGGCATCACCCCTCAAGGAGTCATATCTTATTTATCACAAGGCTGGGGTGGAAGAGCAAGCGACAAATACGTGGTTGAACATTCATCTTTCCTCCACAAGTTGTGTCCAGGGGATGTTGTGATGGCAGACAGGGGATTTGATGTTTCAGACAGCGTTGGAATGATGGGTGCTAAGCTTGTACTCCCTGCATTTAGAAGAGATGGGCCACGACTATCTGGAGAGCAAGTTGAAAACACGCGCAGAGTAGCAAACTCCAGAATTCATGTGGAGCGAGTTATAGGACATCTGCGCCAGAAATATACCATCCTCCACAGCACAATTCCCATGGATTTTGTCATTTCCAGAGATGATAATGTTACACTTCTGGACAAAATCACCGTTGTATCTTGTTCTTTGACCAACATGTGCCCATCAGTTGTTCCTTTTGACTGAATGGATTTTTGCTTTTCCAGACACAAGTGTCATTGAAGCAATTTTTCAATCTTTATTGCCTATTTTTCTTCCATGTCATAACAATTTTAGAACAAGTCTCCCTCTGCTTGAGTCTCAAGTTAAGTCCAGTTGAACTGCCTTCGAGTGCCAAGTCAAGTCAAACTCATGTACATGTTCATGTACCTTCAAATCCCTAGTCAAATCAAATCAACACAGGCATGTTGGTGAAGTCGGGTCAAGTCAAGTTGTCACTGCAGTAACTTCGTTCAAGCTAAGTTTAAATTGTTATCTTAAAAAAAAATCTGTTTTGGCAGACTCGAGTCAGAGTTAAGTCGAGTAATTTCTGACAGTGATTCGAATCCAAGTCAAGTCATTTGAAAAAGTGAAGCGAATCCAAGTCAAGTCATTTGAGGTTGGATACTTGAGTCGATTGGAGTCCCGAGTCTCGAGTCCAAGTCATTACAACACTCTGTCATAATAGCATTGATGCTATTTGTTGTGGTTTTTCCCAAAATAATCTGTCACAAACCATTTGAGAGAAAGTAACGTTGGATCATATGATTTATAGCAACCCTTACTCCAATAACTCCATCCATTCGAATGTCTACTTCTTCATATTAGTGAATGGATATGATTCACATTGGGGGGGGGGGGGGTTGAATTTCAAGAAATATGGTCCAACAATAAAAAATAAAATGAGCACATAAAAATAGATTAGAAATGAATGAAAGTCGACTTTCATGGAAAAACAAAACACTCGTGGTGGTGACGAAATATCTATTGTATTGAATTTTGGCTAAAACCTAGGTCTTATTGAAGAGGACATTTAATGATTTATAATCGAACACGCCACTCTAGAAGCTGCTGGCCCCCGCCCATGATGAGTTATAAGCTTATTTTGTATAAATGCCTAATGCGGTGGTGGATGGCAGTGTAAATGTTGTGATTCTTTTTTATAACCGGTGTATATAGTTTTCATTGTTGTGGCCATTTCCAAACACATTTTATCTTAACCAGTGTATTATTTTAATTATGATCATGTATTTATATTTATTTATTCATTTATTTATATATGTACATTTTTATTTATTCATTCATTTATTTATTATATTTATTTATATATATTATATTAATCATATATTGGATTGTGATGGATGCCATTTTCATTGGATATATCTATTTATATATATTATATATATTATATTATAAAATGTATCCCCGATGAAGGTGCTTTGCACTGAAAGCTTGGATTTTACTATCCGCTGAGCACTGTTTTACTTTTGTTTTTACATCTATATTATATTATATATATATTATATTATTTATATTATATTTATTTATATATATATTTATTTAAACTAAATATATATATATTTATTGGGGGGGGGGGAAGAACCAGAGAAACACATCCTTTGGACATGTATACATAACAAGAATGTTATTTATTTTTGTATATTACAATTGTGGGTTCTGCCATAAGGCACGCCCTTGAAGAGAAGTCAATTTTACAGTACAGTAGATAACGAATAACCTTGGGATCCATCAAAAGTTGTTGTTACTGTGGGTGATCATTATACATGTACTATAGACTATAGGAAGCAAAGAGATACACTGTAACTTACACATTGAGAGCCATGAGTCATGTTCACGGATGCAGAATGTTCATTAGAGCAACTTTCTACAGTATTTTCTGAAATGTGTTCACCTGCATTGTCGTATGAGTATGCACAGTGTAAACTCAATAATAAAAACACTTGCTTACTGTTACAGAAAGAAAAACTTTGATCAGAGGTCCTTTGTTTTTATTACAGCCTGGTGTGTGTTACAAGGGATTTCTATACATGTACATTTGATTGCACCCATTTGAAATTAATACAACTAGGAAAAGTAAGGTACATGCAGGAGCCCTTTTTAAATGTATTCTTTTAAGGATAAGGGTACAGTCTTTCCACAGTGATGGAGCCCATTGGACAATTAAGATCATGTTTTTGCACAAAAGCCTTTATCTTTTCTCAAAGTGAAAAAAAAACCTAGTTTTTGTCAGGGAATGGCTTTAGCCCAAAAGTTATGCATTTTTTGCCTTGGGGTGGAAAAAAGAAAGTGATTAAACTCTCTGCAACTTTCCTTAAAAAGCACAACCAATTATTGTTATAATAAAAATTTCATTCTTCCTTTTTCCGTGGTATTTTACGACACTCTGGGCAGATCCATTTCCCTTTTGGCAGTCTCTTTATCTGGAGGCAACTTTGGTGGAACCAGGTGATTTTGCAGCCTTCATTAGCGCATGAGATCATCTTGTCCACAGGTTGCGATTTTCCACAGTAGCAGTGTGTAGCTGGTGGCTTATCGTGAACAGATGGGATACGGGTGTAAAATTTGCCCATTAATTCTGGTAGCACTGCTTTGTAGAAAAACTCGCGACTTTTTTCTAGAATTTCATCCCACATATTTGCATCAGGCTCAACTCGCTCGATATGGACATCTGTATTTGTCCACAACACAAAGTCAGCATAGTCAACAGAGCAAGTATGTATTTGTGTTTGAACCTGATACATGTATGCATGTTTCCTATCAAGAGAAACCTCGTTATCATTTGCTACAAGGCATGTATTTTGTAGGGATGCATATTCATTGACTTGAGTGTCACGAGCACAAAATGGACACTTGATTTCTAGGACACCTTCCCCACAGCAATCACAGGAAATACGCCCATCTGGGGAAGCCCCAATGTGGGGGCAACTTGTGTTAATTACCAAGCCAGAGTCCTTAACATCAAAATTATGGTGCACTTCTCCCATTCTTTCCACATAAGCCTGCCGTGCCTCTATTTCATGGGAGCATCCCCACTTGGTTGCAGCTGTAGAAAACCTGCACGACTCTGGATAGCACACAGATTGAATGAGTGATTGAGAAGGTTGGTCTGGATTAGTCCTGCAAACATTCTTCATCTTTGATGCAGTGGTGCGGCCTGATCGAAAACGAAACCATTTCTTGCTGGATGATTGTGCTCTTGTTGCCTTTTCTACATTGTCTGCCTTCTCTTGGGTAATTGTCAGCTGAAATTCGTTGCATCTGTTAAGCAGGTCAGGAAATGAGAGAGTTGAGTACTGAGGGTTATACAGATCGGTTAGAATTGGTGGAAGGATGTTGTCAGTATGTGATGGTTTGAATTGGTGGCAGTGTTCAGGTACAACGCTGAGGAGTGCCGGCTTAGTTCCTGTTGCATTCATCTGCGAGAAGAGGGTTGTGAGTTCAGCATCAGTAGGCCCAGGAACTATCTTCCGCACCTTGCTCCGTGGAGGTGGCATCAAACCATCATTAACTAACATATCAAGCTTCCTCTTTTTGGTTTTGGCTGATGTGAAGTCTATTTGAGCTACAGGTAAGTATTGGGCATCCTTTACAGCAGATGGAATCTTCCAGTAAGCTGGTTCCTGTGTTACTGTTTTGCTATCTCTGATACGCACCTTTGTGTCAATGTAAAACATCAAAGCACTGACATGAGTACAAGCCTCTCCGAGACCAGCAATGCAGTTGCAGTGGGTTGCGATGATCTTCCCACACTTTTCTGCAATTAACCATGGCTTGAGTGCCGCCTCCCGCAGTCTCTGTGAATGCATCACCTGCAAGTGTTAAGAAAAAAGTTACAAAACATTTTCAGTAAACCAAACAGAAAGAATATCACACGAAGTAACATGCCCAAGACCAATGTACAAAATATGGAATGTAAAGATCTGATATTTGTTTTCCTTAAAAAGTTGTATATTTCATAACAAGGACAATTAAAGACTTGCACTGTATTAAAGTAGCATCTTCTTATGGTGTGCACTGATGGGGAGTGAATTACAGAAAGTTTACATTAAGGGCACATAATTTTTTTTCCACCAAGTCTTAGTTTATTACCTTTGCTGTAACAACGTGCTTGCCGTTGATGACGGTAGAAACGACATTACGAACCCATCCACTTACGAATTGGTTGTACGCATCCAGGCCTTTATAGCATTTCAAGTCCTCCAAAGTGTATGGACTAGGAGTATACACTAGAAAATTAACAATGTCAGGATACGATATTTGAGGAAGAGAATGTGGATCCTCTTTCCATGACCGCAAACTAATTGTGTATGGATCAATGTCATCAATACACTGCAGAATCTTGTTATATCGGACTTTTGCAGGGCCATCCAGGGCTTGGTAGTATGTTGATCTTGCTGCCATGATAACAGGTTTACATACAGTCAACTGCGAAATAAAAACAGAACACAAAAAAAGCAAAATTAATGGTGCTCAATCTGCAGAGTAATAACACATACACACACACAAATTACTGGTGATCGCCAGCTCTCATCAAGCTCATACAGGGCAATACTTGACATTATAAATCAACCTTTGCAGTGTTTGCCCTTGATTTAATTGACAATTACATTTTTTCCCTAAATAAAAACAATAACTTAGGCCAAAGGCTAAGTGCAGTTCAGATGGGATAAAAATTAGCAATGAAAAATGTGATGATTTCACTATGAGTAGGAAAAACCTAAATATTCAGCCTGTCTCATGTTTTGTACAAAAGAAATGTCATTATGGTCAAATACTGAACTAACGCTAGGGCTAGGCTAGTCTCGATTTAGATCCTCTGTATAATGCGTTGTTTACATTTGGACGTGTATTGCAGTAAACAATGCATTAAACAGAGGATCAAAATCGAGAATAGGGCTAGGCCTGAGTCAAACAATACATGAACAAAACATATTTACAAAGTTCCAATGAAATTTTATTTTGGCGTTATTTTCTGATTTTTTTTTCGAAGTGCACAATGACAATGAACTCTTTTAAAATGCGCCCCAACACATGAAAATGATTTTACAAACTGGAGGTTACAATGATTTATCTGAATTTATCAATTTTAAAGAAATTATTAAATGTTAATGTGGGATTTTCAGAGATTTGTTCAAGTGCGCCAAGTCTGCACGTTTACTCGTTACTTACGGAACACCCAGCTGAATTTGTGCCCAATTTCCGGACGCCACCGTTTTTTTTATTTCGGACTTGATTTCATGACACTGAAATCTTATGATTAGTAGGCCTACCTGGAATTACATCCCCGCTACAGTTGTCGATTTAGTGGTAGCAGCAAGCACTTCAGCACTGGAGATCAATGAATCATGACACTAACTTGTCTTGCAAGTCGAGTACTCGGGATCGTCTGTAGCCTATTTACGTGTTATAAACTTCGCGCCGTCAACGTCCCTGTAATCCAATATGGAGGGCGCTGTGCGTTGCTGCGGTAACATGACGTGGGCGAGACGGCTCTATTGCCATGTTGACGCAGCTCGTGAAATATTGTCCAATTGTCTTATACAATGGACGCGGAACCGCAACGTCTGACGCAAACAAAACTTAGCGCACGAAAATTCCATAGGGTTATCTAAGGGGCGGGGCCAACTCGCAAATAGCCTTTAGTCAAGTCCCACGCGCTTACCCGGACACATGACGCACCCCGGATGTTGACACGTTACCATCTCGTGGAGAACGCTAATGTTTTTCTTTACATTTGTCTACCGATTTTGTAGACATGCATAATGCATTACCCGTTGTGAATTGACCAATGAAAATGCAGAATTACTAACGTAAATCAGCCGTCGTCTGGCGCCAGACAGCACGCACGCCATGCGTGGCGCGGTTGCTGTTGCTGGTAACCGCAAACCACCGTTAGATGATTGGTTTATATTGCTTGATGTATATTACGTGAATAAATGAATAAGTGATTAGTTCCACGAGATAGTAAAGGCCCTCGCGGCTCCGCCGCTCGTGCTAGTCTTTTTACGTGACAGCATCCGGGATGCGTTAATACGTGTCCGGATAGTCCGGGTATAGGCGCGTGGGACTTGACTAAAGGCTAACTCGCAAACGGCGATAGGTTAATTCATCATGCGAGAGCATTACTCAATACATGTATTCTGATGATACCTTTGGCAGAATATTGAATTGTCCTTTATATTTTTAAATCCCTGGACTTCTTTGTAAAATAAACAGATTGAAGGCTGGAAGCACGCAATGGAATTATGCTTGGTGTTAATTATTCACTACCCATTCAGACAATTGAAATGCCCAGGTGTTCCGCGCCTAAAACTCTTTCTCACCCTTTCTGCCAAACTGATTACAATCAGATAACTTTTGTTCTCTAATCTCACATTTGTCAATTCAATCAGTACTCGGGCTACACTGCAGACCCATTTTGTGCAGCGAGCCACTTTATGTTATCGCAAAAGTAAACTAAACTGCATGGGGTCCTTCTAAAACTAAATAAATGTACCGCTGGAAAATTCTGAACTGATTTTGGAACCGGCTTATTTGTCCAATTACATGATTTTTGGAACCGGCTTATTTGTCCAATTACATGATATACAACTGGACGCGGAGCGCACACAATCTGAGACAAACACAACTTAGTGTACAAAAACTCCATAGGGTTGTCCAAGGGGCGTGGCTAACTCACAAACGGCGATAGGTCAATCCGGTTCGTTAGTGAAAACGTCATACATGCGCGCGCACCACTGATTACTAGCGCCCATTGGCTACAAACGCTCGAGCTGCGTTAACTTCCGGTTACAATCGTGCAGAAAGTGCTGGAAGGGACGTCACACTAACGAACTGATCCATTTTCCCCGCAAGTAGGATATTGACCATTGAGCCATTTTCCAAACTACAATGGCCCCAATTAGCCAAGGTTTACTGTTAATCAACCAGAAAAATTGCTGGTATATAAACAGTTGGTCAAGGGTAACATCGATTCTGTTATACGTTGATTTTCTTTGAAACCAAACACCAATGAGAAGACAAGGGCATACTGTGACAACATTTGCCCTAGCAAAAACAAATTCGTCAGGTCGAAAAATAGGTTATTCAAATATGGATATTCCCCTTTAAAATTACGTTGAATTGTTTTTCAAACGGATTTTGGGGCAAATTGTTATGCCCAGACGTTTGAAATTTCGTGATAGTATATACAAAAGTGAAAACATAGAAATTTCCTATAGCTGTTTAGGTTGTCCTCTTGCAAGTTCATATTCATATTCATATTTATTTCCACTTAATCATTTTGAAAAGAAAAAGGTTCAGACAATAATTTAGATGAACGGATAAGATTAGGCCTAAGCAGGCTAAGCGGTGGGCTTCTCCACTAGCAGTCGTTATGCACACGCAAACAACAACAAAAATCACATTATAGAGGCAATATCATTGTCTGAATCTTGTTCAGTATTTTATAGACGTTATTTCGAGATAAAGAAAAACCGACCTGGAAACAGAACTAGTTTTCCCGTCAATTTCCGCCGCGCATACGTCATGAGTAACCCTGAACTGAAGTCCATTTCCAATCAGTATAAATAATGAAACGTGAGAGGCAATTACTCTGAAGGACTTTCAATTGTAAAAGTTGACGGTATTATTTTGTACTCGGGAATAAAACCCAGAAGTTATAGCATTGGAACCGTTAAAATAGCTTCCTGTTTGATTTCCAATTGAAAACATGCATGCGCTTGTTCATGTTTTCGAGCGGCTGACGGCCGTACCATTTGGAAACTTTGGGTACAGAGTTTCATATTATAATAGAGATCTCGCTTCGAACATGTTCCGAGCTTATCACATGCATGTTTCTCGTTTTGGGAGAATGTAGAATCCAGACGCCACTTCTTTGGTTGTGTACAAAATGGGACAAGTGTCGTGCCAAAAACCGTCCGGTGCCAAATAGTGTCCGCTAATTAGCATAATGCGCTCTGATTGGCCATGCGCCCATGACGTCACATTGTTTACTGAAGCTTGCCAAATAGTGTCCGCGCTAAGCGTGCATCCTATTGCGTACGTGCATTTTCAAAGTATATTTTCTAAGAACATTGGAAACGTTTCTCGCTCCATGGTTCATGTCTTTTCAATTTTTTTTGCACAAGTGACACCTTCATTGAGATAATTATGAAACAAATTACGTCATACTTCATCAGAATACAATGACATTCTTTCCCTTTTTAACTAATCTGCGCTTTTAGATAATACTTGTTTACTTTTCGATCAGGCGATCATTCGACCAGTTATGACGCAACTTTTATTTGCGTTAATAAATCGATCGAAGCAGTTTGCGTAATCAGCTGTCTTTCATATAAATTTCACATATTCGACCCTACGACAGCAATTGAATCAGCAGTGACTGTGATTATATTTTCATTATATTGCTTTTTTTTTAATTTTTAATTTGTATTTCGAAAATGCAACCCAGTATGGTTGTTTCTCTTTCCATTCCTGTTTGTAACTGAGTTGGTTTTGGCGGAAATGCGTCTGTGAAAGCAAAAGTACGTAATGATGTAGGCCTAATCTAGCCCCATAAATGCGGCCAAGTACTGGATTAGGCTCCGTAAATAAAGGCCACACTTGGAACATGTACCCGAAAATGTAGAACTTTGTCAAGTTTTTATTTTCACATTTAAACTTTGTTTGTAGTATTTATTGTGCAAAATGAACCTGGAAATTACACCAAATAATTATAGACGTCTGAAAAAGGAGGGACTAATTTTCTATATCGCTTTAAAGAGGGTGAGTGTGCTTCTAAAGCATAAATAAACTACAAACAAAGTCTAAATGTAAAAATAAAAACATGACAGAGTCGTGACATTTTCGGGTACATGTTCCAAGTGTGGCCTTTATTTACGGAGGTAGTACAGTAAATTGGCAATATGGGCTAGGCCTAATCGCACACACGGCCGACGTACGGACACCGCGTTGGCGGTTTTTTTTTTACTGATGAATTGAAAAACAAAACAGAAATCACATGAGCCCGTAAAATCAACCTCTTAACCTTTCAAATCTCAATTTCCGCCGCGCATACGTCATGAGTAACCCTGAACTGAAGTCCATTTCCAATCAGTATAAATAATGAAACGTGAGAGGCAATTACTCTGAAGGACTTTCAATTGTAAAAGTTGACGGTATTATTTTGTACTCGGGAATAAAACCCAGAAGTTATAGCATTGGAACCGTTAAAATAGCTTCCTGTTTGATTTCCAATTGAAAACATGCATGCGCTTGTTCATGTTTTCGAGCGGCTGACGGCTGTACCATTTGGAAACTTTGGGTACAGAGTTTCATATTATAATAGAGATCTCGCTTCGAACATGTTCCGAGCTTATCACATGCATGTTTCTCGTTTTGGGAGAATGTAGAATCCAGACGCCACTTCTTTGGTTGTGTACAAAATGGGACAAGTGTCGTGCCAAAAACCGTCCGGTGCCAAATAGTGTCCGCTAATTAGCATAATGCGCTCTGATTGGCCATGCGCCCATGACGTCACATTGTTTACTGAAGCTTGCCAAATAGTGTCCGCGCTAAGCGTGCATCCTATTGCGTACGTGCATTTTCAAAGTATATTTTCTAAGAACATTGGAAACGTTTCTCGCTCCATGGTTCATGTCTTTTCAATTTTTTTTGCACAAGTGACACCTTCATTGAGATAATTATGAAACAAATTACGTCATACTTCATCAGAATACAATGACATTCTTTCCCTTTTTAACTAATCTGCGCTTTTAGATAATACTTGTTTACTTTTCGATCAGGCGATCATTCGACCAGTTATGACGCAACTTTTATTTGCGTTAATAAATCGATCGAAGCAGTTTGCGTAATCAGCTGTCTTTCATATAAATTTCACATATTCGACCCTACGACAGCAATTGAATCAGCAGTGACTGTGATTATATTTTCATTATATTGCTTTTTTTTTTAATTTTAATTTGTATTTCGAAAATGCAACCCAGTATGGTTGTTTCTCTTTCCATTCCTGTTTGTAACTGAGTTGGTTTTGGCGGAAATGCGTCTGTGAAAGCAAAAGTACGTAATGATGTAGGCCTAATCTAGCCCCATAAATGCGGCCAAGTACTGGATTAGGCTCCGTAAATAAAGGCCACACTTGGAACATGTACCCGAAAATGTAGAACTTTGTCAAGTTTTTATTTTCACATTTAAACTTTGTTTGTAGTATTTATTGTGCAAAATGAACCTGGAAATTACACCAAATAATTATAGACGTCTGAAAAAGGAGGGACTAATTTTCTATATCGCTTTAAAGAGGGTGAGTGTGCTTCTAAAGCATAAATAAACTACAAACAAAGTCTAAATGTAAAAATAAAAACATGACAGAGTCGTGACATTTTCGGGTACATGTTCCAAGTGTGGCCTTTATTTACGGAGGTAGTACAGTAAATTGGCAATATGGGCTAGGCCTAATCGCACACACGGCCGACGTACGGACACCGCGTTGGCGGTTTTTTTTTACTGATGAATTGAAAAACAAAACAGAAATCACATGAGCCCGTAAAATCAACCTCTTAACCTTTCAAATCTTGAGTTT
Source organism: Patiria miniata (assembly GCF_015706575.1). Classification (NCBI taxonomy): domain Eukaryota; kingdom Metazoa; phylum Echinodermata; class Asteroidea; order Valvatida; family Asterinidae; genus Patiria; species Patiria miniata. The sequence continues at coordinate 9,558,289 of NW_024037057.1, read as the reverse complement.
TCTTTACGCATTACAATTACCTTACATTGTTTAATTCATGAAATAAAATGTTTCAAAGTTAATATCTCGACCAAAATGTTCTACTTGGCCGTGTTATGATGATCGATGAAAGTATAAATACTGTTCATGTAAATGACTTTAAAAATTATACGATTGACTTTTAAATTGTTGTAAGCAAACTTGACTTTTTGATTTTTTGGGTTGGATTTTGGGATTTGGATTTTTTACTTGTGGATTTTTTTAACTTTTTTTTTTACACATCGAGTCCAATTCCGGTGTCGTGCCAAAAACCGTCCGGTGCCAAATAGTGTCCGCTGAGCATGCGCAATAGGCGCCAGACACTATTTGGCATGTAATACATGCCAAATAGTGTCCGGTGCCAAATAGTGTCCGGGCGCCGTCGATCGAGCCAGAGCAACTTGAAGGGCGCACGTACGTACGTCCTGCCGGACAGTATTTTGCAGAAAAAATCGGACAGTATTTTGCAGAAAAAATCGTACAGTATTTTGCAAGGGGGAATCGGACAATATTTGGCAGGGCGGGGAATCGGACAGTATTTGTTGGCAGGAAAAATCGGACAATATTCAGTAGCGGGGGAATCAGACAATATTTGGCAGGGGGAATCGGACAGTATTTAGCAGGAAAAATCGGACATTTTTTTCGCAGGGAAATCGGACACTATTTGGCAGGGGGAATCGGACACTGTTTAGCAGGAAAAATCGGACAGTATTCGGCTGGAAAAATTGGACAGTATTTGGCAGGGCGGAATCGGACAATATTTGGCAGGAGGAATCGGACAGTTTGGCAGGAAAAATCGGACAATATTTGGCGGGAAAATCGGACAGTATTAGGTGGGAAAAACCGTAAAATATAACGTTGGTTATAATGCTACACACAGCACAGTACGTACTACACACACTTCACACGGCGTTAGGCCTACGTACGTACTGCATGCCAAACAGGTGAACTGACGCGAAAAAACACACAAACATTTTGCACAAATATAATATTAGGGAAACCAAGTCAGATAGTTATCACAGATAACAAGGAAAACGTTAGAACAGATTGTAAAAAGCAAATTCAGGTGAAAAGAGATCTTTTCTATACGAGTATTGACAGCTCGACAAGGCACGCAATAGGATGCACGCTAAGCGCGGACACTATTTGGCAAGCGTCCGTAAACAATGTGACGTCATAGACGCATGACCAATCAGATCGCATTATGCTAATTAGCGGACACTATTTGGCACCGGACGGTTTTTGGCACGACACCGGGCCTTCGGGAAGTTCGGGCGCGGCCACGACTTGTGGTCTAATAATTACCAACCAACCAAATCAAACTGTGGATCAAGGGTGGAAAAAAAGTTAACATTCACAACATAAACTGACTCTTCTTTTGATTGTTTTCACAGTAAAATAAAATGATTTATTAATTTTATATTTTATTTAAAGGTAGAGTCCATCATTTGTAATTTGTGCATTTTGTTCGTTTGAAGCAACAAAAGAGTTCAAAATCTAATGAAGGATACTGAGCAACTAACCTGATGAAGTTTCAGCTAAGCTTCAGCTGTACATTCCGAGAAAAACAGCATTCTAAGATCTCAATTTCAAATCAAAAGTTGCTGAATCATGTTTTGAATTGTTTTGAATTGCAACTATACGCGACGTCGCGCACTGATCCGACGAATTATAACAACCGCGCGCGCGTGTGCGTCGTTCGAATACTTGTGCGCGCTGCGCTGAATAACAAAACGAACTACTAATTTAAATTTTCCTACGGTGCTTCTTAAGAATCACCGTTGGAAATGCCTTCTTTCGTTGATTACTTCAAAATGACAGCTTCCCAGAAAGAATAATTTCACAGGGAGTTTAGTCTCCTTACTATCTTTCAACCAAGTTAGTTTTTCAACAATAATTACGCCAGTTACTTTTCGGATGGCTGCAAATGATGGACTCTACCTTTAAGGTCGTTCAAGATGTTACGGAGCGCATGTATAACTGCCTACCTTCTGGCAATTTGTCCGGTTGAAACTGACGCTACACTGCATCCGTTCCTCAAACAATGACTGAATAATGGCGCTCGTCTCATCGCGCGTAATGTTCCTGTCCACACCCAGAGAAACCTCCTTCAACCGGCCCAAAATCTCCTCAAAAGGGTCTCCGAAGACGGATTCCGAATGACCGTGTTCGTCGTGGGTTCCATCGGCGGAATCTTCACCGACTCCGAGCACGTGGAGTCGGCCGAAAATCCCGAACACTACAAGCAAGTAAACGGTGCACACGGCACGAAAATCGAGTACGCGGATAGAGGCCATTTTTGCTAATGTGCACATACTACGACGCACAAGTCTATGTATGGGGCTGTTGCACACGGCATGAAAACTACAGGGATTATGAATAATAAAACCTTCCTCTCTGCGTCACTGCACAACCAATGGCAGTGTTTGTTAATAAGCATAATATCTGTATTATGTATTCTCATTCAGATTCCGCGCACGTACTGTGCGTAGCAGGAAACTTGCCCCAATAAAAACACGTAGATACGGTGTCCGTGTACGTACACAATAGACACACCCCATGCAGATTGAATTACTAGGCAATTTGCATAATGCGCACGGCACAGTTATGGACGGATCCATTGCGTCCACGGGGATGTTCCTTGTTGAAACATAATCTCGTATCGGGCACATAACATGCCATAAAGACATTTCCAAGTCCAAAGTCGACATTAGATCACTAAAATGTACCAGACAATATTTTTATTCGTGGAAAATGTGTACTTATTTTGTTTATACTATTGTCAAGTCAATTTAAACAGACATTCATAAATACCTAAGACAGTTTACGCATTTTCTTCCCCCATCTTTCATCCCTTTCCACCTCAATACTGTCCCCCCCCCCACATCATCCCTTCACTCTCATACTCTTTTGTCCGTTCCCACTCCCTGTGACCTTTGATCCTTCCCCTTTCTGGTCCCTCCCCTGTTTACGCAAGACCCCTTGTGGTTTGCCATCTCCCTTTGTTTCTTTGTTCTCTCATCCACCCTCCCCTGCATCTTTCCACACCTTTCGCACCTAATCCTCCTTTTGTGTTTCTTCTTTCAGCCCTGCATGTTTGTGTGCACCCCCATGTAAATGTATGTACCTCTGTCATTTCTGTTTTAGCCTCTGAAGAAGAACTTGCTAAGTTCGCAACGTCAGGCCACATTAATTTTAAGAATTATTTATTATTGTAACATATGTTTCAACAATAATTTTATACATCGCATCATCGTTTGAATCCCTCATTCTCCTGGCGACGGGCAGAGAACCACAAATACTCACAAAAGAGATTTATTCACATGGTGCTACCGCAAACTTATCTTGTCTTAAAGGGAAAAAACATTTGCAAACATCAAAAAATAAAACTACCAAATCATTTTGAAATACCTTGCTGGCGGGACTGTTAGTGAATGACAGTGTAAAGCATCCTGTAAAATCATGGCACCTGGTGAACTGTCATTTTCAAGAAAAGTGGTATTTTTTGTGGTCGGCCGACCAGCGTTGGAAAAAAAATGGCTTTTTTTTCAAATACAGGCCCTTGTTTGCAATCTTCTTTTTTTTTCTTGTTTGCAATCGATTACACACCTATGAACGGGGGTACAAGCCAGCTAGACTGGTTCCCTGACCTTACAATTTCCCAATGTATGTAAACTGCTCTGTTTCTTCTTATATGGAGTCAGGGAACCAGACTACAGGAAAATGATTGTTTTTCTTGGTTTTTATAGCATTTTCGAACCCAAAACCTCAAAAAAGTCAGTGTAACTATATTTGCTATATATTTCCAACCCCCCAATTCCATCCATTTCTGAAAATTACAGCAAAAGCCAATGATGTATATTCCCTTTAACAATAATTTTGGAAAATGAAAAAAAAACACGCTGGACAAACAATTAATATTAACTACGTAATAATTTTCGAGCTACCTCTGTAGACTGTACATGTTCGATACCTTTTATTTTATTAAATCAGTTTTTCCAATATATTTCTAAGCGGATTTGTTGGCATTCATTTGCGTGCCCAAGTGACTTAAACAAGTCTAGTCGAGTCAAACAATCAAAACATTTAACACAGAAGATCTAAATATGGCGGTCGCAGTAGACAGCGTGCGTTTTCTGCTGCATGAAGTCTCACGTTCGTTTCAGATTTACAACGAAGTCTTGACCATCGCAGGGGCGTATTTTGTCCTGCAGAAGGCCTTGAAGACGTTGCTTCAAGTCGAAGAGGTCGTCAGGATACATTTCTGGCCGCGATTGCCAGGCAGAAATCGGGATCTGGTCGGAGAATTCGGGAAGTGGGCAGGTAAAGGCGATAGAGGGCGCTCGGGTATTTTAAGAAGAGTTAAGTTGTGGGCGGGGCTGGGGAACGTTCTTGGAGTGGGAGGTGATTGGAAGTTTTTCTTGATAATTTTTTTGTTTACAAAACTTTGACATTTTCTGCACCCTCAATTGTCATGAACGTTAAAATTGTTTAAAAAGGTTAACACTAACAAGTTACACTTCACTTAGGCCTAGTTGTACATGATGAAATTGAGGTTATGCACGGCCGTTTTCCCACAGTATGCCTACACTAAGTTATGGCGATTTGACCTCAGTGAGGTCAATTTGTGCATCTCTTTAGAGCCTCTGATGACGTCATATGCATGGACCTCGACTCCACTTTTTTCTTCATCATAATCAGTCATCCCTTGCACTTTGCAGAAATGTTGAAAAGACATGAATCTGAGACTAAGATTAAACATTTCCAATCCAATTGTGTTAGAAAATACTTTGAAAATGCACTTGACTCTTTATAGACTGTTGCACATTATGATGTGTGTTACCCACTTTCGGGTGGGATTCAATGATCAGTACATGTGTAAAGGATGGTGACTCTTGTTCTTTATAACCGACTGAAATGGAGAGGGAACAGAAGAAACAGCGGCTTAGTTGGTGGGAAAAATAGCACTAATTTATTAAACCAAACATATCTAAATCAAAAGAGTTTACATTAACTACATGGTTAATATAATCCTGATAAAGCAAAACTGTAGGATAAACTTAGGTGTTATGAAGAACTAAAACTAAGAAGAAAATTCCTAACAATTGAAACTTATCCTGATCGAGCCGACTACATAAAGCAAAAACTAAAAAAACTCGGTGTTGATTGGAAACACAACTATTACCAAATATCCAGTCTCAATAAAAGTGAGAAATGAAACTTTACATTCATAAAGAAACACTTAACAGGATAAATCCAAGGCATTTGCTTAAGCCATTACTCTACATCAAATAGGCCTATAAACAAGATAATATTTATTAGCTCTTTTTGACTCAGAACTGCACAGTCCCTTATCAAGTCAGAACTTGGCTAAATAACCAAAACAAACTATTATAATGACAAGAAGGAGGGGGGAGGGCAAATGTGGCACTCTCTCCAGCCACTTTATCTACACTTAAACCAAAATAAAGAAAAACATAACAATCTAAGAAGACAGTTTCAGCCTAGCTCAGGAGAATAAACAATAGTCTTTCCTATGAAACGAGAAGTCTGGACTCTAGAACCTCTGATAACCTGGCACTTGCCTCTGATAACGAAATAAAAGGGGTTTGTTATGTTAGGAGACATAAACAAAGGCTAGCCTAGTCCTCAGCTTCTACTGACCAGCCCCCAGGGCATGGAGTTAATTACCCTACCATATGGCTAAAGGAATGTCCACCCAGGGCTCGGACCATGCTGTCTGAGTATACCCTTCACTGTACAGTGAAAAGGCACTGTCTCAGAAAACTAAAATATAAAGGCGACTTTTCTCCCTAAAAATACTATACAGGTTGGAAAAGTCAAATCAAACTACAATGTCAATCAAATCTATGAAGTATGAACTTTCATTAACTCTAGCTACTTGATCACAGTTGACTTCAGTAAAACAAAAAATAAAGAATAAAAAGTCTACTCTGATCCAGAATAAGGCCAATTTTGGACCAGTGCAACCATTGTTTCACATAGTGGAAATATCTATGAAAGTCACTAACTTTCTCCAAGTTTAACTACAATAAAACAATACTTCCTGAAATCAAAGTCAAACAAACTAACATCTATATTAATCTATACAATTTCCACTTCTGTTTGTATGTGAAAACTAAGGATAAGATGTAAATAAAAGTAACTTTTCCTACCTGAAATGGAGAGGGAACAGAAGAAACAGCGGCTTAGTTGGTGGGGAAAATAGCACTAAGGCATGTTAGGCCACACCACCCCAAACCACTGCATCCTCTGGGCTCAGGGGTCAGTCCACTTTCAAGTAGGGGTTCCCACGGTAGAGCAAAGATTTAACTTTAAGTGTGAAAGAGACCTGTTGATTAAATTTGTTTAATGTACAAAAAGAGAATGGGGGGGGGGGGGGTTGTGATCTATAAATGAGGGGGCCTCATTTACACATGTATTATCATTCTGTGAATGCTTGTGATTTCTTTTTTCTACAGTTGTTACAGGGTCAACGGACGGCATTGGCAAAGCCTACGCCCAGGCTCTAGCAAGCCATGGAGTGAACATTATACTGATCAGCCGCTCAGCGGACAAGCTTAAGAAGGTGGCCAAGGATCTGGGTAAGCTAGTAACGGAGAATAAGACTTAAAGAGAAAATACAACATTTGCAAACATCAAAAAATAAAACTACCAAATCATTTTGAAATACTTTGCTGGACTGTTAGTGAATGACAGTGTAAAGCATCCTGTAAAATCATGGCACCTGGTATACTGTCATTTTCAAGAAAAGTGGTATTTTTGTATCAATTTCCAACGCTGATCGGCCGATCAGCGTTGGAAACAACTGGCTTTTTTTCAAATACTGGCCCCAATTGACCATCGCACTTGTTTGCAATCGATTACAAACCTATGAACGGGTACGAGCCAGCTAGACTGGTTCCCTGACCTTACAATTCCCCAATGTATGTAAACTGCTCTGTTTCTTCTTATATGGAGTCAGGGAACCAGACTACAGGAAAATGATCGTTTTTCTTGGTTTTTATAGCATTTTCGAACCCAAAACCTCAAAAAAGTCAGTGTAACTATATTTGCTATATATTTCCTATCCCCCAATTCCATCCATTTCTGAAAATTACAGCAAAAGCAAATGATGTATATTCCCTTTAACCATTGAGCTTTACCTACTCACTCGCTCAACTGCAAAGTCAGCGTTGGTCCGTTGCGCTACCTTCTTTGCCCGGGCGCGTCAAAAAGCTTGGCTCCAAATGCTTTCATGTTTTTTCCCCCGCAGAAACAAACTTCAACATAAAGACCAAAACGATACAGGCGGACTTCAGTCAAGGAGGTGAAATCTACGATGATATCGAACGACAGATGCAGGGTCTACAGATAGGAATTCTGGGTAATTTTACATCTTCCAACTGGATTTTCTATAAATAAGCTTCGTCCAATTCAAGGGGCCATTTTCAGTCGAACTTTAAGTGGATCCTGAGATAAATCCAAATGTACAATTGTGATTGATCTTTCCACTTTTTACAGTGAACAATGTTGGTGCCATGGATATACCGCAGTACTTCCTCAACATGAAATCTGAAAGACTTTGGCAGCTGATAAATATTAATATAGGAGCGGCTACTTTGGTAAGTGGGTGGGGCTTGTAGTGGGCAGGGCTTGTAATGATGGGAGGGGCATATAAGTGGATGCGGCTAGTAATGACAGGTAGTGGAACGTATCTGTGGGCGGGGCTCGTAATGGGAAGGGCTATTTTGGTATTTTAAGTGGGCAGGGCTTGTAATCAACTGAGGGGCATATTAGTGGGTGTGGCTAGTCATGATCGTTCGTGGAACCTATCAGTGGGCGGGGCTTGTAATGTTGGGTTGGATTAATGGCAGGGATGTAATGTTTAGAAGGGGGCTTTTCATAATGGGTGGCACAGTTGGCCTCGGAATGCGGTGTGCCGACCTTCAGCAGGAAAAAAATTTAAAATGTGGAACTATTGTGTAAACTGTTTTTCAGATGACTAAAATCCTGATGCCGCAGATGGTGGAGAGAAAGCGAGGAGCTGTGGTCAATATATCAGCAGCTGCATCTATCCACCCCAACCCACAGCTGGCTGTGTATCATGCATGCAAGGTAAATATATATACCTCATGTCATAGTTTACAAATATTGACTCTTTGGGTGGTATAGTAAAACTAGCCCCCAAACCAAAGATGCTCCAATGGGGCCCTGCAGTATGAATACAAGACCAAGCGCATCTTCACCCAGTACCAAGTTTTACATGGGTTAAATACAATGTTTTTCTTTATCCATGTTACTCCCTGCCAGACATACCGGTACCTGGATTATTTCACCAAGGCCCTGCAATATGAATACATAAGGCCAAGGGCATCTCCACTTGCCATTTAGTATAACACTTGTACATGGATTAAAATGCAGTGTATTTGTATCCATGTTCCTCCCTGTCAGACTTACCTGGATTATTTCACCAGGGCCCTGCAATATGAATGCATAAGATCAAAGGCATCTTCACTTGCCATTTAGTATAACACTTGTACATGGACTAACATGCAGTGTATTTTTACCCATGTTCCTCCCTGCCAGACTTACCTGGATTATTTCACCAGGGCCCTGCAATATGAATACAAGACTAAGGGCATCTTCATACAGAGCCTGATGCCTTCCTATGTGGCAACAAAGATGACAGATTTTAAGGACGGTCCGCATCAGTCCAGCCTAATGATTCCATCGGCTTACCTGTACGCTAAGCACGCTGTGTCTACGCTGGGCCGATCCACACAGACGACTGGCTACTGGCCTCACACGTTTCTGGTAAAAATAGACCATTATCATGTTGCAGCCATTTGATTTTTCCCCATTCAAACGAATGTAACCAAAGCGAGGGTGGAGGGGAAAATAGTCTGGTTCCTTTTTGCACAAAAACATTATCATTCAGTACTGTTATTGGATATAGGGAACATGACTAAAATGGTGGCAGTGTGATAAAGGTCTTTTATATTGTAGGCTGCGTTTCAGTGAGTTACTTGTAAAAATAGAATTGTGGATGTCCCCCGACGTGGCACGGCCCCTAATGTTGCGCACTTTGATTTTTCGCCTCTAGCGACTTGCTAGAACAAAAGTTTTACTTAACAGTGAAATTTTGTCAGGCTCCTAACATTCCCTTTCATAAATCTTGAGTTTACCTAGCCGTTACAAAGTTAGCAGAGAAATGTATTTTGGCGTGATTTTGCGATTTCATTTCAAAGTGCCAGTGACCTTTAAAAACAATGCGGCAAAAATAAGAAAATAATTTTCTGACAAACTTCTAGTTGGGTATGTGAGTAGAGGTAATAATGGTTATCCTTTGACATTAATTTCCTTCTTCAGATGTGGTTTTCTAGTCAACTACCAGAAAGTATGTGGATGTGGAGCGTTAGCATCATCAACAGCGCCCTCAGGAGACAAGCGATGGCCAAGAGGCGTCGGCGCGCTTCAAAAGGACTCGCGCTTTCATAGCGACAATCCTACAGTTGTATACCCAAGAAAAAAATCAAAGTCGGTAATAACGTATTGAAATCAAATGTATTTTTGTGTATTTTTTAAAGTTTACAGGGCAGTTTAATACAGCTTGATTTTTTTTGTGGTATTCTTTGAGTCACATTAAAGGAACAATTTTTAGGTGAATATTAAGTTTTAAATGGGGCCAAACATTATTAGGCATTCAAATACATGTACTATCAAATACTTACAAAAGATTGATTTTTGAGGCAGCTTTGTTTATGCAATCATAGTGGTTTGGTTGCTTGTTTATGTGTGCGACGTTTGCCCAGAATTCTAGTGCAATCTGTCCTGTTTTGTAGTCAAATGGTCCGATGAATTTTATGGAACACTTTGCATTTCTTTGCTTTTTACTTTGCAGGTTTTAAATTAAATTTAAAGTGAGGCCACATTTAAGATTTGCAGTGATTTGGACTACTTAGGGTTAGAGAATGAATTTTAAACAGGTTCATATTTTAGCAATAATGTAACTTGGAAATTTTACGCAAATCATTGGATGTGAAAATAATAACTTGTCAGGATGGTCGTTATTGTACAGATATAGAATTTTACTTTTTTTGTACGGATTCTACTTATGTAACAAATCCCCTTTGAGAAGGATATAGTTGAATGTGAAATAAAAATACCATGTAAGTGAATAAAAAATCGACAATTTTTTCCTTGATTTCCACTTTTGTCTGTGCCTTAATTTAATAAGAAATATGGCTTCGATACAAATATTGCGAATTTGAAAATTATGTTTATTAACAACTTTCACTCAATTTCAACAAATCCTAAATATTACAAAGCTTTCAATTGACAATACGAGTATAAAATAACAATGCCTTGCAATTATGGACGCAAAACTGATGCAAACATCTTAATTCAACTGGCTGTGGATGTCTTTGGAATGAATCTGATGGCACCACTTTTTAGAAACATTAAAATATTCATAATATGCAAAATGTGCGGCAATTTGGCAAAATGAGACAGAACTGGGCAGAGGTTGAAATGAGCTTCTGTGGGTTCTAGAAAAGAGAATGGAAGTCTCCTTACACCACCGTTTGTTGCACTTCAATCGGACATTTCGTTGACAAATTATGCTGTTTAAAGTTCACAATAATCACCAGTTGACACGTCAAGACAGTATTATACTGAGCAAAAGGGCCAGTAAAGTTTTGAGTTGTGTGTTCGTGAAAATGAAAAATGCAACACGTTTTCCCTTAAAAACATTTTTATTCCATAGTTTTTTATACTCTTTCTTTAAAACGTTCAGTAGTCGTATCAAAGATCACAAATATTAATAAATATGAAAATTATTTCGCCTCATTTTGCCAGAACGCCTCACAAATATGCAGATTGAAGCGTCATTTTAAACATTTAGAAATCATTTACATTTTTTCACCGGACACTAGTTTGCTGAACATAACCATTTTATTAGCTGTTGCAATTTTTCAATATTTTCATGAATGAAACGAACCCTGAAAAATCCTCTCGATATAAACATGAAAAAATTATACAAACACTTTTGCTGATGATCCAGTAATTTTAAAATTGGCATAAAACAATCAACTTTTTAAAAAGAAAACACACTTACATAGATCGACAAGCATGATAAACATAATTACCAGCTTAAGCACGACTCGATCAAGGTATTTCCCACCAAAATTAATTCAACCAATCACGTTACAAAGATAATTTGTACAATTTCTTTGGCTGTTTTTTGAAAAGTGCATCTGTGCACAACTAGCACGTTCACTTCTTGAAAGTCATGTGTTAAATCTTCAAAATTATTATTTAAAAAAAAAACATTCACTGCCAAACAATGGAAATCATTGACATTATCGTTCTAGCCAGAATTTGACCACTCAAAGTTACTTGAACAAATCCTATACATTTACGTGGACAATTGTGAAGTGATACAAGTTTACAATGCCAGTGCTGTATACCTATATACCTATAGACACTGCATAAGTCAGAGTATATGGACATTTTTGAAATCATGGCTTCGTTTCCAGTTTCAATCTTTGCTTAAGAATCATTCAGAAACTTTTAAATTCCCATATCAAATGGAAATAATGTACTCTATACTTAAGCCTCATTTTGTAAGATCTGATGTCCCTGAAGTAGGCAATGGACCCCAGGAGTCTCCAAATCTGCAGATGAGGCCAGAGTTTCAGGAATGTCTAATTGACCTTTTTCTGCTCCAGCCTCCGGAGGGCGCTCTTGCGGATGCCCAGATGCATGGACACCGTGACTTTGTTCACCAGCCACGCTGGAGCAACGTCAACGACCCAACCCTGGATGAACACAAACAGATGAATACAAAAAAACATGCTCGTTTTGTTTTGAAAGCTGCAGGTTGCAGACCAGTAAATCAGTCCGAAATTGCCTATGCCGGCCAAATCACGATTTGCATGCCCTCAAAATCTTCAGTATTTGAGCATGCTGTGGGCCATGAACTTGAGGGTTTGTAAAAAATATGGGTGGAAGCCGTGCACAGGACTGTGAGCTTGTAGTTTCGTTCAATTTGGATGAAATTGGGGCCCTTAAAGCGCTCTATTTTGCAATGGAGTGTAGGTATCGTTTTTTCAAAATGGCGATGGGCTTCAGAACTATTTTCAGGAATGATCATCTTCGGATGGAAATTTCTCCAAAAAGTCATCAGTTGACCCCCCAAAAATTGAAAAGAAAATGAAAGATGATGAAATAAGCTTTAATTTGATGTGTGTCTCGAACACCTTGGAGAGTTGCGAGTATTTTTCCCGAATTTCTCAAGTGGGAGCATTTACCATTGGGGTCTATGGACGTTTATTTACTGGTCTGTAACCTTCAGAATTTCAGCAGTAGCGTTTTATGCCGGGAGAGGAGGAGAGGGGTGGGGGGGGGGGGTAAATGGCTCCCCCCCCCCCCTGCAGACATGCCACCGATTTTCAGGCATCACAAATCAAGACCTACAAGATTCCTCACACAAAATGATTTTGCATACACTACTGCTGTTGATTAAAATTCACATCTGCAAAATTGAGCTGCTTGAATTTGTAATTTAATTAGAAATCATTTAGACCACACCACACATCTTAGCAATAGGAATGATATTCAATGACTTAAAAAGGACACTACGTCATGAATGCGCCTATTTGGGCTACAAAAAGCATTTCAAATGAAATGATGAGCATCTGAAAGTACAAAATGTCCACACAACCATCCTTTAAAAACTGAGAGTTTCAGGAATGTCTATTTGTCCTTTTTCTGCTCAAGCTGCTGGAGGGATCTCTTGCGGTAGTCAAGAAACGTGGACACCAAGACTTTGTTCACCAGCCATTCAGGGGCAACGTCAACTGCCCAACCCTAGATGAACACAAACAGATCAACACAAAAAAAACATGCTCGCTTCGTTTTGAAAGCTTCAGAATTTCAGCAGTAGCGTATCCAGCATTTTATGCCGGGGAGGAGAAGGGTTGGACCAGGGAAGGAAGACAGGGGTGGGGAGAGGGAGGGGAAAATGGCACCCTTCTAACCCCCCCCCCCCCTCGGGATATGCCACTGAATTTCAGGCCTCATCAAAATGTACAACCCCACCACCTATATTTCAGTCAATGGCTAAATTTAAATTTTTGGGGCAACCCACAACCAATATTTCATTCAATGACTTAATTAAAAAAAATTTTTTTAGGCAACCCACAACCTATAAATACCTGTATAGAATGTGACAGGCATCCGTTGGTCCTATCCTCAATGCCGAGAGTAGCCAGGGCGCTACGGACGAACGCTGTCGGCGTCGGAATGGTGATCGAGGAACGTCGAATCTTGCTCATCTTTGTGGAAACGAAGAATGGCAGGACGGACTAATTGATTCAAAAAACAGAAAACAGGAATCAGGAGACTACAGAATAAACTTGGCCTCCGATAAACACCAATCTGATTTTGAAATTACATCGACGCTCCCGGTAGCCATTACATGTGTAATATCATCACACATGCTTTCTGTATAGCTCTTAAAAATGTCACAGCACACTGCGACCACTAACATTTAAGATACAAGGAAAGCTCTGCCTGTCGTCATCTAAAAGTGAAGAAAATTATAAAAATTTGCTTTTCCAACATTTCCTTCCAAGTTCTGAAACTTTCCCGCATTTCCTGACTGTTGAACCCATTGATCTCCATTAGTAAGACGGGATATGACACTGGATAAGACACGCGTGTACTTGCCCGCAGTGAAGATTCGGAAAACGCGGACACAAACAGCTGGGTAGTACAGTGCAGGTTTAACGTCTGCGACTGCGCACGCGTAACATGCGCGTGCTGCATGGTCTGTGTGACGAACGCATTTCAAACTTTCAAACCCTCACCGATGACTACGCGTGCGTGCACAAGATGGAGGGCGCTGTGTCCTATCCAGTCTTACTAATGGAGATCAACGGTTGAACCCTGAGATACGTGACCTTTGACCTACCTGGAAGATGATCCCCTTGGAGGCATATTCCGTCTGCAAAGCTCGAGTCAAGTAATCAACGTAAGCCTGCAATGGAGAGGATGAACAATATCATCACTCACAGTGGATGAGATGTTTGACTCATGTGATGCCGTAGTGGTATGTGGGCTCGAACAATGATGGGGAACATGGTGCTTGTGTTCTTGGGTAAGACACTTTACTACAACTGTCCTCTCGCCACCCAGGAGCACAAATGGGTACCTGTGAGGGTAGAGGCCAGATTGCGCTGGTGCTTGTGTTCTTGGTTAAGACACTTACTTTACTACTATTGCCTCTCACCACCCAGGAGTATAAATGGGTACCTGTGAGGGTAGAGACTAGAATGCGCTGATCTCGAGCTGCTGCAAAAACTGGTCTCATGGCCTGATGAACAGGGGTAATAATTGTGAAGCGCCTTGAGACCTTTGGTATAAAGCGCTCTATTAGCACCACATTATTATGATAGGACTCTTTATATCGTCGCGTCAGTGCAACAAGGTCGTAACTCCATTCTGCAACAAAGTCGTATCTCGCGCGAATACGCTCCGTGCTACAACGTCGTATCTCGACGTCCATTGACTTTGCGTGTACATCCGGGTTATTTTAAGCGAGATACGACCTTTTGACATTCTAAAACTTGCGTTTTGCGTTTATGTCATTTTAGGAGATACGACCTTGTTGCACCGTGAAGGTAGAGACCAGATTGCGCTGATCTCAAGCTGCTGCAAAAACTGGTCTCATGGCCTGATGAACAGGGGTAATAATTGTGAAGCGCCTTGAGACCTTTGGTATAAAGCGCTCTATTAGCACCACATTATTATGAAAGGACTCTTTATATCGTCGCGTCAGTGCAACACGGTCGTAACTCCATTCTGCAACAAAGTCGTATCTCGCGGGAATACGCTCCATGCAACAAGGTTGTATCTCGATATACCTTGGTAGCAGAGTACACCGTCAGTAATGGACTTGGTTGCATGCCGGACGCAGACGACACATTGACCACAATGCCTTTCTTCCTGTAAGCCAAACCAACGAAAAAAGATTGTTTTAACCAAACTTAACATTCCCCTAATGTGAGACAAAGTAACGAAGATAAGACACTGCCTTGATCTAGACCATTGAAATAAAGCATCAAGTGTCGTTCGGGTTTGTTAACACAGAAATTGAGTGATTGATTAACCCCAACTCCCTAGAAATTTCTTCAAGGAACCATACCCATCCTGGCAAGTTCCAACACCATATGGGAAACTGCACACACATATTTCTGACTTTGATTCTGGAGGTGTGCCAACCCAATGTAAAAGACTGTCAGTTTAGGGGTACTGTACCCATCCTGACAGATTCCAACAAAACATGCCGTTGGGGTTTGATGGCTTGAGATCCGTTAGGGTTAACCCTAACTCCCTAGGTATTTTTGTTAGGATGCAAATTCAATCCTGCGAAATCCTCCACCTGCCTCCATGTAAAAATTGCATACAGCCTTAATCCTGCAAAATCCTCCGTTAGTTCTTGAATGTGGTCCTTGGAGGGGTGACCACTGCCTCAATCCTGCAAAAAAAACCAGCAATCACTGTCAATATGCTGAGGCAGAGCCAGTGACATCCTGGAGCAGTGCGGAGGATTTCAAGTATAAATCTAGGCCTAAATTTATGCACGGCTGAGCGTAAATAACACAAAGTCCGGTCCAAGACCTTGACAAGTAAGTAGTGAAGTCTGCGTTTACCTGTCAAGCATTCCGGGAAGAACAATCGAAGTCATCTGCAAAGAAATAAAATAAACATGATGATGTCACGCAATCTTGTACTGCATTGCCTCAAAACAAACAGCATTGACAAATTGAATAACTGCAGGCTAAGAACTGACTCACAGACCTAAGACATAATGACGTCACGCTTTGTTACATGTACGCTTTTCTTTGGGACCCGCGATTGGCTGGCTTCCCCACCTGCCTCCCATATGAAAGCACACTTGTAAACAAAGCGTGACATCATTATGTCTTAGGTCTATGAAGTACCGAAGTGTGACGTCATTAAGAACCAGAAAGTGTAGTGCAAACAAATGGAGTACGCGCGCGTGTTGGTTCACAGGCTGAATCACACGCTAATGTCTCTCTCACACACTTTTGTGCGCATGACGTATTCACTTCGGTATTCCATTGGGTTGATTGAAAAAGGTTCATGTTTTCTACAGGTCGAAGGTTAAATGTTTTTTTATTTTAAGTAATTTCATTTAGTTCATCTTACCTGTGTGACGGACATACAGTTCAGATTCAACATATTCATCAGCATCTACAACGAAAAAAAAAAAAAGGAAAGAAAAAGCATGAAAGAAATATCTTGAAAGAGTCTCTCAAACCTTGGAAAGGTTACTTTATGACCAGATGGTCCCAGCTATGGGCTCCGTGCACCAACATAGAGGGCGCTAATTTACTACCTTTGAGAGCTCGTAGACAGGACACACCATGTGTGCGTACTGGTTTGCGCGCCTTTGGCCCAAAGTACGCACAAATATTTTTTTCTGAATGTTCACAAAGCCACAGCGTCTCCTCGTGAGCATCAACGGTGTTCGAATGTCTCTGCCAGTCGTCTCCCCTAACTCTCCCTTCCTTACCGTTGAGGGGGTACTTGTGCACGGAGCCCATAGTTGGGATGATACCATACTTGGGGTGTTAACAATTACACTCTGAGCAAACAACAAACCTTTTGTCGGTCGGGGATCTCGTGGAAGTACTCTGGGAAGCGGTAAGATATCCCAACGTTGTTGACCAAGACACCGATACTAAGACCTGCGACCTCCTTGGCGATTTTAGTGTAGATCTCTTCACCACCGGTGAAGTCCACAGCGATAGTCTTGGTTTTCACGCTGTACTTGGATTCTGGGGTACGGGGACAGAAGGAACCAAGAAACCTCAGGAAAACAGATCAATATTTCTGCTTTGGATTAGAAGTAGCGCTATGAAATTGTTACAATATTTTGGTAAAATGGTCCAGATGGATAAACTAACCGATTTCTGCAGCAACATTATTCAGCTTATCCTCCGATCGGCTGAGTAATATGATGTTCAATCCTTTCGCTGCCAGCTACAAAACAATCAACAAGGTCAAATATTTGAATTCCAAAACAGTTATTTATTATCAATCTGAACATTTTCACAAGGAAATTTCCTGAATGCTTCAAAATCTTCTGCTGTGTAAGAAACATTTTGCATACATGTGGGCGCGGACATCATGAATTTTTACCACTGGCTTATCCAACTCCACTTTTTCAAAGGGCAGCACGTATTATGCAAGGTAAGTTAACTGGTTTTTATACCATCCTCAATTGTGCAGAAACCTCCCGGTAGATGTCGGAAGATCCAGGAGGGTTGCAATTTTCATTTATTTTCCACCAGATTTTGCTCAAAAATGACTTGTTTTCAATATAAATACCTATATTCCCATGCCAACAATTTGCCACTGGGAGTCAGGTTAGTGAAGCAGTTCTTTCTTATAGCCTTCCACCGCTGTGACCTGGGTTCGATTCCTGCCTGGGCCAATTGGGTTTTCAGTCCTTATTTGATTCTGTGGGTTTTCCCCCAGAATATTCATCTGGGATTTTCTTCCCGCCTCTAAAACTGTAATTTCTTCTCATTGTCTCCTCTCACCATCTGGAAGTAGACATTGCTGAGTACCATCTGGACATAGGCCTAGATCCGAGTTCTCTTAAACCTAGTTTAAAACTTCTCTAGCCTATAATTTTTTTCATCAGAAGGAATAGTTGCTGTGATTGATTTACCTGCTCAGCGTACGCTTTGCCAATGCCATCTGTAGCTCCTGTAACAGCTGAAACCAAAAAAAAGGAAAACATCCTTTATATTGAAGCCATGGACGCCCTTCGCCTTGCGAGATAAAAAAGCTAATTAATGAGCAGAGATTGAGTTGCGATGCGTGACGAGTGAGGTGGTGCACCTTCTGGTCTCCCTCTTTTTACACATTTTTGCGTCTTTTGAAACCATCGCGGACAGGCGGAAGTGGCGTCAGGTTGCAACATTTTTTTCAAGGCTATTTCTACCCAGTCTCAGCTCTCCAATTTTGAGGGGGAGGGGGAGGCCTAGGCTAGGCTAGTGTGGGAGAGGCCTGCCCACAATCCCCCCCCCCAAATAAATTCAAAGACTTTATGAATGAATGTTTGGTTGTGAATCATTTCAATCATAATTAGCCAGTCAATGATTAGCCCCACTAATGTTTGTGGGTAAATCATAGTGCCCATCAAGAAACTTCCCCCTCTAGAATCCCCCCCCCCCCGTCCCCAGGCCCGCCTACCTGCCCAATCTCCGTAGTTCTTCACATTCGCACTCAGCCCAAGCGGTCCAGCCAGAAAGAATGCCTTCAGACCGTTCAGGAGGGACGTAACCAGGCGAAAAACGGCGTAGAATGCAACCACAGCTCCGAGCGTTGCAAGAGCTGGGTTAAGGGCACCAAATGGAGTAAATTCAGGCATGATTTCGACTCTTTCTGGCACCTAATCTCTTCCACCTTATCGAGCCAATCACGCGATCACGCCACGGTTGTGCTGTGTGCAGCCTTATTCTCCCAGAATCTATAGGGTAAAGGACAGATATTTTTGGGTGGTCTCGTCACGCGTCACACAGACTAAGCTATTACTTTTGTTTATTTTCATTGATTACTTACCAACAATAAATAATTAAATATTGTTAAATTGTACTCAATATACTAAATCTAATTGACAGAGTGCTTGTTTTTATTCTTTATTCAACAGTAAGAATATTTTTTGTGGATATTTACATTTTACGGGTGGAAAAGAAACTAGTATACATGGAGATATCCTGCTACTGTATGGATTCAATAAACTGTACTGCTCGGTGGGGTTGGGCACATGGTGGCGCCCTTTACACACACCGTGCGGCTAGACGTGCGTTTATATGTCTGGGCTCCAAAAATGGTTGGAAAGACTGACTGCTGCCACCAATACCACAAACTCTACTCTTTTCGTCACACATTTGGAGCAAATTAATTTCTTCTCATAATCTCATCACTACGTTTCCTGTATACTTTTAAAATAATTAAAGGAAACATTAAATAAAAAAGATGATGTATCGCTCTATGAATGAAAAACGGCTGGTGTAGGCATATTTCCTTCAAGAAGGGATGCATTGTTTTTCCTGCCCCTGCTCCAAAGAAGGTCTTCATTGTCCTCCAACCCACAATACTGTTCACGGTGACTGTTTTCTACTGTACTTGACCATGGTCCATGCACTAATTAAACCAACGAAGCAACTATTTTAATTGATCGATGCGCAGTGTGGGTGACCTTCATGCACACAACAAAGAGGGAATACCGATAATTATTCTTTAACAGGTGTTACGGCCAGTAAAGTTCAATTTGTTGTTACTTTATAAATTTACCGAAACATATAATTAATATTTCAGTTGGTAACGTGCTTTGTACTCTAGTTGTGGCTTCTTTTTATCATCGTATATGAGCGTGTGTTATGAAGAACATATTATTCTCTAGAAATTCTGGTCTGGAAATTCGGAATAGGAATTCCAAATTTATTCCGAATTTGTTTCTTGTCAAGTTGATAAGAGATAAAGTAATAAATAGATGTACAGGGTCATGATATAGTTTTAAAGATGATTTGATGATTTATTTCATGGCTATAGCCGGGCATTGCCATAAAGTAGTAAATAATAGAGTAGCTATGATACCCCCCCCCAAAAAAAAACCACCTAATCTAAAAGCCCGGTATCTGTAAGAGGAGTTTTCTGAGAAAAAAAAATCTTGAAGAACTTTCTCACCTGATATTTGGGTGTTGACGTTTGAGGTCCGGGCTCGCACACATAAATAGACACCCCGACTGCCAGACTTACCAATGTAATTAAAACACAATTAGTAACTTTTGATGGAAATTATGGAGATACAAACAAACACTGGGTACTCTCTAAATTCCAAAGAGTGAAAATTCACTCCATTCGAGTGAAGATTCACTCCCACAGTCGGAAACGATCAAGTTTTTACTCGAGCTTCGACTGAAGTGGTTTTTTTTTCCCCCAGAGTTTTTCAATCTAAAATGAGAGTGATTTTCACTCTAAAACGTCTAGTCTTAATTTCACTCTTTGGAATTCAGAGAGTAATATTATCACACATTGATTTTTTATGCGGCAAACGTGCACAAAATAACAACTCGAAGAAAACTTTTTTTTTCTGGAAAACCAAAAAAGCGCGGCCTAGACCATGGAGGAGTCCGGCCTTCCTCCATGCCTAGACGAAATTGGGGCGGAATTTTAGACCACGCTTCTTCTTAATTCAGTCAGGAGATTTTTCAGAAATGTTTAGAATAGAAATCTCAATGAGTTTTTGAACTTCCGAAGAATTGCGTTTAGAACTGTTATCAGGTCATGAGGGAAGAAGTAAGGAGGGCAGTGGCATAGACGGGGTTGGGGGGGGGGGGGGTACCAGCATGTTATGAGGGGACCAAGGGCGGACCAAACAACAACATTTTCTCCAACTTTCCAGTGGGTGGTGGTGGTAGTGGTGGTGGGGGTGTCTGAACCTCTTCTGACGCTAAAGGGTGCTTTTTTTTCTTAACAATTTATTCACAACAAAAGCTGTTGGGTTAAGGGAAGGGGCACCTGGGGGGCACAGGAAATTTGTGGGGGCATGTGCCCCCCCCCCCGGTTCCCCCTTGCTACGCTGCTGGGTGAGGGTGCCTGGAAATGCAGCGTTTCCCGGCACGCCCCCTCTCCTCCTGAAAGTTGAAAATCGGAACTGAGACTAGATTACTCACAGCGTCTTAAAATAGTAACACTCATAATTCGAAGAAACATGATTTTTTTTATTAGTCATCCAAGACTGGTGCACGGTGTGTCAGCCGGAGTGGTGCTACGTCACAACTTATTAACATAATTAAACAACATGGCGGACAGTGGCAATGCATTCCCGACTACTTCCTGAGTTAGTATTGCAGTTTTCCTGCCGCGTTTTTCAGGGGCTATTTTCCTGTAGCCCGCCAAGATGACAGAGAGGTTAGTAGAATTCATTTTGGTACATTCTACGGGGTCTTTTTGGTCTCTGGTTTTGTACATTTCCAAGAGAAAAGATCGATTTGTGTTGGCCTTGTGTGTTCATGAATTTCCTGCGTATGTGGGTGCACAATAAATAACACGCAGATTTTGTAGGTCGAACATTATTCAGGCCCTGTGTATTTTTGACGGGAAGTCGTAGCGTGAAGTTCCCATTGTTATTTCCTCCATAGCTGTCACAACTGACTTTTGCGAATTAAGTTTGGATGATTTTAAAAACATAGGGCTCTGTGTATCTTGAGAGCTTGCTTGCAATTAGTTTTAGTTTTGTTTACAGTTAAAATATCTTTAAAAAACAAGTGGAAAGAATGTTGCAACTTGATGCTATTTCAGCGGTTGTGTACAAAGTCTGTGGAGAGTCACGAAAATTTTCTAAGTATTTCCTAACAAAATTGGAAATGTTTTTCAGTCCCAGTTTTATGTCTTATCATTTTGGCAACGACTGACCCTCATTGAGATGATACATGCATGAAGAAAAAGCAGCGTCAGGTTGCAACATTCTTTCCAAACAAGTTGGTGCTTGCATGGGACAAATGGTTGATGTTTTCTGATCAATGTTTTGCCAACTATGCCATTCAGATTCAGATAAACACCTTTGAAATGCTCCTGAATAAAAACCAAAATGTTTTTACATGTTTTACGGGAACAATATCCTGTTTTTAATACAGTTTTACTTACTTTATTTTGTTCAAACTGCTGAATTTTTTTCAGTACTCACTATTAAATTTGCATACAACTGCAATTGACCTATCATCGTTTGCAAGTTAGCCACGCCCCTTAGACAACCCTATGGAATTGTTGTGCACTAGGTTTTGTTTGTCTAAGATTTTGCGTGTTCCGCATCTATTTGTATATCATGTAATTGGACAATATTTCATAAGCTGCGTTGACGCGATTCTAACGCGATAGGTCAATCACCCTACAAAGTGGCATCAGGTTCCTACATGTACGGACTGTTTATTTACACAATATTCTGTGCTACATGAAACTAAGCCCTACATTTTCTCCAATTGAAGTTCATTGAACCACAATGTACAGTGTTCTCTACATTCACTTTCAATTTAATATGTACACTGTTTTATCTTACAGGAAATATCTTAACAGATAAGTGGCAAGGCTTTTATAACAAGAGTTCCTGTGTACTTTAGGCTGGGGGATCAGGTTGGCGTAGCGGTACTTTGCTCACCTTCCACCGCTGTGACCCGGGTTCGATTCCTGCCTGGTCCAATATGTGGATTGGGTTTTCAGTCCCTGCCTGATTCAGTGGGTTTTCCCTAGAATATCATTCTGGGGTTTTCCTCCCACATCTAAAATTAATTTCCTTCCAGTTCCACATCTTCTGCCAGGCCCCCAAGAGACCCCACTGGAAATAAGTCAAGATACTTTCGTGGGTTATCCTCGCCAATTGCTGAACAATTAGGCCTACTGGTACTTCCTCTTCTTCTTCCTTACCAGTGCAGACTTCATGGCTGAAGATAATCGCACTGCCAGAAACACCGGGGCGAACCCCTTCTCTTAGCGATAAGTGTACTGGGTTCTTTAACGTGTGTTATAGAACACACGGGACCTACGGCTTTACGTCCCATCCGAAGGACAAAGCAATAATGGTTAAGTGCCTTGCTTAAGGGCACAAGTGTCCGGGCTCGGGCTCGAACCCACGCCTCTGTTGCCTCTGAAACACCAGAGCATGATAACACTCAGATATAATTGTGAAGTATTTTTAATGAGAATGTAAACAATGTGATCCCAACCTAGCGTGTTTTCCTTTTTGTTGTCTTTTGTCTGACTCTAGGGTAGAATGGGTGGAGATAATCGAGCCCAAGACCCAGCGGCCGATGTACGGCAATCTGAGGACAGGGGAACTAGCATGGGAACCACCCTCAAACGCTAAAGTGTAAGTCTACTGTTGTTTCTCCATGATAATGTTGGGACGTAATCCAGACTGAGACCTTGAATGCAGAAAATCATGCAAAAACAAAATCAGTCCAACTTTCTTAAGCCAACAAAATTCTCCAACATTTTCATGAGGCACAGACACGGTCCTCAGTATGTCACCAATCAAGTTTGAGGTCTCAATTCAGTTTTTAAAGGAAATGTTTCTTCAGTCTTCAACAGTTTGTACCTGAGTGAAGCCAAGTGATTTCAATTTGAAGCCTAATGCTAGACTGGTACATGTCTGACATTTTGAAAAGATTCACCCTTCATATGGTTTTCACATAGTTAAAATATTGTGGAAGTCAGAACAACAATAGGTGATGAAGTGGCCCTATTTTGGCCTGAATCTCCAAATGAAAGTTCCTGACAAATGACTCATTTACATATGTAGCTTGATCGCATCACATATGTAGAAGCAGTGGACAATGTCAACGTTTGTTACTAACTAACTAACTAACTAACTAACTAACTAACGGAGAGACAGGATAATTTGTTGAGTTGCTATCCTGCAGCTAAAAATGATAAGACGTTTGTACTACTACAGTTGAGCTATCGACCACGTTATGTGATATTTTTGCCTGCGCATCATATCCATACATGCATATTACTTTCCGCTTGCTGTATTGCCACTAAACATGCGAGGTTACAATGGATTTGATGTCATGAATATTCATTCTACATATTGGGATGTCATGAATATTCGTTCTGAATGTTGGGATGTCATGAATATTCATTCTACATGTTGGGATGTCATGAATATTCATTCTGAATGTTGAGATGTCATGAATATTCATCCTGAATGTTGAGATGTTATGAATATTCATTCTACATGTTGGAATGTCATGAATATTCATTCTACATGTTGGGAATTGGCTAAATTGGAGTATTGGGTCAGACAATGACAAAAGTATGAATACTGAATACCAAGTCCTTTTAACATGTGTATTTCCTTTGAGACTGTAGATTACATGTCTGCATTTTTGAAATATTTTTCTTGCATCAGTGATTGAGGATGGTTTTTGCAGGCATACTTTACCTGTATGGTTTTGAAAGTAACAATATTTGCAAATAAACAAAAACTACCCAACGATGGTCAGCCGACCATTGTTGGAAAACGAAACTGACTTTTTTCAAACACTGCCCCCATTTTACCAAATTTAGTTAGTCCACATTTTGCTTGCAATTGGTTACATATCCGTGAATGGTTACAAACCAGCTAGTCTGGCTCCCTGACCCGACAATTCCCCAACGTCTATAAATTGCTCCATTGTTAATGAAGTAGGGTCAGGAAACCAGACTACAAGAACAGCATTTGTTCATCTATGAACACAAACCTTTTAACAGGTCAGTGTAACTAACAATATTTGCTATAAAATAAGTTTACCCCCAAGTCCATCCTTATCTGAAAATTACAGCAAAAGCAAATAATATGTACCTTTAACATAATGCACCGGTGCAAACAAGTACCAGTATTGTGCCTTATTGTACATTAGCCCTCCTATGCAAACACACAGTGTACAATGTTCATTCTGTGCAAAGTTTTCCTTTCAGTCAAAATCCGTATTTAATGGTTAACAAGAGCTCCCTGCCTGCATAAAGCAGGATTGACTGGCTGTGACTGTTAAATGTAACTTGATACAGCTGTGTTCGACTGTAGGTTCTTGATAAGACAGCTTGTGCCTACCAGTTGCCTGCTTTTGTCTGTTGACTGAATTTGACTAGTCACAGTGCCTGCTTGAAAAATGATCTAACTGTTGATGACCAGCCTGTGTTAGTTAAAGACATGGCAGGGGAATAGTAACTGTGCTTCTTTTAACAGACTATTTCAGATATTCACTGATATAGACATAGACAGTGATGAAATGCCATAGAGCTATATTAAATTACTAGAGCGCTAACTTTGTGTACAAAGTAATGCCTGCTGGGCGCATCCATGTTTGTGCACAAACCTATGGAGACCTAGAAATTTTGTACGGCTTTTGTACGGCTATTTGCATCTGCATTTGTATTCCATACCCGTGCGTTATCGAAGCCGATAAGCCAATGAGCGTGTCATTTTGCTCTACGCAAACAGCGCAACGCGTGCGCGTATTCGCTGCAGATGCTTCTTGCCGTCACGTTTTTTTGAAGCATCAATGACGCACTTAAGTTGTTTGCGTATGTTCTACTTGCGCGTTGCATGTAGAGTACACTTTCAAAATTCAATCTATCTAATTTCATTATGTTCTACAAACACGCACATGAATTCAAAATGTCTGCGCCCAGGACGGCTTCAAAGTGTCTCCGCGCGCAGAATGACGAGTTAGCGCTCTAGTAATTTAATGTAGCTCTATGTGAAATGCACAGAATACAAACAAGAATTTAAAGTCCTCCATATCCTCATGTTACACCGCAATATGTCACAAATTGCTACACACACACATAGGGTGACAGCCACAGCAGTGCAGATCACAAAACAGTGTAATGTTGGTATAGACATAACCTTGGGTTGGGGAGTCAAAAGTTCACATTTTTGAGATTCACCGTTTGTGAAGTCAGAGAGAACTTTGCACTGGTCCTTGATTGAGTGCAAAACAAATAAAAAAGGGAAAATTGGACAATGAATCCAAACATGTGAGAGCCACTCAGATGTACTCGTGCTGTGCTTTATAGTCTAATTTCCTATTTGCTTGGAGAGATAGTTCCTAGAAATCCTTGAATAATTATTAAACACAGAATTTGTGTCGTATCTTGTACATGTTGTACATTAACCCTAACTCCCCCTGTCTTTTACTACCGGTACGTACTGGACCAAGTCCGGGAAAATTCATCAGTCGTACTGCTTCCAATGCATGCTTTGTTTTAGGCCTCCAGGCCCAAGTCCATCATACTCCAACAATATTTAGTCAAACCAGGCCTGTAGGACCAAGTCCCCCAAAATCCACCAAAATGGAGGGATGGATTTTGATGAAGTTGGGGAGGTTAGGGTTAATAAATAAGCAAAAAGCAAAAAATGTATGATATTGACAATTTGGCATAACTACATAAATAAAAACATGTTTTTGTCACCAATAGGCCTATAATATAAATATCATAAACAATTAAAAATATTTCAAGTTTTAATTGTGAAAACTCCCCCTTTTACACTATCAGTAAGAAAGTCCCAATCAGTAAAGTGAGGATCAGTCTCGGGGAGAAACATTTTTATCATACATCACATGTACACATGTAGGCCTATGTACCGGTATGCAGGAACTTTGTAAAAAGGTGCATGTATGCACATTACTTTAAACACAAATTTAATGGTATTTTTGTATAAATTTCCAACGGTGGTCGGCCGACCACTGTTGAAAAAAACCTAACTATTTTTCAACTACTGCTCCAAATTTACCATATTTTTTTTTTTCAGTCCAAATTTTGTTTGCTGTTGGTTACATGTTCATGAATGGGTGCAGGCCAGCTAGACTGGTTCCCTTGCCTTACAATTTTCCGGCATCTATAAATTGATCCCTTTTATCTTAAGTGAAGTCAGGGAACCAGACTACTTGAACACTTTTGTTTTTCTTGGTTTTTCCAGCATTTTCGAACACAAAACTTCAAACATGTCAGTGTAACAATATTTGGTCTATTATATAGTAACCCCTTAAAAAGTTCATTTCTGAAAATTACAGCAAAAGCCAATGATGTACATTCCCTTTAATACCTATTAAAACATGTCAGAAGTTTTTGTGTATACCACAATTTTCTGTTGGCATAAACATTGCATAAATATATGTATAATGTACATGTACACAGTTTATGAAACATGTAAACACTGCTGTAAATGAGTCTAGATTCGGTTTTGAATATCGTCAAGGACAATCGTAATAATTCTGTTTGTCTGATCACATATTTTTGCACCAGATTATTTTAAATATGTTGCCAGCTGTTACATGATCGGTGTGCCATAAGAAACATTCCAATCATTAATGAATGAATCATCTAATACCGGTACTGAAAGGATTTACTGGGTTATACCGGCATCTTTTTTTAGCGAGTTGTGATGGTCCACATGTGAATTATTAGTGATGGGCAATTCCACGGTTACTCATGTTACATTTTTGATGTATTTTTGAGTTTCCTTGGGCTGTAATTACCTTACTGAAAAGGTTCAATAACTGTTATCCCCATGGTAGATAGAGTAGAACTAGACCTACCTAAGCACCAAAGATGACATCCAGAAAAATGTGTTATGTATGATAAACAAGACGCTTAAAATTGGTTATTCATGTTACAAAAATGTAACGTGAGTAACCGTGGGATTGCCCTGATGCCTACTGGGATACATTTGCGCAGACTTCGGCTTGTCAGCCCAAAGAAACAAGGTTTTGTCAATCAAGGGCCTAATTTATTTGTCTGATTTTTAATTTAATGTCATGCCTTTTTGCATAATTTCTTAGTGAGCACTTTTACTGGAAAGTATCCTGAATCCACCAAAATCCACCAATTTTGTTGTGCAATTTTTTTTTTGTGTCCTGAGTCCATTAGAATCTACCAATGAGTCCATTAGAATCCACCAACTGGTGTAGTACATATACCTCATACACACCAAACATAGCCAAAGAGTTAAACTGTTGAGATCCTGAATCCATCAAAGTCCCCCAACTGCTCAATATGGAGGTATCCTGAATCCATCAAAATCCTGCAGTACCGCTAGGCTTACTGTCCTGAATCTATAAAAATCCCCCGACTTTTTCAATATGGAGGTGTCCTGAATGTGCAGAAATCCTTCAAAACAGATTTTGATGGAATCAGGTACGTTACGGTTAATACCGGTATCTTGCCTGTTCGTATGAATTTTTAATCTCGTGCATGTGAAAAAAGAAAGAAAAAAAGAAAAAGAAATTTCTCCCTGTTTGGATAATAAAGTTTTACTGTTGTTCAGAATTATGCGTTAGGATTTAAAATAAAATGTATTACAATTTATTTACTCATTTGTTGTGTTAGTCCAATGGCAAAATGTAGATTTATATTTGACTTATAAATAACCTCATAGGAAATGCATACTTCAACAGAGAATCGCCAACAGGGCACTTCTTTTTTTTACCTCAAAATAAACAAAATCTGGCAACTCAAACAAACACAGCAAGACTGGGCCCTGGGCAGTTACAGAGATACTTGTCATGAGAGAGTGGCAAAAAATGAAATCATATCGGATACACGCACTACACAAGCGTAGAATGAAAAATGGTTACAGTGAGAGTGTGCTTGCACTGAGTGTTCTTATTCAAATAAATATTTGTCAGTTTGAAGGGTTGTCTCCTCGAGTTCAGGCCAAATAAACAAGTTTCCTTCTTACGAAAATAATCCAACTCGTAATAAGTTGGCCTTTGGCTCTTGGATACCCGAAGGCAGCTAAACAATATTTACCATAGATAAGAATAATTTCTGATTAGCATTTACCATGGTAACTGGATGTTGGGCATTGTTGGCTAAAGCCAGAGTGCATCATTTGCAGCTATCCAAAAAGTAACTGGCGTAATTATTGTTGAATAACATACTTGGTTGAAAGATACAATGTAGTAAGGGGACTATTATAATTTCACAGGGAGTTTAAAACTCCCTGTGAAATTATTCTTTCTGGCAAGCTGTCATTTTGAAGAAATCAACGAAAGAAGGCTTTTTTCAACGGTGCTTCCTAAGAAGCACCGTAGGAAATTCAAATTTGTAGTTGGTTTTGTTATTCGGCGAAGCGCGCGCAAGCATTGGCATGACGCACACGCATGCGCGGTTGCTATAATTCGTCGGATCAGTAAGCGACATCGCGTAGCTGCAATTGGCTCAGTGAGAACGTGTCTCGGACGCTGAATTCAGGCCCAAATCAGAACATGATTCAGCAACTTTTGATTTGAATCGAGATATCCTAGGATGTTGTTTTTCTCGAAATATACAGCTAAACCTGAGCTGAAACTTCATCAGGTTAGTTGTTCAGCACCCTTCTTTAGATCTTGAGCACTTCTGTTGCTTCAAACGAACAAAATGCACAAATTACAAATGATGGACTATACCTTTAAATAAGGCACATAAAAAAAAGGGAGAAAATCCCAACTGTCAAATCTATTCAACTGTAATATTACTGAATACTGCATGGAAAATAAAAGTTCTCTTTGTATGAGGTTCGATTGTGAATCATGTTACTTTAATTGCATGATACTGGTACATACAAGGACACTTATGTAGTCGATCATACTGTACATTACACTGTCTCTACACCCGACATATATTTATAGGACATGCATACGTAGGTAAGTGTGCTTCAGTATCTAAAGGGTGTTACAAGAACTCCCCCGGAAGTACTACATTCACAAGCAGCAAGTGTGAGATCAAGACATGAATACATACATGTAATTGTCAAGATGTAGCTCGTTAACAGGTGCATGGAGCTCGTTAACAGGTGCACAGAGACTAATGAATGAATCAATGCGCTCTGCGTTGCATGTAATGAGATCGGGACTGGAAGTGGTTGATAATTAGGGACGGGACAGACTGTACATTTATTAGATGAGTTTCTTAACAAGGAACCTTGATGAAGCATAGAAGGAAAAAAAAGAGAAACTATAAAAAATGTAATGTGTCATCACGATAGATTTTCAGTGAAAAAAACACCAGCCTTAAAACTATTGTTATTCTCTGTTAAATAAGCCTTATCGCAAATTGTAAAATGCAGCACTGCGCAAAGCATTATGGGTGGGATAAGGGGGCAAAGAACCATGCACGAACGTGGCGTTCAAAGGCACACACCGTCGCCGCCATGTTAAGCTATGCGGCGTATGTGTTGACAGCGTACGTACGCGGTCAACACCCCTGAGTCTTCCCGTGATGCTCTCGGATTTTGCTATTTGCGATGAGGCTAATAAATGATTTAAAAATTGCAAAAAGTTATTTTTTCTCTAATTTTGTTGGAGTGAATGTACAGTACACACAGGCCAGTTAGTTGTGCTCTAAAAATGAAAAGAAAAAGAAAATTTTTTTCTTAACTGTTTTTTTTGCATTCAGTGTTTCCAGATAAATGTATTAGGCTTCTTCTAAAAACAGACTGGAATCTGGAAGAAGTCTGAAGTAAAAGAAATCTCTGCTGTTTTTCTTGACGAACAAAGGACAAACTAGCCTCTCCAGGATTAGCAAAAACGAAAGTCCAGATTAGCAACAAGATAATCCTGATCTGCTCTCACAAAGTCCTTTCTTAACTCATGCAGAGGGCGTGTCCTTTCAATATCTGAGGGGATTTTCCCCACATCCCTGCTGTCGAGTTATTTATAGACCCAGAGCTACTCACCTGCCTCTTTTGTTGTCAATGACCAAATAAGGACACACCACAAATACCACTGAATCCATTGTCATCTGTTAAAGTATTCACATTGAGTGAAAGTTCTTCACATGCACTCATGCTTGGACTAAATTATAGGATTAGCATCTGGAAATAGTTGGACATGTACACATTGTCAGGCGGATGATTTGAGTAATTTTAAGTAATGCTTCCATTTTCTGTTTATAGAATGCTAGCTTAAAGGGAATATACAACATTTGCAATCATCGAAAAATAAAACTACCAAGTTTTTACGAAAAAACTGAAAATTACAGCAAACCCCAATGATGTAAATTCCCTTTAATTTTGTTGTCAGTTTTCAGATTGCTTGATTTTCATTGCTGTTTATCGTAGTAATTAGTTTGTAAATATTCAAATATAAGTTGAAGATTGAAGATTTATGCAGAATAATATTGCACGCAAAGTGAACTACATATGTATGTGTTTTGTCTTGCATTGAGGAAGTTTAGGTTGATGAAAACTACGGTACAGTACATACATGCTAAAGGTTGTTTTTATTCTCCTAATCTTTAGTGTAGCCTATTCAAGTTGTACATGTACATGTCAGTACAATGTATACAGTTTTGTATACAGTGTATTACAATGTACACAGTGTATTACAATTTTTCTTGCTAGGCAGTACAAAGGAAGTCAAGCTTCCTATTTTGTATCAAATGTCAGACCATTTCTTTTACTTTGTATTACATTCAAAATGTATTACATTCAAAATGTAATACAATATTTATACACTAGAGTCTGAACAAATGGCCTTGAAGTTTGAAAGGCTGGATTAGATTCTGTTCTCAAATGTGGCAGTAACACCCTGCCACTTGCCACTGTATACATGCTTTGTGTATCTTCATGTACATGTACCGGTACATGTAACTTTTCCTTCAACTGAGTTAGAATGTTGCTAGAATTAAAAAACAAACACTCGTATTTTGGATTGAAATACTTTGGAAAAAGAAGATAACATAAGTGGCATATATTCTTGAATGAATTTCATTCTAAACTGTCTTATCGCTATGTACATGAATTGTCTCGTGCCTGAGATATTTTCTAATAAATAAGGGAACAGGGGGACAGGTTTAAAATTTGACTTAAGCAGAGTTTTGAGTTAAAGGGAAAATACAACATTTGCAAACATCAAAAAATAAAACTACCAAATCATTTTGAAATACCTTGCTGGACTGTTAGTGAATGACAGTGTAAAGCATCCTGTAAAATCATGGCACCTGGTATACTGTCATTTTCAAAAAAAGTGGTATTTTTGTATCAATTTCCAACGCTGATCGGCCGACCAGCGTTGGAAAAAACTGGCTTTTTTTCAAATACTGGCCCCAGTTGACCATCGCACTTGTTTGCAATCGATTACACACCTA
The DNA here is from genome assembly GCF_015706575.1 of Patiria miniata. Lineage (NCBI taxonomy): Eukaryota > Metazoa > Echinodermata > Asteroidea > Valvatida > Asterinidae > Patiria > Patiria miniata. The sequence continues at coordinate 9,526,552 of NW_024037057.1, read as the reverse complement.
CATGTATGAACGGGTACAAATCAGCTAGACTGGTTCCCTGACCTTACAATTCCCCAATGTATGTAAACTGCTCTGTTTCTTCTTAAATGGAGTCAGGGAGCCATACTACAGGAAAATGATTGTTTTTCTTGGTTTTTATAGCATTTTCGAACCCAAAACCTCAAAAAAGTCAGTGTAACTATATTTGCTATATATTTCCAACCCCCCAATTCCATCCATTTCTGAAAATTAGAGCAAAAGCAAATGATGTACAGTGTATATTCCCTTTAAGCAGGGTTGTATATCATTGTTACTACTACTGAAGGGAATGGATTCTGTGTTTGACTTACATGTAACAGTGGTTTCAGTATCGCGATTTCACTGCAACAGTGTGCATCCCCTACTTATGCGCAGTCTGTGGTTGGATTTGACATATATATATCCCTACATCTGCCCTGACATTTTTGCATCCTGCTCCTATAACCTTGACCTTGAGATTGTCATCTGAAACCCCCGTGCTCCATGGATCCCTCAAGAACGGCAGCAGTCTGTGCGGCATTTACCCCATTTCCTGTTGTAAGGGTCACCCCCTTATCAACCCTGCGCTAATTTAAAACCTCCCGAAACGTGAAGTCATGTTGAATTGGCCTTTGATGACTCAATAATTACGTTGTACATTTAGAATTACATGTACCCTTATTTAACCCTTTTGAACTGGGATTAAATTGTATTACATTGTATTTACTCATCTGTGAATCCCTAAAACTACAGATTAGCGGGGGGGGGGGGGGGGGGGGGGTGTTTGGGGCGGTATGAGGAGTAACAGGCGGGGCGGTTTGGGACGGTAAATGGGCAAAAGGGTTTTCGTAGTCTGCACAGAATTTAAAATTAAATTTACATACATAATTAACAATAATAATAATGATAAATTTATAAAGCGCTTTTACAAGATAGATCTATCAAAGCGCTGTACAAAAGAGGACTACGATGTCATGAATAAGAAGCTTTTAAGATGTTTCTTGAGAGATGGGGCATCCCTGATGTTGATGGAAATAGTGTTCCATAGTTTGGGGACAGCTTTTTAAATAGATTTTGTTCCAGAGGGATTTTGAACAGTCTGTAGGAATAGAGAGAATAAGTTTATCATTGGAAGATTATTAACCTGTACTTTTACAAGATAGATCTATCAAAGCGCTGTACAAAAGAGGAAAAGGATGTCATGAATAAGAAGCTTTTAACTTAAGACATTTCTTGAAAATGGTTAGAGATTGGGTTTTCCCTGATGTTGATGGAAATAGTGTTCCATAGTTTGGGCCAGCTTTTTAAAGATTTGTCCCTGAGGGATTTTGAACCTGGCTGCAAGAATAGAGAGAAGTTTATCATTGGAATATTATCAACCTGTAATACAAGAGATCCTGTTGATCTGAAATCAACAATTTCAAAAATTGGCCCCACATTTTCCTTTATTTATAACCAGTGTCAAATTGTACAGTTATGCAGGGATTGTTTGTATGTTGTCCTACATGGAATTTATTTGACCTTTTTCTTTTCGCAATTAATCCAGAAACACACTTGGCAGTCGGCAGATTTTCGTCCCCGTGGACCGAACGCCTTGCATTACCACGGTTTCAGGATCAATCAATCGAATTGCCGAATGTGGGGAATGGTACTAGACATGCAAATACATGAGTACTGCTTCATTTCGGATGCAGGGCGATGTGTGCGATCGGTGAAAAAAACTCTCTAGGGACTGTCACTAGGTGGCAGCAAACATGCCTTGTTTGCTAATTGTATTATGCGTAACAAACAAGTTTGTGCGTGTTTCAAGACTGTGTGCGTAGACATGCAAGTTATTTTCCTCAGTTTTGTTAATTTACTTATTGTCCTCGGAACGAAACCTTTCACACTTTTGCCAATAATCTGTGCTGTAAAGCCAAAACAGAGTTGCTTTCCAAGATAACTTTTAGTTTTATGAAAGTTTGAATAGCAATCAAACGTTAACCCTAACCTTCCCAAATCCTCCTAAATGCTCTTTGCAAAATGGAGGATTTTGCAGGATTGAGGCTATGTCAAAAATGTGTGGCTGATTTTTGAGGATGCACTGTGCCAAGGTCTTGGGCCATGCATAAATTTAGGCCTACCGGTAGATTATGCTTAAGATCCTGGCTCTGCCTCATCATATTGACAGTATTTGCCAGACAACATTCAAGAAATAACAAAGTATTTTGGAGGATTAAGGCTGTATGCAATTTTAACACGGAGGGAGTTGGAAGAATTTGCAGATCGAGGTTACATCCTAGCAAAAATGCCTTAGGGTTAATTAATAATGTAGTACATTAATGGAAACATCCAATAAAAGACCATAAAATTTCATTGGTTCCCAAACGTCCTGTATATATGTAACTGTAGCTGACTTGGTTGGTCTCACCTCTCTTGTTTCAGTGGTTCACCGCAATTTTTGAAACTCAATACCTCGTCTGCAAGCTGCTGCTCAGCGCTGTGTTTCAGGCTTGTCAATTGCGCGTCAATAAATAACCCTAATATGACCCAAAGCCCTAGAAACATCACTCAGATCCCACCGTGGCCCCCATTGTTGGAAAAAAAAAGCAAATTAAGTGATCATTGTCTCCTACATGTATGACACAAAGGAGAAACCATCTCACATCTGTATAGGTTCCATAAAACGTAATCTCACGTTTTGGAGTCTGTAAACGGAGCAACGACTGCACTTTTTGTTTGCGTTACTAGACACTCCAAAAATTACATTGTGCCTTTGAAAGAAAAACAAATTGATAGGGCGTATTTTCAGCCGACAATTGTCTTTGTGGTGTTAATAGTTGTCAGAAATGTTCTTTAAGATGAATCATTTTGAAAGGTTTCTATGGCAACTGGAGAACATGAATGTGTACCTATGCATGTCATTATGGGTTTAGCCTCGCTGGCGCTGTGCTTAATGTGTTAATTAGTAACAAGATCTCCACAAAAGTGTACTACAGGTACAGTACTTAATGTCAAAGGAAATGTTTTAGCGAGTGTTTACGTTGTAAATCCTGGAGGTTGCATGAACTTTCCTGGCTGGAAATGTTTCAGTGGGCAGACGTGGAATATCATAAATTGTTGGAGTGCAACGCAAGGCCATTTAATCAAGGGAGTGTGTACAAGTTTGCATTTTATGCAAGTGAGTGCAAACACGTACATGTACAAATGTATGTACATTGTACAAGCGTTGGGTGTTAGCATACAGTTATGAGACTGTACGCGTGTACATTGTGCATGAATGTTTGCAATATTACATATTGTACATGTTCGTTGAGTATTGCATGTTGTGTTTACATCCTTTGTACTGTACATTTGAATTCAGATTTGAAGACGTTGTACATTAATGTACACATAAAGGCCAATATATTAAGACATTGTTCATTTACAAGTACTGGTACTACATTTATGTTATCTGGTTCAAACAAATACTTTTTTGATGAGTAAATTTTAATTTCACACAATTTGACAAGTGAAATCCTGTAAATATGCAGGCATACAGCTTTTCCTTGAATCAGCTGATTTCCTCATGTTTCACTTCACACTTCTGCCATTAAAAATTTAAAAAATGCTGTACAATAAAAAGTCTTGTATTTTGTAAAGATTCTTTCATTCATTCATTCATTCATTCATTCATTTCGGTTTTATTGTTAAAAAAAAAAATTGGTGACCAAAGGAAAAGTCCAAGGACTAAAAATATTTGGTTACAATAAAATTAATATTTACAGATAAGAGTTGTATTTCCTCTTTTTGTGTTACTTCCAAGCTGCATGACTGTTACATGACATGTTTGACAAGACTTCACATGTAAGGATGTGTCGTGTTTTATTGAAGACATTTTATCACACAAAGAAAGAGACATAAGCTTGCATAATAGCAATAGCAGGATTCGAACCAGGTCACGCTGGAAAACACTGCATTATTCTGATGTATAGTAGTGACTGTTTCTGTATCACATGATAATGTTCGTCTGAGACATACCGGGTATGCCCCAAGGCCTTGCCAGGATTGCTCATGTCATGAAGAAATCCTTCGCCGTCAATTAATTGTCCACTAAGAAAAACTGCAGGCTATGCATACAATGTACAATCTATCAACAAAATGTAAGGCATTCCATAGCCCTCCATAGTTGTGTAATATGAACACCAGATGTAATTTAATAGTTTCACATCACGTTTTCAATTAAAGCGCTAATTGAATTCTGGGCACCATACATATTTCTTGTGCATGGTAGGAATGAAAGGCATGCAGTAAAACAGGCAGTGTAGTCTGGTGCCCGATGTAAAGTACAGGCATGACATACATGTAACATGGTAGATTGAAACCAGTTCATGTTTAGAGCAAGGGTCGTTGCTCTATGGTCTTATTTATTTGACTACGGCTAGTATTAGTAACACATGTGTCAATGGCCAAGTGGATTCAGCCGTTTTCATGATATGCACATAGAAAATGTGTAAGCCGCAGTCACAGTAATTTGGAAGTGGCTCTAGTTAGGGCCAATGACATGTCAATATACCAAGAGCCACAGCCTTAGCCCCAAAACGGTCGACTCAGTCACAACATTAGACTTGAATACATGTATACATTAGCATAAATTTCCATAAATCATTACTCAGACTCAACTTTATCTTACTGCTAAGTACGAACAGAATGGGCTTAGCACAGATAGGCTACTATCCAAACTGCTACTCAATGTACATTGCTAAAAACTGGTATCCAGTTAATTTTAGCTCAGCACAGGAATTAGCTTAGCAGGGGTGCCAGTCATAAGCAGGTGCCGCCTCCTTCCTTCCCTTTAAGAACCCTCTCGCTGCTGCTGTCACCAATGTAGCCGTCGCCGCCGTACGCCGCCGTACGCCGCAACACCTTGCATTCTGTGCTTGACTTGATCGTCTGGTTAAAGCCGTGTCATCACCTGATTTATTACTACGGCTGTCCTAATGAGCGAGGGGCGTTAGAGCTCAGCACACCGAAGCCCCACAGCCAGCGTGGAGCATTAATGCTCAGCGCAGCGAGCCCCTGAGCCAGGGGGGAGTCCAAGGGGGATTACTTGATACGTTTGCTCGGGACGGGAAAATCCAATGAATAATACAGCCAAAGTTATCTTCAAATTGAAGAACAAGAGACCGGAGGCCTCGTCCAAGGAGATCGAGGAAGCAGTTTCATTTCTTTAGAGTGCTTTTAAAGAGGAAGTTTCAGTGGCAAAACACCCACCTGTCTTTTGTCCACAGAATCGCAGATTTTTTTTTTCAAAGAGGAATGTTACCATAAGACTTGTACCATGAATTAATTCATCTGTTATCTCCAAAGAAAGAAAATTAAATTAACCCTAACCTTCCCAAATCCTCCAAGATGGATGATTTTGCAGGATTTGGGCTACATCCAGATGGCAGAAATGTGTGGCTGATTTTGGAGTCAAGGTCTTGGGCCAGACCTTGTGTTGTTTATGCTCAGCCGTGCATAATTTGGGCCTAGATTATACTTGAAATCCTCCGCACTACTCCAGGATGTCACTGGCTCTGCCTCAACATATTGACAGTGATTGTTGGAGGATTTTGCAGGATTGAGGCAGTGGTCACCCCTCCAAGGACCACATTCAAGAAATAAAGGAGGATTTTGCAGAATTAAGGCTGTATGCAATTTCTACATGGAGGCAGTTGGAGGATTTTGCAGGATTGAAGTTGCATCCTAACAAAAATGCCTAGGGAGTAAGGGTTTACATGTATGTCCAACTGAATCCAAGGCTAAGAAAATTGGAGCGAGATTTATTCAATCAAATATATTATTTTTCCAGCTCAGTGTTGTCTGTTCTTTTTTTTTTAATTTAAACTCTCTCATTCTAACTTTCGTTTTCATGCTAAATTGTCTACTAGTTTCAGTATACGGTAGGGTGAAATTTCACTTGGTTGGAAAGACAGAGTGCTGCAATTGATTTTCATTAATTTTCCCAAACCCTTGCCATCGTGGCTCAAGAGGAATGCAAATTTGAGAATGGGAGCGCAACATGGTGCTGAGAAACGTCTGTCAACAATCGCCAATCTTCGACTCTAGTACTAGAGTACTGTCTGGAATAAATATTGAGCTAAAAGTAAAAGCAGTGAAGAAAAATGTTTAAATGTAACAAATGTGAAAAGAGGACCCGTGTTATTAGATCAGATGCAATTATTTGATCTTGAGAAAAACGAAGATGATCTTTGACTCTTGTACTAGAGTACTGTCTGGAATAAATATTGGGCTAAAAGTAAAAGCAGTGAAGAAAAATGTTTAAATGTAACAAATGTGAGAAGAGGACTGTGTTATTAGATCAGATGCAATTATTTGATCTCGAGAAAAATGAAGATAATCTGTCAAATTCACAACCTACTTGTTCATTTCAGGTGAAATTTGTCAGGAATGTTACAGATTTCAGGATATTTTGTCTTTATTTCCCCAAGGTTCAAGGTCACAGTGGTTTAAACAATAGAAAACGATAGATCATAGGGATTAATTCATATAAAACCTACAGAAAACACTAATGAATGCCAATGAACGTTCCATGTGACCCAAGTACCAGTACATGTGTACATGTAATTCAATGTTAAAAGAGTGATGTTATGTCATGGGAACAGTCACGGTTGCGGGGCATTTGTGTTTGTAAACACACCTGACTTGTTCCAATCTAGTTTTCACTTTTTCTTGGCTTGTCAAAATGTTGACTGAGTTAAATATAATAAGTAATAATGTAAAGTGTCCTCATTCTAAAAAAAAAGCCCTTAATTTTATACTTTTGTTCCGATTTTATTTCTCGTTCATCCAGATGTTGACTTAGCAATTAGAAACCCTCATCTTAAGTCCTTACACCAACTTTTAACAATTTAGTTATAAATTTTTTCTCGGCCCGTCAAAATGTTGACCTGCCGAACATGAAGTCTTCATCTAGCAACCCGATCCCACCCTCATCAGAATTCATTATCTCGTCCAGAGTCTGAAGAGGCCTGACCTTTCCTCTTCTGATCATCCAACTCCGCTGCGCGTTCTCTTTTCTCCGTGAATGAATAAACCTTTCCATCATGTTCTCGTCTCTCCCGTCCTCTCTGATCTCCTTGGCTCGGCCGTTATCCATTATCGTAGCCATGTGGCATGAAGAAGCCTCCTTGATGACCTTATGGTAACAGAGCTTTTTAAGACATGACCTCACGACTCAGGAGTGTCATCCGTAGATCTTAATCAAAAGAGTGTCTTCTGGATTCACTTAAGACAGTTTTGGACACTTTTTATCCTCAAGCATTAACTTCAACCCTGTAGTAATTTTTCACGGAATTAGTTTAAAGTTACAAAGTAGAAAAGAAAAAAACCCAGTGGTTTCAGATTTCCAAATTCCTGATTGTGTTGTCGAGTAATGATATTAAATTTGGTTATTCTATAAAATGTTTAAATTTGAGGATATCTGACAATAGAAAATAATACCTAGTGTAGATGTACATCATAGGTCAACATAAATACTTTTGGAAAAAAAGACATATTTTTAAGTTTTAAAGGAAAGATTCCCGTATCTGGCCATCACTAATTTTTCCCTTCTGTGACCAATCGGCCATCAGAAAGTGATAATATGTCCTAAAAAGTCAAAATTAGCAGGGAAAATATTGAAGTATTTACTGAGAAAACACAAGTGATGGCCAGATATGGGAATCTTTCCTACATGTAAGTTAATTTTTGACATAGTATTTTCAATTAAAAACGCAGACCAATCCGAAAGGTCGATTCTCGATTGTACATTGGCAATACCACCTGTCTCCATTATTCTCCAACAAAATTGCGACTGACTGTTATCTTCTAGTTTTATGTGACTGCATCATTCATGGAAGTGCTTCAAATGGTCTGTATTTAATAGGTCATTTTTTCTGGGTTGCACAGTCTAGCAAATGATACCTCACACAGTATGAAACACGGATGGATGTACAGCATATAATGGAAGAGAAATTGTATAGAAAAAGACGGGCATGCATTTATACTCATAATGTCTGTGTATCGGGGTACGTACCTCTGGCTTAGGTACAGGGATAAATTTGTGACAGTCTGTTTTCAACTTTGAAAGAATTATTTGCTATTATGACATTTGAGAGTGTTTATAAGAAACGTAGCTTATTGAAACAAATTTCCAATGAACCTCGCCTTTCGGTACACGTTCGTGTCAAGGCTCATTTGACAAGCAAATAAATCCGAAGTGTTTCTCTGGATCAGCAAGCCAATATTAGTTCCAATGACTTCCTCTGACTTCCTCTCAGGAAGTTAGTTTAGTCAACTCCCAACTGCCGAAGGGAATTAAAACAAAACTCTTGGGCTACAAGCAGCTTATGCAGTGAAGCTACAATCCCGGCTAAAATGGTTGGGACACTTGGAAAAAACCATAGCCTCCCACGGTCACCCACTTCCTCCGCTCCCCTGGTCAGTGTTGTTCTCTCCAGCTGGATGGAGCACACGTACATCGCGCAATGAGAGACAACATTGACAGGGGGCCGTGGGATTGGGGACCCAACGAGATTTGGCCAGGATTGTCGCCTGGTCAGCAGTGGCCAAGGGGTCCTGGGGCATGTTAACCCCCTCGCCTCCTACTCTACCCCTCCCCCCTCCTCCTCCTTTTGACCCCCCATTTATGCCCTCCCCCTTCAATAAGTTCTACCCTCCCCTGCAAGGGTCTCTGGGGCATGCAACCATGGAGCATGGAGCTATTAATAGCTCCATGCCTGGAGCAACCCGGTGTCATCGCCGTCACCTCTCAGATGCCCCTCAGTTCTCCAGCTGTTCTAGGTACCCTGAGGTGCCCCAAGGTGCCCCTAAGGTTCTCCCAGGTGCAGCCACGATGCAACCCCTGTAGTTGCCTCTCAGATGACCCTCAAATTCCCTAGGTGCCTCCAGGTACGCCAAGGTGCCTCTCACCCAAACAAGTTGCCCCAAGAAAGTAGGGCCCTAAGGGGGAAAAAGAATAAATTGTAGTCACTTCTTGCCAGAACACACCCGTATACATTTGTACACATGTACATTGATGTAAGGCACTTTGAACAACTGTGCTGATCATAGCCTGAACTTCAAATTGCATGTGAATCTCTCCAAGTATGACAGGGTTTGATGTACAAGTGCATTAGAACATGGAACAGGATGTTGTTTGTTCAAGGAATGACTTGAGCTTGAGATAAACCAGCCCAGATCTTGACCTTTACAGGCGGAAAATGCCAGCAAAACACATCTCAAGGCTTCCTCCATTTGTCCATGTGCGTGTACATCAGGGGTCGATTTAGAAAATAAAAATTACCGGTACATGCTCAACTGAGATTTTCCTTGAAAATGGGCTGAAAAACAGAAAAAAAATGCATGCACAGGCAAAATGTTACATGCACAGAGCCAAAGTTACATGCCTTTGTGTATTTAAAACCCCTCTAAATCGACCCGTGTACATGTACATTGTTTGTTCATGCAGTGAATTTGAAATACATGTCGTTTTGTACATAATGCACATTGAACATGGTCGTGATGTTTGGTAATTGAATTGAGCGAAACCCTCGCGAATGTATTGCAATGTCCTTGGTTGAGTATGTAAGCTTATAAATACAAAATGCTTGGATACTACGGTAGGAAAGAAACTGAAAGATTTCACAGGATGCATACACATGTATGTATGTATGTTTTTTTAAAAGTTAGAAGGTATCGAGTAGTATTACTTAGAAATGCCTATGACTTGACTCCCCTTAAAACTTTAAAGCACACAACATGTACCAGTACATGTACATGTTTAGACATACATGTACTGTACATTGTACATTGTACATGTACATGTACCTGTTCAATTCTGTGGCACGGATGTCAGAGGTTTCGTGAATTTTCTTGACTAAACACAAAACCTCACAATTTGATTAAAAATGTGATCCAGTCATCAATGCACACTTCAGTCCTCTCTAAATTTTGACCCCCCACCCCCATAAAGGTATCCGTTCCATGCTGTGGCATTGACATTTAGGTCTACCCTAGACAGTTTTACGACCCATCTGGGTTCTAGCAATCTATTACCTATGTCATTCACACCTTGTCACAGTTACTAATCCTACTAAAGGGATTACAAACATCGTCAGCACAGAGAGAAATCGGAATTGGATGTTGAACATATGTTTCTGGAGCTGAGTTATCAGAATTTAGGGCTCTGTGGTGATTGAAAATATGAGAGAAGTTTCCTCTTTAAAGGGAAAATACAACATTTGCAAACATCGAAAAATAAAACTACCAAGTTGTTACGAAATACCTTACTAGGATGTTGGTAAATGACATGCTAAAGCATCCTGTAAAATTATGGCACCTGGTGTGAAGCCATTTTCAAAAAATGGTATATTTGTATACATTTCCAACGCTGGTCGGCCGACCACCGTTGGAAAAACCTAACTATTTTTCAACTACTGCTCCAAATTTAAAAAGTTGTTTGCAGTCCAAATTTTGTTTGCTATTGGTTGCATGTTCATGAACGGGTGCAGGCCAGCTAGACTGGTTCCCTTACCTTACAATTTTCTGGTATTTTTTATCCATTTCATCTATAGTGGAGTCTGGGAACCAGACTACTTGAATATTTTTGTTTTTCTTGGTTTTTCCAGCATTTTCGAACACAAAACGTCAAACATGTCAGTGCAACAATATTTGATCTATTATACTAACCCCCCAAATAGTTCATTTCTGAAAATTACAGCAAAAGCCAATGATGTATATTCCCTTTAACCAGGAAATGAATTTAAGATTGAGGACAGGAATTGATAGGAGTGGGTTTTGAACTTTGCAAGATGAATAGACGCATTGCACAGCGGCCATCTTTGTGTGCGTGTTTGTTCTACAGGGATACCCTAGTAAATTAGAAATATTATTATTAGTGGGTACGAGAAAAATGCGGCTCGACAAAAGTTGCTTGTGGAATCACCATCTGGCACAGATCTGGCACACAATGGGGAATGCATTTCACTTCAAAATGTAAAATAATGACACAAAAGGGTCATATTATAACCAGTTAGTTTTTGTGAGTCGAATACATGTAGGTATCCTGCACGTATCCTTTTTGTGTCCTGTACCCAAACCAATTCTAGTGGTACCCAGTGTGTAGCATGTTTGTGCAATACTTAGGCCAAAAAAAAATAGTTCTGCTTCCGATTACATGGCGTTTGAAAATAGGGTAGGTAGGTAGGGAAATAATTTTTTTTTGCGATTTTTTTTTGTGTATGATCCTATGGAGGCGTCTGCGTGTAGTCAAGGGTAAAAGGTAGAAATCGATGGTTTTGGGTGTTTTTTCCTCATTTTTCCCATAAAAAAAATTAGGGTAAGGCCAAAAAAAAAAAGTCTCCGGTTTCTGGTATGTGCGCGCGTCGCCGTAGCCATGCGCGTTGGCAAAATGAAAAAGTTTTTTTTTCAATGAAAGATGATGTTTCAAAACCGCCAAACTCACTGGTTTGACTGGAATCCTGCTGCTGCCCAATTTTAACGTGTTTTTAGATTGGGTTATGGTCGAGAATAAGCTTTATGTGGCCTCTCTGGACTCCCATATATTTCCACTAAGTTTAGTCTGGCACCATTTGCAGTCATCAGCCGATATTTGAAGCAAAAAAATCAGGTAAAAAAAAAAAAAAAGCCGCGTCGCCGCACCACTTTTTGGGCAAGCTCCATACCAGAAACCGGAGACTTTTTTGGGGGGGCTTAAGGGCTGTCAGAATAGGGTAGGTAGGGAAACCGGAAGCAGAACTCTTATTTTGTTTGGCCTTAGTTTGAACACATGAACAGCACTTGCATGTGCCAACTGTTCGTGATGCCTACACTGTGAATGTGCCGGTAGTGTGTACATGTACATGAGCGCTATTATGATAAGTGTGACCACCATTTGACCTCGGGTTCTGATTGCCTCACAGAGGTCGCCCGAGGTCATCGAGGTCAATTGAGGACTTCCTGCTGGGATCTCAAGCAGGAAGTACTTGGAAGTACGTTGGGTTTAAAAATAACGTCAACAAAGTATCGGCGGTATGACGGAAGTCGACATGTGTTGCGCAGTTTGGTTGCCTTCTTCTTGCTGCATGTACTTGGCATGTTGTACATACACAGACATACATGTACATGTACATGTACATGTGTACATGCAACATACATGTACATGTACATGTACATGTGTACATGCAACATACATTTACATGTACATGTACATGTACTGTACATGTACATGTGTACATGTGTACATGCAACATACATGTACATGTACATGTACATGTACATGTACATGTGTACATGCAACATACATGTACATGTACATGTAACATACATGTACATGTGTACATGCAACATACATGTACTGTACCGGTACTCTTTCAAAAATTGAAACTTGACCCTTTCACTCGCTAAAAGTAAAAGTAGCCACCGGATAATTTTGACTGAAAAAATACTCTGTTAAATTGAAAGAGTTTGAAACGAAAGGACATTACTAGATGGAAAGTCAATATGCGATTTTAACAAGTTTCACTTGCATGTCCCTGGTTTCATTCTGATTTAAAGTGAATTTTCATTTTTTTGGAAAGAGAATCTAGTACTTTGTATATTTTTTTGGCCGTCGTCAAAATTATATGCATTTCATGTAAATATTAAGTAAATTATGATATCGATTTCAATATTCAAAAATATTCGGATATTAAATTAACATGTAGACAAACATTTAGGCCTGGGTTGTGTTTTGGCTTTTTTTTATTTGCTGAAAACTTTTGAGTTCAAGAAAAATCTTTGAAATCAATCTAAAGGTGGTTTACAAAGTAGTAACTCATGGATTATTGGAACGATTTAGCAGATTCGAGACCAATGGAAATAAACAGTTGATATTTGTATTCATGAGGCCGTATAAGAACAGACAGAAATAGACAAGCAGACACGTTAAACTAAATTCCACATGTTTTTGCAGTCGCAAATGATTCATCATCGGGTAGATTAAGCAGATTTTGATGATCTAATAAACGTTCCGAGTGGACATCAGGGCCACAATCATGTAACACAATCTAGACTGTCTCTTTCCCACGTCCTGTAATCTCGTCAATCGGGTCAAAAAAGTTCGCGTAGTGAAAACATCTGAGAGTAAGCATGGCGTACTGTTTGCGGGAATGACCGGGGTTCTAGTTACGGATCTTAAGACGAATTCCTGGGTAGCATGAGGACTGCATTCTTGGCAGTCCTGAGATGGTTGAAGACGGGACGGACGACTGGGTAGCGTTTAAAACCACAAGATTCCTGGACTGATTACAGGAATGTCAATTTAGCCGGACAGTGTACATTTAAAAGATGCTCTTCCTGTGTTCTTCAATACTTTCATTTTTTTTTCTCCTAACAAATTCTCAATTTATGTTTTACTTCAGCAAAAATAAAACTGCTCTAAAAAGTAACCCTCTAAAAAGAGCCTTTTTTGGGTTGTTTTGTTCTCCAATCCAGCTTGTTCTCCAATTGGCAAATTAATTTATTGTTATCTGTTACATTCACAATTGAACAATTTATGTCGTTAGAAAAACGACAATTAAAAAAAAATTGGAATGAAACTTGAAAAAAGTAGAGGAGAGCATTTTTAATATTATGAATAAAAAAAAAATCAATTTTTCCTCAAGTTACCGGCAAGTCCTTTTGGCTTGCTAGTGACAATCGACCAAAGACCTGATTTTTTTTTTATATCAGAGTTAAATTTATATGGGCAAACTTTCAAATACGGATGGTAGTCATTCCAGAGCAATTAAGAGCTGCAACGGTGATTCAGTTTACCAAATCTGCACCAAATTACTGCCAAATTGTAGCCCATCTGAACCATATTTTGGTCAATACTAGAACTGATGTTGAAATAAACCGAGTCTGATGGCCAAGTGGCCTTGGCTTGAACATTTCCGCTGTCGTGCATGCCAAATGCTCTCCTCGGGGCAGTAAACATTCTTGTATTTGATCAACATTGTACATTTATTGGCTGTAAAAGTGCAATTATGAAGCAGCTACATGTATGACCAAAACGGTATGTGTGGCTTTATTCTCGGAGGCAGTTCTCTGGCATTATTTACTGATGACAAGTGTAACAGGATATTGCATGGGAAACTGTGGTACATGTACATACCGATACGTACTCTATGTACATGTACCAAAAGCATGGTACATGTAAATGTTATGAATGCGCATAAGGCCCCCCAAAAAATACCTCGGTCTCTGGTCAGCGTGCGCGTCGATTTTAATCATGCGCGTCAACCTTTTTTTTTTTCAAATTAACACGGAAGCTACAACAGCCCCCTCTATTGCCGCACCTCCTCAAATTTTTGTACCAAGGAGCACCAAGGAATGGGGAAATTGCACCAAGGCAAATGATAAAGGGCACCAAGGCAAATTATGGAGGACACCAATGTATAATGAGGACACAAAAAAGCAAAATAGTACCCACCTTGTCTGTACAATTCATGCTTGAAAAAAACAACAAAAAAAACCGCGTCGCCGCATCAATTCCAGAACTTCGGTCTGACCAGAGACCAATTTTTTTTTTTGGGGCCTAAACTTCCTTTTCTTGTTTTTGTTTGACAACTTTTGGTTTATCCGTGCTGTTTCATTTGTTTATTTTGCCAAGTGTTGGAACATTGCCATTTGTAAACAAACAAAAAAAAGGAAAGGAAATGTTATGCACTTCTTTTTTTCTACCAACTTAATTAACCGTTAGAACCTCCCCACTCCATCAAAATCCATCCCAACATTTTAGTGGATTTTGGGGGACTTGGTCCTGCAGGCCTGGTTTGACTAAATATTGATGGAGTATGATGGACTTGGGTCTGGAGGCCTAAAGCAAAGCATACATTGGAAGCAGTGTGATGATGGATTTTGGCGGACTTGGTCCAGTACTTTGTAAAAGACAGTAGGACTTAAGGTTACAAATGTTCATAACATTTCCTTATTCCTTTGAGAAGTAATGACTTTATTAGGCCTACACACTGCATGATGGAGAATGGACTGTCCTGAAGTTACTTTATTGACTAAACATGCACAGGTTCATGAAGATTTATCCAAATACCATCATTTCCATGCTAAGGCCGAAACCAGTCTTAAGATCTTTGCTCCAAAAACGTCAGATTACAGCTCAGCTCACATTGTTACAGTGTGTATTTCTACAGTACATTTGTAATTTCTAGAAGGCTTGTCACTAGGCTTGCAATTCGTCAGTAGTTTGACCCTGTCATGATCCCATTAAAAGCCCACGTAGGTTGCTTCTGGCTCCACTGTGTGTTCAACTACAACAATAATTTACTCTCCCCGTGTCAAAATGCCCCGCGCTTGTTTATTTAAACCGTTTGACTTCCAGGAGTCTGTCATTTTGATGGGTTGATTTTCTGAACTTTGGTGAACAGGTTGTGGAAAAGACGAAACACTCTAGTCAAACGTGACTGGAGTAATTTATAAAGGACTTGGGGGGAAAAAATAGGAGTTGAAGTTTTGCCTGGAGTGATCAGCAATACATTCATGTGAATTTAATATTTATGCTTTGGAAAAGTACCATAAGTTATGTTTTCAGGTACTAGTAGTAATACCTCTACGTGTTTTGGTATGTGGACATTAGGGACTATTAGATATTGTACACGTACGGGATACGTATGCGGCTCGGAAAGAATGACCTATATAAATCACCGTTTTGGGTCAGGATTTCACCAGACGTACAAATACATTTCAATATTTTGATGTACAATGTATATGTAACATGCACATTGGCGGGAGTGTGCCCGATGAAATGCCAATGCGATGTGGTGATTCAATTGGTCACTTTTTCTGGGCCTCATACCGGTACCTTCATCTACCATAGAAGCACCATTTCTAATGGTCCCCATTGTGTAATTTGCAGCCTGCCGATGCTGCAGCATTCTAGAGACCTGTTTTTTTACACATTGTACAGGTCACCATGAGGAGAAACATTTTTTTTCCTCTGTCATTCCAAAGCTCTACTTGATGAAGTGACTGGCTACTTCTCACCCATAGAGGGGGCTATTGCATCTGATAGTAGAGTGGTAGACAGTGATTAAAATATAAAGGGTTAAGTTTTTATGGTTTGCTTGTTTCTTCTTCTTTTTTATGCCCCGCGGCGAAGCCGAAGGGGCATACTGTTTCCGCCTTGTCCTTCCGTGGGTGGGTGGGTGGGTGGGTGTGTGTGTGTGGGTGAGTTTGTCTTACATACGCAGTGTGGACTTCCGAACAAAAGACGTCCACATAATGTAGGTAGCACCGACGTTGTGTGGACTTACCCCACATCCACACAGTGTTTCCCCATTTCTGGAAAACAGGTTTAGAGGCATTTTTGGGTTAGGTTTATCTGTAGCAGAATGAAGAGAAACACTAAAGGGAATCATAGAAAAAAAATTGGGTTGAAAGAGTTTTCACAGTTTGAGAAAAATGAGTTTTTTCACTGGTTTTTCTTAACTACACGAAAGCAATGGAAAGTCCACACTAGTCATGTGAAACAAGTATGGGTGGGTGGGTGTGTGTGTCCGGACAAATCTTGTCAGCGCGATAACTTGAGAAATACTTAACATATGAACTTCAAATTTGGTTTGTGGATTGTTCTTGGTAATCCTAAGAAGCCTTTCGCATTTGGGGCCAAAAGGCCAAAGGTCAAGTTCACAGTGGCTAAAACAATAGAAATCTTGTCAGCGCGATAACTTGAGAAATACTTTACATGTGAACTTCAAATTTGTTTTGTGGATTGTTTTTGGCAATCCTAAGAAGCCTTTTGCATTTGGGGCCAAAAGGCCAAAGGTCAAGTTCACAGTGGCTAAAACAATAGAAATCTTGTCAGCGCAATAACTTGAGAAATACTTTACATGTGAACTTCAAATTTGGTTTGTGGATTGTTCTTGGCAATCCTAAGAAGCCTATTGCATTTGGGGTCAAAAGGTCAAGTGTCAAGTCCACAGTGGCTAAAACAATAGAAATCTTGTCAGCGCGATAACTTGAGAAATACTTAACATATGAACTTCAAATTTGGTTTGTGGATTGTTCTTGGTAATCCTAAGAAGCCTATTGAATTTGGGGCCAAAAGGTCAAGGGTCAAGTTCACAGTGGCTAAAACAATAGAAATCTTGTATTTATTCTGAGATTATAGGGATTAGGGATTAATTCATATAAAACCTACAGAAGACACTAATGCTGTCAATGAATGTTCCATGTGACCAAGGTACATGTAAGTTGATGTTAAAAGAGTGGTGTTATGTCATGGGAACAGTCACGGTTGCGGGGCATTTGTGTTTGTAAACACACCTGACTTGTTTCAAAATGAAGTTTCTTACATCAGCAGAAGTGTATTGATTTCGCTGAAACCTGTTTTGCTAAACGTGTCTGTCTGCAGAACTATTTTCAGCAATCATTTTCATTAACAGAAATATTTGATCACACACTTAATTTGTCACAGATTTAGTCAATTTGTGAAAGACAGGTATGTGTAAGACTGAAAGCTTCAGCAACATACAAGTTTGGAGGATTGTTGAGGATTGAGGGCACATGGACATTCCGAATCAGTTGATTTTGGAGGATTGAGGCTGAACGGTGTTTGAAGAAGAGGAGGATTTTGGAGGATTGAGGATGGTTCCTACCAGTACCAAAAAGGCCTAGGGGGTTAGGGTTAACCCTAGCTGCCCCTAACCCTTTAAAATCCAACTGCATGTTTTGTTAGATTGAGTACTGCACTAATATTAACTGATTATGCTTTACATGGAGTTAGGCAAACCGGTACAACCATAATCAGAGTCCAACAGTTTGGTGTATGAGTTGCCATACAGTGTTGGATTTTGCAAGAGTGAGGAAGGTTCCTCACTCGAGGGGGTTAGGGTTAAGCTTCTTGTTATACACCTGCTTTTCCCTTCAATTTTGAATGTAATTTTTTTCGATGCCTTTTGTTTGCTACTACAGAAAGAAGAGAGACAACAACCAGTGGTGGGAGCTCTTTGATCCCAAGACCAAACGGTTCTACTACTACAATGAAATGTTGGAGAAGACAGTCTGGCATCGGCCACTCAACTGTGACATCATACCCCTGGCTAAGCTACAGGTAAGCTGATTGGTGAATTGAAATAATTGAATATGTAACAGGTGTGATTGACCAAGGATGTGAATTCATACCCCTGGCTGAACTCTGCAAGCTGATTGGTCAGTAGAAATAATGAATATGTAACAGGTTGTGTGATTGGCCAAGGATGTTACTTTATACCCTGGCTGATTTACAGGAAAGCTGATTGGTCTGAAATCAATGAATGTAACAGGTTGTGTGATTGGCTAGAGAAGTGTGGCTTCACACCCTTGGCTTGATTACAAGTAAGCTGATTGGTCAGTAGAAATTAATGAGTAACTGACAGATAATGTGATTGGTCAGTTGAGGTAAATGATGTAACAGGTCGTGTGATTGGCCAGAACACTGTGACATAATACCCCTGGCTGAACTAAAACATGCTCATGATATTTTACTTTCGAAATAATTTGGAAGTAATTATGATAGCGATAAATAGAACATAGGATGAAAGGTTGAAAAACTGGATGGATAAGAATGATTAAAACAATAAAGTTTAAATTGCTGGTACTGTTTAACGTCTAATCTGGTAATTTTCACCCAAATAATATCCAGGTAAATTTGTTCTGTGCACTCATTGGAATTTCACTTGAAAATTCTGAGAGAGAGAATTGTTAATAGCGCCCCCGCTGTTCAAATTATGCCAAGATCCATACACACTGGCTGCAGTCATTGTACATGTGCATGTCTTGAGGAAGTAGAATTTGCTGTGGGATATTTCGAATAGCGCCCTCTATTGACCTACTTGACCAATACTTCAACAACGACCATGACTCATTTGGAGGGTTGCCAAACATTTCCCAACTCAACGCAGAGAAAAAAAAATGAAAACGAAGAATCTGTTCTCGACAGTGCCACTTGATCTTCGGCTGTTGGAGTGTCCTCCTCCCCTATCCCAAACCAGAGCCCCGCCCACCCTCTTCATTAAAATACAATTTGCCGTTGATATTTTAATGACGCATCATTACCTCATCGTCCTTATATTAGAATCCTTGCAAGCGATGCCGCCAATCTCTGTAATTTCTTGAGAAGCCCATTCCGCACGACTGCACCCATCTTCTGCGGCTTAATTTATCAAAAAATCCCATCTTTTAATTGCCCTAAGGGGATGGAGCTTTGTATGCGGAGCTTTAGCCGGTTCCCACTCAGGTGACATGTAGTATTTGCATGCCCAGAGGCCATGGCATGGGCACCGGGGATCATCAGAGCTGGGTGGCCGTGCCTCATTTAGTATTCAGTTTTAACGCCCAATTTGAGAAACTTGCATAAATGATCACGCTGCGGGAATTTTTCTGTTTTCTTTGCCAAGACCCATATTTTTATTTGAATCATAGTCAGTTTTCCTAATTTGTCTCATTGTAAATTCATATCGACATGTTTGTGTGATAAGTAGGGAATTCAGAATTGTCTTAATTGGAACCATTTTGTTATTTCTCAAGTGTATTTTTTGTTTCGTTTTGTTTTATAAACTTGAAGAAATATTGGGTTTTGTATTGGTAAAAATGCCTGCTACCAGTCATCAAATTTATAACCGTACCTGAATATATTTTTTAGTTCAGTTACATTCTTAAAAAAAAAGAGAGAAATTAAAAGCCCTCCCCCTCTACTGAAAAACATTATTCTTCTCCAATTTATCATGAAGCTCATCACTGTAAAATAAATTGTAAAATAAAATTCACATAAATCGAATTTTCAGCGGAGTGCGCAATCAAGCCAAACACATTCACAGATGTCAAAAAAGTACACGCAGCATTCCATCATCACCCAATATGAAACACACTTGACATCCGAGACTGACATGAAAACCGTGTCGATTCATGCATCGTTTCCAGGCATCGATGGCACCTGATTAACATCAACCACAGAGGAATGCCCAATCTATTTTTAGACTGGAGGCTTTGCCTACTGATTAATATGATTAAGAAGTGTTAAGTGTAATCAGTTATCTATTTTTTCTTCGCTACTTATCACTCCTCTGTGTCAATACAGTTTATTAATACCTCTAATCGTGTACTTCCTGCGCAGTTTGTCATATTTTTTTTTCACAAAGGGATGTATGTGTTGTGGTGTTGATGGACAAAAAATAGTGTTTTCTTCAACGTGTTCATCTTACTTAAAATACATCTGACTGATTTGAGAAAAACTAAGCAAGAAGCACACAATTTGAACAGAATTATTTCATTACCTAAATATCTACTGCACTAGGCATTTCTGGCAAAATAACTGAATTTGTTAACTGAAAATCCCTTTTTATTAAAAAAACAAACAAAACAAGTCTTACACATCAATTGAGCGCGGACAGTACATGTACATGTACAATTTGTTTTTGGAGGGAACATGCCTATGCTTTTAAGACTGATTTTTAGTTCTCTGATGAACGGCCTTTTTTCCTTGATTTTAACCAAAAGTCTGCTTACAAGATATTTTGTCTTTAAACATTTGTGACCTACTGTGGCAAATTGAGGGATGTCTCCCAAAACCATGTTTTGAGTAATGGATACACTAAAAAAATCTTGTCAAAATCAATATTATTGTGTTTTTTTTCCGTATATTTGAGTAGCCAAGGTATCCAAGATGCACATCATGCCTTTTTGTAACTTTTGTGCGCTCTGAATTTACCTACCCCATTTTGATATGTGCTAATAAAAATATTTGTATTCATAAACATACTGAACAGCATACCATCACATAATATCCTAAAACTCTCCAACACTCTCTTAAAAATTCCTAACACGTACTCCCATCCCTGACCACGTGGTCTCCCCCAGCCTCACCCCAAAACACGTGTACAGACGACACAATCCCCACCGCACGCCGTGGAACAACCCGTCCCCAGATTACCCCAGGGACGCTCTAGCTTCATTAATAGTAAACGACCCATTTCCATTCCCGCGCTCATCGCCACTCACCCCCCCCCCCCCAACACAGACACACCGGTCGGACGTTTTCATGAATGGGACTCAAGCTCGTGTTACTATCGCCCGTCATCATGCTTAGATCAGTCACTGTCTCGTAACTACGAACACTAAACCCAAGATCCTTCGACTGGAGATATCCAATTATCCACCGCGTGAAACGGTTGCGGACGAGCCACTCAAGCATCCGAGAATCGCTCAGATGAGACCACGTGCGCCGGGTAATTTTCCCCAAGACAAAGCCACCGTGAAATTTGTTGGAGATGGCACGCGCTGACTACTTTGGCAGAGAATTCTGATAAAATTTACGGTCGGCGCCTTCTTTTCTGCATCTTGGAATGTTGTTGATGATTGATATTTTGGGAATCTCGCTATATTTGGAATTATGGAGTTTATGTGCTGTTTTCAATACCTGCTGTCGGTAAGAAAGATTTGAGAAAAAAACCCCGTTATTTTCTGTATTTTAGATTATTATTGTGAAAGAGTTTTTGCAAATGTGATTTTGCCACCATTTTTGTTATTTTTCTAATTGAGGATGAGTACACTTTGTAACGAACCAACGCTAGACATACATGTATTTACATGAAAATCCATCCACGTGTCTGAAAACTTGCCAAAATCTTGCATCATACCTTCTACAAATGTTTGAAGTGTGGCAAATATGCAGCCAAAAGTGCACTTGACCTTTACTTGAAACGCTGGCCAGTTGCAGGGTAGCATAGATGCATGGAAGAAAGGGTCGTTATCTTAACGCAGCTTGAATGCAGTGATGTGTCACTCAGAGAGGACATCAATATTTTTGCTTGCATCCATTTGAAGTGCCAAAAAAACGCCCTCTGTACAGTGCATGTGAAAAAGCTTTAAATTTCAACAGAAATCTGTATGTACATCGTACAATTTTAACAAGAGCTGTACGTAGAAGTGATGAATCATAAAATGCATTTTGCAAAAATAATTCCCCTCAAAATAAGGACTGAAATAGAGCAGACCAATTGAAAACATTATTGTTCAAAATTTTACACAGGCTTTATTTTCTGAGGAAATAGGCCTAACCTTGTAATAGAAAAGGCATTCCCTCGGATTGGCTGAACTAGGCTGAATATGACAGACACATTCAACGTCCGCCCCACATGATGTTGATACAGATGTCTTGAGATGACAGAAATCGATGAAAGAGAAAACACATCATGTAACTCGGTAAATCCCTCTTCAAATCGTTTCTCCAGACTCAGACATTTTCTCCTTAAAGCCATGTTTACATTGCAATTCTAACGGTTACAAAATCAGGGTTTTATGGTTGGCTAGCGGCCAAGGGAACTTTTATGTCTTTGTCATTTCCGATGTTTTTTTGCAATTTTGGAAAGTAAGTTCAGTCTTTCTTAAGTAGTTAAGCCAATCCCCCCACCAAAGAAAAGGAACAAAATTTGTGGCCTGAAATTGTGTAGCCATTGATTCAGTGGTGCGGAAATGATCGATGAGATTCAAAACTGTTTATAAAAGGAATGTCACATTGAATTTGAAAGTGCTTTTGACGTGGTTAGGCCAAAATAGAAGTACCTGGGAAAAAAAGACCTTAGATTTCAGAATTTTGAGGTCGGTCTGGTGTGGGCAACACTTTTTTTTCAGGGGGGGGGGGCTTTTTATGAAGGCTTTGTAGTATAATTTGTTAGCTGAAACTCTCAGACAAGTTTTTTTCCACAAAGAAAAGAGAATGGGGAAAATATATTACTAAAATAGCCTTTAAAGCAAAGAATGTTAGTGTGTGGATAAATATGTGTTATACTGTACTGCAATGACTGGCCATGATCCTGAAATTTGGAAAGCTTAAAAGTCCTTGACAGGTTTGCCCCTTTAAATTTAAAAACCAAACATGAGTCAGTAGTCCTGAGATGTCGAAGCCTTAAAGTCTTGACAGTTCTGCTCCTTTAAAGCCAAACATGAAACCACGCTCCTGAACCGTGTTGATGAAAAACTGTCACATTGTTTTCTCGTGCAGCTCTTCCCAACTCGTTCAAGGGTGTGTGATGCTCGGTAAATCAATACGCAAACCTTGAACAACATGTTGTAAACCGTCTGCTCGTTGATTTGGCCGGAGATTAGCATTCAACTCCGCATCGTGTTTCACTTGCTTGTTACATGTAAAAGCGCTGCGATACGTGTGCTACATTCTTGTGGCGCACTGTGATCTGTTATTCTGTTTTACTCCCTAGCGTTCCTACGAAGAAAAAAATCAATAACTTTTGCCCATCCTTCAAAGGAAACAACACTTGTAAAACACGTTGTAAGCAACTCGAAGGTTCCCGCTATCAGACTTCAAATGAAGAGTTTTTTCGCAATAAAACAGTTATCTCCATTTTTCTCCTTCTGAGAAAATCTGCTCTTAAACATCACAGCGCCCACTACTTGTACACAAATGTGGACTGCCCATTATAATTTATATCATTATCTTGAGAACGCTGGAAAGTTTTATTTGAAACAGAATTTACATTGTTCAGGAAAAAAATATTATTTAAGTGGATGGATTTTCCCTATTTTTGTAAAATTGGCTTTTATCTGCTTTTGAAAATAATAGGACAAACGATCAGCGAAATAAGAATCAATTGCAACATGTTTTTACATGAATTTGCAAATTCACAGTTTTTGTTGTCTTTCAGTGCTGCTCAGTTTTTGGCGAAAATATTGCACATCCGATCCTTCAGGAATTTCTTAATGAGTTGAGCTGATGATTAGGTTACCAGGCAACCAGCATGTTGAGGATATAATACGGTCATATTCACTTCCTTGTAGGCTCATGAATATTCATGAAGCACTTTGAGGGTTGTATTATGCGTAATAAGGTTTGACTCCCTTTATTGTTACCTGATTCACTGAAGTACAGATTATGATGCCTGCTTAAGGTTTAGCTCTAATTTGCATATGAGTTGTGATTTCTTGGGTGTCGATCAGTCACACCCAGTTATTGCGTGGTCATATTCGTGACAGCTTCAGAACGTTTTTAATGAGAAATTTTCAGATATTCTCATCAAGTTTAACCGATACTTTTTGATTTGGGGATTGTCACAGGAGTGTTTACTTTTACCACCAGTGAAAGTAAGTACATTTGTAATGTTTGTATTATCATTTTTATAGTAGTCAGCTTGACTAAAATTTATTCAAACAGAAATGTGTTTAGATCAAACGGTTTGTGGGTTTGATTCGATCCATTGCATTGATAAAAATGAGTAACTTGTTAGAAATTTGTTAAACCTTCATGTGGGTTTTGAGGTTAATTTCCACCGAAATTTCTTACAAAATCTTAAAATCAAATTGCGTGTTTGTTCTTCCGTTCCTCAGCTCTGCATGAATTTCCCCTGCAGAATTGTTTTCCCGTATAAAAATTGAATTAATTAAACAAAATCAAAATCAAGTCAAAAGCAGTGTGTTTCTTAAGCATTAAATAAATCTTTCATATTGACAAGCCAATCTCGCTGTCTATGTTTGCCAAGGTCTTAGATTTCTCTCATACAGGTAGGACTGATGAATGAGAATTAATATAAACCCATTACATTCACGGCATGGACAGAAGGGTGCGTAATATTGACAATCGGAGATTAATTACTTTGAGTGGTCTGGCCCTCGAGGCAAAATAAACCAACCAAATTTCCTCTCGGTATTTATTCAGGTTTACACAATTAGGGAAAGAGAAATATTAATTCAGGAAATATTATAATAAACCAACCAAATTTCCTCTCGGTATTTATTCAGGTTTGCACAATTAGGGAAAGAGAAATATTAATTCAGGAAATATTATAATTTTGCATTCATAAATACCTCAGACAGTTTAGCTATTCCTATTGGTCGAGAGCCCGTCACGTGGCCGGTCTTAAACAGATGATAAAGACATGGCTAGCTGGTCTTAAACACTTTTCCAGTGTCACAATAAAATGTGGACTCCTAAAATTCCAGTGCCTCTTATCGTTTCATTGGTTGAACGTTCACAATCCTCACGTAGGCATGCGCAACACTACCAGGGAGTCAGAATTTTATAGTTCTGAATTCAAAACGCAACGCGCCAGGTGCGTTTTGCGCGACATCGCGCAGAACATGATACGCGCGCGTCAATCTCCATAAAAGGGTTGTTTACATCTTACTCGCCAGCTGAACACTCCATTATTTTGCAAGAGGGATGTTTCAAAAAGCATAAAGTGAATTTGTTGAACAAAATCGGGATGTTTTGAACGAATTATATGATTTTTTCTTACCGAAAAGGTATTTATGAATGGGAATAAATATGTGCTCCGTCGGTATTTATCACTCTGTTTAAGACCACTTAGAGCGCCTCCGGCTCGGGTAATTATCAGCACCCAGACTCTAAGTGGTCTTAAACAGAGTGATAAAAACCTCCAGAGCACACATTTATTCCCTTATTATAATTCATGTACCGGTAGATATCTACCAGGATATTGCTGAAAAGTCAAAGCATGTTTTTGTATACTCCTGTCTGGATGCAATATATCTAAACCATATATCTTGAGTGATTATTTTTATGCACATTGTTTTTATCAAGGTTTTTTTTTTTTGAAAAATTTCTTTGTTTATCAACAGACCACATAATGTGAATTCCTTTGCAGAGCGTAACTGAAAAAATTCCATTTAAGTTTAAGCTGACACTGAATTACATCGATCATAAGTACCGGTACATGTAGATATTTCCTGGCACCGAGTTCCCAACCGTAGAAAAAGAGGAAAAATTAAAAGAATTTTTGAATGTAGGAGTTGAGGAATTCATCGATTAAATTCTGTGTCTTTGATAAAAAGTCTGCTCTGTTAGGGAACAAAAGTTGATTTCTGGTAAAGTGAACGTGTACTGTTAATCAGAACTGTGTTGTAAATTAAATTTGCATCCCATGTTTTCAGATAAGAATCGTATATTTTCTAGAATAGAAAATGGAGTTTTGACTCCAATTTTGCAAAACAAATAAAGTGACAGTTCTCACCTTCAAATGTACACATGGCTAAAACCACAGTTGATAAATTGGACAACTTAACCTAGTAGCCCTCATACCGCCCCAAACTGCCCTGCCTGTTAATCCTCATACCGCCCGAAACTACCCAGCACTCTATGCTTTGATTGATTTATGGAGGAGTAAATAGAATGTAACACAATAAGTGCAAGTGCTAAAGGGTTAAACCATAGACAATTTGTAATTATGTATCAAAAAGGTGTAATTTCCTTAAATTGTGGCGTCCTAAAGGAGAAAGAATGAAGCAGGAAGTGATGACATTCCACAGAATGACTGTTTACAAACACGTCAGCTAATGAAAATTCTCTGGTGAACCACAATGTGCACTCGAGCAGTTAGTCCAGTCAGAAGCAGTACGAGTCACATCATCACTCGCTGACACTTAGACTGACTCAATTTGTAACTTAACTCCCCCCAAACGCAACGATGTCACCCCCTCCAACACGGTGATTCATGAACTAATGGCTCGGTGGGATGAGGGTACGCAAGCATGAATATCAGGGGTCAGAAATGTTTAATCAGATCATCTCTCCACCCCTTTAAAAGCTTTTTTTGAGGAGTTTTTCTGCACATAATTGGTGGCTTATTTAAAGATATAGTCCATCATTTGTAATTTGTGCATTTTATTCGTTTGAAGCAACAAAAGTGTTCAAAATCTAATGAAGGATACTGAACAACTAACCTGATGAAGTTTCAGCTAAGCTTCAGCTGTATATTCTTAGAAAAACAGCATTCTAGGATCTCAATTTCAAATCAAAAGTTACTGAATTGTGTTTTGAATTGTTTTGAATTGCAGCTATACGCGACATCGCGCACTGATCCGACGAATTATAGCAACCGCGCGTGTGCGTCGTGCCAATGTTGCCCGGGTGCTTGAACTACTAATGAACTACTAATTTAAATTTTCCTACGGTACGTCTTAAGACGGTGCAGCACCGTTGGAAAGGCCTTCTTTCGTTGATTACTTCAAAATGACAGCTTGCCAGAAAGAATAATTTCACAGGGAGTTTAGTTCCCTTACTATCTTTCAACCAAGTTTGTTTTTCAACAATGATTACGCCAGTTACTTTTCGGATGGCTGCAAATGATGGACTATAGCTTTAACAGCAGTGGGCTGTTTCAGTGGCCCTTTGAAGTGTTCAAATGTAGACTTCAAACTTCACTGTGATACACTTGGCAGTACAATGTACTTTTTCTCGAAAAAGCAATTTTGCACAAAAATATAAGCTGTGGTGAAAAATTTATATTTGGTTGTTTTTTAAAAGAGTGTGGCAGATTTTCCAGCAACGAAGGACTTTGTCGTTTACACGGTTAAAATTTGACAAAATTATTCAAGGAACTTTACAAAAGGTTACCTGAATGCTGTATAAAGTAATGGAAAGAAAAACACAGCTTTGAAATACATGTTATTGAGTACGCTCTTTTAACAACAAAATACTCAGCAACCAAAACAATTTCTCTTTTTCGTTTCAGTGCAATATGCACAAAGGTAGATTTTATTTTTGCTTAAGTGGTGGACTTCTGATAGCCTTGCTTTCTCAATTGTAGCTTAAATTGTCAATTTATGTAATCTGGCAATTTCATCTAGATATCTCAAAATTTACAATGACTGTCCAGGAAATCCCAGCTCAGGGTTGCAAGTCCACCTGTAATTGCCTCACTTCAGGAATTTTTTTTATCGGATGCGTGTTTTTTCCCCTCAAATTTCAGGCTGAAATACAAGCGTCCATATCATCGCTTCCATTCATTTGACAGGCAAAGTGATTGAGTAGAAACCAAGGTGTTTTAGAGTGCCAAGCATTCGTCATGAATATTTAGGGTGGAGTTGTACCGGTATGATGACTGCTATTGACAGTGCAAGCAGGATGCATCAGCAGGACACATCATGAGAGCAAACATTTAAAATCGGAGTGGGACCGGGAGGGGAAAGGGGGGGGGGGGGAGGGGGGTGTGATGATCGCCCCCTAATGGACTGTTTGTGTAATCTACCTGATAAAGTGGTTTAAAGAATAGGAGTGAGTTGCAAGTGATGCAGTGATAGATTACTATTCTAACCACAAAATGCCCAATTTATTATAATTTGTTCGTTTTTTATTATTCTTTTTTTTGGGGGGGGGGCTGGTTGAGTTGACACCTGCTTTCCTGTTTAAGATTGTTACATTACATTTAAGTTTAAAGTAAAGATGTGTTAATCTTTTGTTATAAATACTTTGTGTAAATTTGAATGCATCGATATGGACTCTTTATTTTTAAAAACAAAACCAGCCAGTACATGTATTTCTCATCTAGATCTTCTCATTTTCGTTAATTAATGACCAAAGACAAACAAGTCTCAAGTCATGATTTTGTGCAAGTTGAAGTTTGCAGTGTGCAATTTTAATTATTCAGCAAGTGTTAGTTTGCCTCTTTTTGCTGTTGCACCTGATCAGGCAAAAAAAACCCCACATAGTTCTGCCTCCGGTTTCCCTACTTACCCTATTCTGACAGCCCCCACCCTAATTTTTTTATGGGAAATATGAGAAAAAAAACACCCAAAACCATCAATTTTTACTTTTTACCCTTGATTACACGCAGACGCCTCCATATGATCGTACACAAAAAATTTGGCCACAAAAATATCCCTACCTACCTACCCTATTTTCAAATGCAATGTAATCGAAAGCAGAAGTATTTATTTTTGGGCCTTTAGCGTTCACGACATTTCTGTAGTCAATACTACCGGTAGTATGTATTTACAGCAGCCAGCACTATAAATTTTCAATGAGGACACTACTCGCATCATAAATATTTATAGCATATTTACTTTTTTTTGCGAACGTGGTTTTAAGATGCTCATCGATTCAACCTTTCCGGCACTCCTTCACCCAGACTGGATGTCCTCAATTCTGTCTCTTGATTCCCATCCCCTCCAGACATGACGGCCTCACCCCGGACTCAAAACACATCTCAGACATAAAGTCTAAGGTTTTATCCCGCCACTTTCACCTTGCTGGCGCTAAGACATTAGTCAAGTAAACATGCCGTACAAAAAGTTGCCATAGCATTGCATTGTAATAGCACTTCAAAGGTAAATCAACATTAGGTTTTTGCCCTTTACCTTGTATACTCGGTGTTTTACCTCCCGAGTGAAAGATGGAAAAAATCACTCGGGTGGGACTCGAACCCATGACCTCCTGCTTTCTAGTGGAGACATCTTACCACTTGACTACCAAGCTTATGGGATCGATTGGTTGGTTGGAATCTAGTTCGAAACTTCAACTTTAGGTAATTTGTGGTTGAACATGTAAACATGACTGGTTCACTGTCTTCCATTTTTGAGGACAATTTCTCTTTATTTTGTTTTTGCAGACACTTAAATTGAATACTGAAGTGAGGCCAGATGACACGGAGTGGGCCAAGCAGCGACAGCAATCCTCGGTGAGTTGAATATCAGAAACTAGTCCACAAAGAGTTTATTTCTGAAATTGCGATATACAAACACCAATTTATATACGCCGATTTGTTCCCATTTATTTGCTCTATTCTGGCTATAAAAAAAAGAACAATTTCGATAACTATATACTTCAATGCAAATTACATGCAAGAGTAAAATTAGGCTAAAAATGAAGTTTAGAAAAAGTTTTCATTCCGGTTTTTACTATTAAAAGTTGACAAATTGCCAGATGTGGCACGGTCTGTAGGCTCTGTGCATGAACAAGAGAGGGCGCTGTTGAGTCAGAAACAATACGATGAAGTATGCGCGAATATTTTATTCTGAATGTACACGGAGCCATAGCAGCTCGTGTTGAGCCTAAGGCGTCATCGTCAATGCGTTTAAATGTCTCTCCCAGTGGTCTCCCCCAGACTCTCCCTCTCTCAGCCTTGAGGGGGTACTTGCACACAGAGTCTATGGGCTCCGTGCACCAACAAAAGAGGGCGCCCTTTTACCTAGCAATGACGTCCCATGGGTGGGACATTTAGCTGGTTGACGTGCACCATTCCTTGTGTGTAAAGCACATACACCAGGGGATTTGTACTATGAACATGCAGTGGTACGTACGGCCGCGCGTCGTGGCAAAATATTGCAGTCAGGCAAGATGGCGTCGGTCGGTCACCCCCAACTGTGCTGTCTTTGCCGTTGAGGGGGTACTTGTGAACGGAGTGGATAGGACAATATCACTGTGGTAACACGAACACGCAGTGGTACGTACGGCCGCGCGTCGTGGCAAAATATTGCAGTCAGGCAAGATGGCGTCAGTCGGTCACCCCCAACTGTGCTTTCTTTGCCGTTGAGGGGGTACTTGTGAACGGAGTGGATAGGACAATATCACTGGGGTAACTACATGTAGAGTGTGTCTTGAGTCTGCACTGTGAATCTACTGTATAACCCGCCAGCGCATTCCTTCATGTCGCATGACTCACGTGTTTTCATTGCAAGCGACGCTCGGTCTCCTGAAGGCGTTGATCTGTGATGATGATTATTATTGTCAAAACTACTTTCAAGTACGTGCCCTTTGGCTAATGGTGTAGAATCGGGCAACGAATTAATGAGTGATGGTAGCCTAGGATGTGTGTAGGGATAACGACATCATGCATGTACTGTACAGAAATTGCAGTCTGAATTTCCTCTCTTTACGGATCGTGGCGCTCAAAGAAGAGCTGCAATCTTATAGCTGTTGGTAGAAATCCAAAATGAGTGTGAAGGCATTGCCCAACGGAATTGTAGTCATTGTATGACAAATGAATGTCTCGGGCAACTCATTGACAGCAACTGTACAAATCTGTTGTTAAACCCGTTAGTCCTTGTATTACCCCAAACCACCCGCCTGTTACTCCTTAAATACCGCCCTGCAGCACCCCAGCATGCTATGGTACCGTAGTATGGTTTTATCAAGAAGGAAATACTGTGCAGTGCAGTGTGATACAAGTGCTAATTGGTTATTTATGTGAACATGTGCTTAGGTTCTAGATTGCTCAATTCACAATTGGCTAATTTTTGGTATATTTTTAAAAATTGTCTTATTAAAGCAACGGCACCGACAAAGACGAAGCCACAACAGGGACCGACGCGGGGAGCAGCGCGACAACGTCGCCAACGCTGCTACTGAGGGTCTGATAGAGGAGCACACCAGGGTGGCGAGAGTGCAAACGGGACTGGACCTAGGTTTCACAAACGTATGGACTCGCTGGATGAAAGGTAAACAGGGCGTGGCATTAGGGTGTGGTTCATGGAGGGCGTGGCTTGGGGGGGCTTAGTTAGGCAGGGAGAAAAGGATACTATAGTTGGGGTGAGAGTGCAAACGGGACTGGACCCAGGTTTCATAAACGTATGGACTCGCTGGATGAAAGGTAAGCAGGGCGTGGCATTTGGGTGTGGTTCAGGGAGGGCGTGGCTTGGGGGTGGGGCTTGGTTAGGCAGGGAGAAAAGGATACTATAGTTGGGGCGAGAGTGCAAACGGGACTGGACCTAGGTTTCACAAACGTATGGACTCGCTGGATGAAAGGTAAACAGGGCGTGGCATTAGGGTGTGGTTCATGGAGGGCGTGGCTTGGGGGGGCTTAGTTAGGCAGGGAGAAAAGGATACTATAGTTGGGGTGAGAGTGCAAACGGGACTGGACCCAGGTTTCATAAACGTATGGACTCGCTGGATGAAAGGTAAGCAGGGCGTGGCATTTGGGTGTGGTTCAGGGAGGGCGTGGCTTGGGGGTGGGGCTTGGTTAGGCAGGGAGAAAAGGATGTTATAGTTGTGGTGAGAGTGCAAACGGGACGGGACCTAGGTTTCATAAACATATGGACTCGCTGGATGGAAGGTAAGAAGGGCGTGGCATTAGGGTGTGGTTCATGAAGGGCGTGGCTTGGGGGCTTAATTAGGCAGGGAGAAAAGGATGTTATAGTTGGGGTGAGTGCAAACGGGACTGGACCTAGGTTTCACAAACGTATGGACTCGCTGGATGAAAGGTAAACAGGGTGTGGCATTAGGGTGTGGTTCATGGAGGGCGTGGCTTGGGGGCTTGGTTAGGCAGGGAGAAAAGGATGCTATAGTTTTGGTGAGAGTGCAAACGGGACGGGACCATGGTTCCATAAACATATGGACTCGCTGGATGAAAGTGAAGGGCGTGGCATTTTGGGAGGGCGTGGCTTGGGAAGGGTTTGGTTTAGTGCCGGTGGACAAGAGATGGTTCTTCAACTAGACGGGACCTGTAACCAGTTTCAGGAGGTCTTGGGGAGGCACACTGGATTGCACCCGTATGGCCAGAAGTACCGAGACTGACTCTGCCAAAAACAAAATATGGATGAAAACATGACTGAAAAAGAAGAGTGGACACAATTTTAACATCAATTTTTTGTAAAGGGCCTTGCACCCCCCCCCCCCAAAAAAATGGTCTGAGTAAAGAGTGATTCATAGCTGTCACGCGTTCGAAGTGAACTTATAAGGAAATCACATTGTTGCTTTCATTTTGACTTGCCTAACATGTGCCCTGGTACATCATTGCCACATTCTAGAATGCAAACTGTCGGGAAATTGCTTCATTTCCAAACAACAATTCCGCAATCGTCATGTGCCGTGATCCAGCAATCTCCGACATCTGCTGGAGCCATTAGACCAAGTTGAATGTTTGCTTTAGCCTTCAGAGCTTGCCTGGTACTTTCCCCTTCATTATTATATGTTGAGTCATTGTCCACAAAGTAACATTCAATTCAATTCAATTCAATTCAATTCAAGAAAACATTTATTCCATACTCCTTTAGAGAATACATCCATCAATAAATAAGAAAACTGGTAAATAACAAGATAACAGAATCCATAAATGTGTCTCAAAGAAAAGAAATATGAAATATTGTGAAATGTGAAATATTGTAGTGTATTCCCCTTCAAAATGTATGCTTGCAAAAGATGCATTCGTAAACATATGAATGGTCAGACTTTTGCTTCATAGCTTTTTCTTATTAAAAGTAAGTCGTCACTATTTTTAGATGCTCTGTGTTTTTTTTTTTTTTTTACACACTTTACAATTTTGTTACATTGGTAATTGTAATTTATCAAATGCGAGGGAGATACGCAATGTTGTTTCCACTCCTCAGATTAAACAGATCCGGGGGGGGGGGGGGGGGGGGGGGGGGGGGGGGGGAGAAAGAGAGAATGTATATTCAGTAGCTCATTCATCCGCCCCATTTATTAAGTGAAAGTGGTAGCAAAATTATAAAACTGAAACCACAAAAAAATGTGCTGAATGTTCGTAAACATGCACTGACTAGAGTAACTACAGCTTATAAACCACCTCCGTAAAGTGGCATCATACATAACATTACATTGTGACATGCTAACGCATTATGGCAAGTCTGAAAGTCCCTGATTACTCCTTGTGTTTCAAATAAACGGCAGTCGGTATTGGGTTAAATAGTACAATGCATAGACGAGCAAATATCTGGGCCCAATTTCATAGAGCTGCTTAAGCACAAAATTTGCTTAAGCACGAAAAAACATTGCTTAGTAAAATCACGTAACCTGCCAAAACTCCATGCGATGTACATTGCTTGTGACTGGTATTTAGCTGTTGTTTACTTAGCATAACAATCGAGTGGAGTTTTGGCCGGTAACCTGATTATATTAAGCAAGATTTTTTTGTGCTTAAGCAAATTTTGTGCTGAAGCAGCTCTATGAAATTGGCCCAGCTGGCCCCCAACAAAAACGGCCAATAACCAGTTGAAAAAAAGTCCACTTCGTAAACTGAAACAAAACGTTAAAATCTCACATAACACAAGTAACGAAAGTAAAAGTACGCAATGAAGTTTCCTGTTTTGGTTTCCCTCTGATGTTTTGTCCCAACCTCGTGATACTTGCGGGGAAGTACTGTCTGATGTTATTATTTTTTTTGCGTTCCCTCCAGGAAATTCATCAAAATCCACCAGGAAAGGAATCAGTTTTATTTATAACAGTCTGACGAAAGTGCAATAAAAATTAAATTCCCTGAATTGCTTAATAACCGCTATCAAGTTTCCCGCTTCATGTAATTTCCATTTATATCACAGTCACGAGCCCAGTCATTGATATAAAAAAACAGAAAGAATGTAATAAATGAGTTAAAATCCAAACAAGAAGTCCAGTTGAACAAGATATGATCGCGACTGATGTTTCAACAACTTGAATTTTGCTGAAATCGTTTCATGTTTGATTTGCCGCTCGGGAAAGTTATCAACACTGCTGCTGACTATTTCTGTAATGTGATCTGACTGCACTTCTGTGCAGAGTGATTTTTGGACTACACAGTTTTAAAAAACTGTAGAAATAATGACGCGCTTTTTGAAAAATCCACGTGTGAAAGTAAAGAAGGCCAGCCAGGGCACAACAAAGTGGTAAGACTTTAATTAACCCTAAGTACCTCAACCCTTCAAAATCCGACGGTATGTTTTGTTGGAATCTGTTAGAGGCCATGGTCGTTGACAACAGTGCACGTATACCCATGTGCAACGGTCCGTGCTCTGTTGACTGGTTGACAAGTGTGAGTTTCTACGCTTTTGATTGTGCGGGAACCAGCAAAATCTGTTTTGTACACGGTCGTAAATTGGGGACCTTCGTAAATGGGGACCATATTGTTCTCTATTGCTCAACGTCCCCTATGGAATGCAGAAATTTTTTAAATAATATTTCCCTTTACTGACAAAATTATACTGCAGTCATCCGGGTACTTTTCACAAAAGCAGACAATGAGCTGATTTATTTGTACGACCTGGAATAATAATACTGCCTGATGGATTTTGATGGAATTTGTAGGATCAGGGAGTTTTTTTGGGTAATCGTTGCTGCCAAGTAGTGAAACAATAGTGTTTCATAACTTGCCAGCTTACCTACTCCACATGTACAAATGTAAACCCTGATTGTGGATGATAATAATAATAATGTATCGGAGTCGTATATAGCGAACGTATCTACCAACTATTAGGTACTCAAGGCGCTGGAGATATGTCTATTATTAAAGAAAGCAATTGTTAATTCACAAAACCATTCTTAGATTACTTTATAAACCATTTTGCCATAGGATATGATAATAGGATTTTCTTTTCTTTTGTTTTGTTTTGAACCAGGCATATCCACTCCTCGCCCATTGAGAACCGTCGTAAACCCACCCAGGCAGCTACTGTTCCACCCCCTGGTCTCTCCCATGGATCTCCCCAATCCAGACGAGGTTATCGGAATCCCCTAGACCAACAGCAACAGGCTCTCTCCTACCAACAGCAGCAGCAGCAGCAGCAGCAGCAGCAGCAGCAACAGCAGCAGCACGGGTCGTTTGAGCAGCTACGACGGCTACGTTCAGACAGCGAGCCACTAGATCCCAGCTCTCACATTCTGATCGGCTCGGAGAAGCGTCGCCGATCGTCTACGGACAACTCCCGCATGCATCACCATCCAGGCTTTGAGAGACAGAACTCTGGTCGAGGTGATTCCTTACGAGGAGTCGACCTCTTACGTAGCAGCGGCAGGTCCTTTGAGAGAGATGGTTCTCCGCCGACTGGGTACCAGCAACGGGGTTCTCCACGATACCAAGACGGGGTAAGCGTCAACTCATCCTCGCAAGGAGATATGTACAGGGATGGTTATGGAGGGGGAAGCCCCCAATTTGGGATGTCTTATGGACAGGGGTATCCACCGCACCCGCAAAATAGACATTATCAACATGAACGCTCAGACAGTCAGTTGTCCATATCAAGCCAGCATTCGATAGGGAGCGGGGTCAATGTAGGAGGGGGCGGGGTCAGTGTAGGAGGAGGCGGAGAGCACCAGCATCATCATCAGGAGGAGGGGTCACCAGTCAGGACTGTCCAAGACGACATCCGTAAGCCCGTACCCTCCCCGCGTCTGAAGAAGAAAAGTAAGATGCCACGGATGGGCTTGGGAGCAGTTCAGCATCACTCTCAGCCCCCACCTCACCCCTCCCCGACCAACGCCCATGGCCAAGCCCCACACCACACCCAACAGCAACAACAGCAGCATTCCGTTCCTGGTATCCCACACTCGCAGTCCGGAGAACGCTTCCAACAGCAGTTCCAACAGAGCCCCCCTCCTCACCAAGCCCAGTTCCAACCCCAACTCCCTCCCCCTCCGCCCATTAGCGATTTCCGCTCCGGCACGCCCACTTCTGCCACCACCGCTTTCACCTTCCCCCAGCAGCCAGCCCACTACCCCCACCCCTATCCTTACAACCGACAGGACTCTTTTGAAGCCTCGCCAACAGCAGTGCCCGTCACCTATCACTACAACGTCCAAACTCCCGACTCCAGTGCCAGTCAGGATTCTTCACCCCGTTAGAATCCTCAGACCTTCCTCATCACTACCCGACAAAAGAGTTCCGTCAGAACCTCCACAAGCACTCGGAGAGCCAGCTCTCTCAAACCTCCCAGCACTCATTATCATCTCAACACTCGGACTCCTCCCTCCGTCAGGTCACCTCGGACTCTCAATCCTCGGATGATGTGCTCCGAAGCAGCACGCCTCCCAAACAATCCAAACCTGACAATCAAAACATCCCCTCAACACAACAACAACAACAACAACAACAACAACAACAAGCTCCTCAATCTGAAGACTCCACATCTCAACACATCTTCTCCAAACCCGGCCAGGTCCAGAAATTCAAAGCCAAGCAGAAGCCGAAACGCATCATTGACGACAGTCCCAACCCCATCTACGAGAACCTTGACTTCATCCATCAGAAGCAACGCGAGGACCATCAACGAGTCCGACTACGAGAGCTAGATCAGATCCACTACACCACTCTAGAGCCTCCCCAGGTCCCACCTAGGCAACGGAGACCTCTCTCTGGAATGCCTCCGGCGATGAGCATCATACCCAATGGTGACAGCGAGGTGATCGAAGAGGGACAGTTGGATCTGAGGGACGATGGATCGCAAGAAAACCTCAACAAGAGCTTCGATTCAGATGGTAAGCATTACAGGAACTAGCCACGTCCGAATTACATGGCTGCGGCTGCCAATTACACACGTGTCTATGGCAGCGGCTGAAGCCACTGCCCATAGATACACATTACAGCTAGCCACAGCCAGGTCATTCAGACATAGGCGTACTAATAGGAAGCCCCAATATGTTGTAATTGTAATTTTGTCAGACATAGACATAAGTGAGCCATAGAGTATGTTATAAAGTGGCTTTAACACAAAACTTTCAACCGACAGAAAATGATGATGAGCTCAAAGTATCCCAGGACGCACTGGTCTCCGAGGAGCTGGGTACCGGCGCAGATGACGGGACGTTAAACGACACCCCGGGTCAGAACGAAGTCGAAGATGATGATGATCAAGGCGAGACGGTCCACGAATCGTTGCGACGGAACAAGAAACAACAGCAACAGGACAACGGCTCAATGGTTCCTGGTATGCCACCGACGCTGGAACGGAGCATCTCCGTGCAGGACCAACGCCCATCCTCACTGGTAATAGGAATGGTTAAACCCCCCTCTGACGAGTGGAAGGTGGGTGATTCCGCATGCATAATTAATCGGTTCATGGGTGGCCCCCCAAAAATCTGCATGAATAATTAACCACATGAAAACCCAGCTGGTTTCTGTTTGTTCCTCCCTATTTTTTTCTGGTCAAATTTTTAAATTTGATTTTGTTTGTTTGCTTTCGCAAAACCCACCCCAGCTATATAAACAAAAACTTTTCCTAATATTTGAAACGTTTTACATTAGAAACTTTTAAAGAAAAAAAGAAAAGCAGTTTTTGTGTTGCGGTCAAAAATTATTTGCTACAATTTGAAAACGGTTGCAGCATTGAAGTATTTTGCCATTCAGACTTATTTGCTCTACAGTTAATTTTGCAAAGGGATTTCAGTTTTGCAAATTGTTTTGCGTAATGATGGCTATTTTTTATTTAAAGAAAAAAAAAACCATTCATTTTGCCCGAATCATTTCAGAGCTGTTTGCTTACAAAAATAAATAAATGAAACATTAAAAAAAACTTAAAATTTCTTCAAAAAGTTTTTGGGGAACATGCATATTTGATCCCACCTTCCACAAGTCCCAATCTTTCCAGTTTTATTTTTGTAAATTCTATTACTTCTCTCGGTGGTAAGTTGTGTAGGGCTCTTCTTTTGTTTGGGATTAATAGCAATATTTCAGATAATATTAAATAAGATTTGAAGGTTTGCATGTTAAAGATACAGCAATAAGATTACGTTTTTACAGGCATGCAACTTTTCCTCGGATCAGCTGATTTCCTCTTTTTTCACTTCCAATGTGTGCCATTGAAAATAGAAAAACACTGTACAAAGTCTTGGAAAGATGTGAATTTCCTCTTTTTTTGTGACTTCCCAGTTGCATGCCTGGTTTTAGGTTGCAGCATGTAACAAATCTCTTCTGTGAGGTTCAGTCCAGAATCTTCTTAATCATCTTAGTGTTTATATACAATGTAGTGCTTCCCATCATATCAACAATCTCAAAGCGCTTTACAATTATTACCCTGGGTAAGATAAAATAATATTAGATACGATAATAAAATTCCATCTTATAATAATTATTACCCTGTTCATCCGGCCATGAGACACGTGGCAGCCGATATCAGCGCTCAATCGGTCCTCGACCCTCACAGGTACCCATTCATACTCCTGGGTGGAGAGAGGCAATTGTAGCTAAGTGTCTTACCCAAGGGCACAAACACCATGTTCCTGGCAGGATTCGAACCCACGCACGGCGTTCTCTGGTTGAATACAACCAGAGAAACAGTGTCCAGACAAATCAGCAGAGCATACTGTCAGAAATGTTGTGTTGGCCCCGGCTTTTTCCAGAACCTCGCATTCCCACAAAGAGATTTGTGGAATACACGTGTAGGTGCAACTGCAAAATGTGTCTGATGAGGCTATATAGATACAGTGTTAATTGAGATCCAGTGACAGACTAGTCCATCTGTAACGCCCACTTGAGCCCATTCATACCCTTTTAAACCCACATAACCTGGATAAAACATATCCAAGCCAACCCAATTCAATCTACTTATAAAACCACTGCAACCCATCTGAATCGCAGCCCAGCCCAGCCCAACCCAACCCTTAATTTGTTTTTTTACATACATGTTGCATTAGTTCAGTGTTTGCTTTTTTTACAAAAATCTAGGTAAAAATTGATGCTTTCCCTAACAGTGCTAAACAATTTTTTATTAGAAGCTAATGAGTGAATTATGCAAATCTCCCATCTCCGATTCTCAATATTTAACTCTGGAAAAAAAATTGTACCTTGGATTTAAAGGTTTTTGCCCTTTTGCACAACCCAATTGCACACACATCTGGAAAAGATAGGTCGTTGTTCAGGAAGTACTCTCCTAAATTGGTGTTTTCCTTGATTATATCGAGCTGATATTTCCGGCTTTGCAGATAATCTGTCGTGTCAAAAATAGAAAAGCTGTACTGGCAATACAGGACTTAAGAATTGGTCAGGATTTGAGCGCTTTGTCATGTTGTCGGCATTTTAAAAAGAAATGAGGTGATAACGGTACTCGACTTGATTTTATTGAGCACAACTTCGTCTCCTGAGAAAGTAGTCTCTTTGTTTTGAGCTGGTCGCAGGATTACGCATATGAGTGTTCTTATTATCCGTGTAGCAAATGCCATCGTCGGCCATGAATGTTATTAATGCTTCTCAAGTATCGGGCTATCTTGAGCAAATCTGCACCCTGGGACCCTGCAAAAGCCCCAAGGGTAATTAGACATCCCTTGGACCCCCTCCCTCCCCCCCCCCCCCCCCCCCCCCCCCCCCCCCCCCCCCCCCCCCCCCCCGACTCTGTCTTTACAGTCGCTAATTTTGTTCAGCGGCCGTGAAAGATCTGCAGCAGGAAATGATCGATGAAGGACAATTTAAGCTCTTAATGAATGAAATTAACACCGCTGACAGCGAGAAGAGAGTGCCGTACAGAAACATGGCACATGCAGCTTAGTTGAAAGTCCTCTCTAAGGATGAATTAGGTAACAGAGAAAGTGTGTGATTTCTCGTTGCCAATCTTTGATTTATTCTCGACGTCGATGTTCTAGAACTAAAAAGACAAAAGAAGACAACACCCTTTTTAATGCAGGGTATTCCGAGAATTTGTCATTATTCATACCTGTTCTTTTGCTTCAAATTACATGTATTAGCACGCAACAATGCCTAACATTTACTGAAACTACAAATCCCTCCCACCCCCCCCCTCCCCTGAAAAACAACCCATACGCACTTCATAAAGGAAACACACAATTAACAGATAACCGGTAATCAGCTCTTTATAGCCGGTCCCCAAACCGGTCTTCCTTCCACACAATAGATTACCGCATCGGTGTGAGGTGAAAAGAATTTCTTGTCGGTCGGTTTTGGAGGACGTTGCGTTGTATCTGTGACAGGGCTTGAGTGGCGGGTACCACTTTACCTCCGAGATGATGAAAGAGTGAAGTACGACTAAGCTTACTTGTCGTCTGAAGTGATTTTCGCTGCTGGACTGACACACAAGACTGAATTGCCGGAGCATTGGCTTCAACAATTTGGTCTTTCAAATGTACTAAACTGATCTGAGTTCTCGTGGGAGTGTTACAAGCTTACCAGGCAGGATTCAAACTTCGACCAGCAAACCAGAGGAGTTGGTTCAACTAATGAATGACCCACTTTCAATGACCTAGTTGGAAGACAGTGCCTTGAATCGAATGGAGCAGTTTATTTCTTCACAGTTGTTATCAGAAGTTTGTCATCCTTGCTGCTAGGTTCTGACTGGGACAATTGCATCAGATCTTTTCTGCCAAAAGGAGTTTTTGGAGATGTAGCTGGAGTCGATGGATATTTTGTACTATAAGGATGAATAGTTATATTTAGTGATTCAATGGATGTTTTCTGCCGGAAGAATTTTGTGGTGTTGAAGCAAGCAGTTCAGTAGATATTTCCAGCCGTAAGGAGTTTGTGGATTTGCAGCGACGATTCGATGGATTTTGTTAACTTTCCAGCGAGTAGAGTCAGACGTGTCTGTGTCATGATCCAGCAGAGAATCTGTGTGTGTCTCTTCGGAGAGATTTACGTCGGCATTCACATGGTATACAACCGGGGACCGAGTCCAATTTGGGGACCTGCTAAGCACAGAAAGTATCCGCTTAGCATAAATGGGTCACTGGCCAAAATATCATGGGATGCATATTGCCTGTGACTGGTTCCCAACGGATTTCTGTTTAGCATATAAATTTAGCTAATCTGTATTATCTGCTGCACTGTTCCATGAAGTTGGGCTCTGATTTGAAATAAATTTGAAGTCAATATTTCTTCTGCTCAGAGAGAGCGTACCTTCAATCTTGTGGGCGGATCTTCCCATGAAAAAAATGTTCATTGTTCCTTTGGAATCTCGTTGTATTTTTGTACAAGATTTGTTTGGCTCTGGTCTAAAATGACTTTGAAGTCAATATTTCTTCTGCTCAGAGAGAGCATACATGTACGTTTACCTCGTGGATGGATGTTGCCATTATAGAAATGTTACGGTCCCTTTTGAATTTCATTGTATTTCATTTCATCTACAAGATTTGTTGAAAGCCTTATCAAATCCCACGTTTAGTCTGTAGTGCTGCTGTAAAAATAACGTTCAGTGTTTGCGCAATACATTTTGCTGAAGTGATATTTTTACACTCACATATTAAACTAGTAATAGTAGTGAGAGAAAGTTACTTAAATTTATCAAAGAAAGCGTTTTTTGAATGAATTTTTGAGGTAACACGTGAATGTTTTTGTTCTGTATTTTCCCAGCAAAAACATGGAACGGTCCCAGGTGCGATCAAGCCCAGCCCCTCCCTCATCACAATGGGACGGTCCAAGAAGCCATCGTCGTCGGAGAGTGACTTAGAGAACTATGCTGCGGAGAATGTGAATCGCCATAAGAAGGGCATCTTTAGAAAGAAGATCCCGCTGTCACAGATGCTGTCATTTACTAAGGTATGATATCGTGCTAGGCTATCCCATAGACTTAGCCTATAGTGTTTGCCCGTGGTGCTTAACCATGGTTTTATCCCATGGTTCTGTCCTGTGATACTGTCATATGATCTTAGGATGTGGTCATTTACTAAGGTCCGTTGTAGTGCCAAGGTGTACCATAGAATTGGCCGATGGGCTCCGTGCACAAGTACCCCTTCAACGGCCAGAAAAGGAGAGTTGGGGGAGACCTAGACTGGTTCCCGGTCCATCCACTGTGTATTTCGAATGATCCAAAGTTATTGGGGGGGGGGGGCGGAGATTAGTCTGGGAGACCATTGCAAGTTAAATTTGAATGTATTTGCGTGCTGAGGTCAAGTATGGCTGCTGTGAATCCGTCTCATAATTGGCTCGATTCTCCTCTTTGAAGCAAAAATAAGCACCATGTGGTTGTTACTGGTGTGGTGACAATCTGCTGAAAGGCAGTCAATCGTGTACGTTTGAAATTTGCCATGACAGGGCTATCTCCAGTATCACACGACCTCGATACCAAAGTGTTAAGAAACCCACGTTGTTCATTATCATTTGCATTTTACCATTCAAGTGCTAAACTCGTCCCTTTCATTTGGACCCAACTGCTATCCAGGACCCAATCAGGAAGCCCATGCTCCTAACCCGCGACAAGGTCGTCAAGAAGGAAGCAGTGGAAGTCTTCAAGCTGATCCAGTGCTACATGGGTGACCGAGTCATCAAGAACCTGACCCATGAGTCCGTCTCTCTTGACCTGGTTCGGAGGGGATGGACGGTGGAAGGTGTACGGGACGAGATGTATATACAAGTCTGTCGTCAGACCACGGCCAACTACTATGAGTAAGTCTTAGTTGGAAATTCGCTAACAACTGAAAATATTGTCTGAAAATGTAGCAGACCATGCATTAGCTTACCAGCTAAAATGTCATTTGATGCACGTTACTTTTAAAGGGAAGATACAACATTTGCAAACATCAAAAAACAAAATGATCAAATTACCATGAAATTCTTTACTGGACTTTTGGGAATGACAGTCTAAAGCATCCCGTACAATCACGGCTCCTGGTGTGCTGACATTTTAAGTAGAGTGGTAATTTTGTATCAATTTCCAACGTCAGTGTAACAATATTTGCTTTAACATACTATTCCTCCAAATCCATTTATTTCTGAAAATTACAGCAAAAGCAAAAGATGTACATTCCCTTTAACTGGTTGTCTGTAGACAAATTTGCCTGGCTACTTTGTACAGGAAACCTGTTGTGTTTCCTTTTTCAAAAAATTCCACGCAGTATTCTTGAACAAATCTAGCCCGTCTGAAACAAATGCGCTTCAACGTATTAGACTCAACCAAAAGATACACACACTATAGGTTGCCCGTAAAGTTTTATAATGTACGTGCACTGAGTTTGTAACAGGCCTATTCGGTAAATGCAGACGTACGTGT
The DNA here is from genome assembly GCF_015706575.1 of Patiria miniata. Classification (NCBI taxonomy): domain Eukaryota; kingdom Metazoa; phylum Echinodermata; class Asteroidea; order Valvatida; family Asterinidae; genus Patiria; species Patiria miniata. The sequence goes on along the minus strand of NW_024037057.1, from coordinate 9,483,160 downwards.
CAGACACTTTAATGAGCTGCTGTTGGAAAAGTGAATGTGATACATCACTAATAATGTGACATCTAATGAGTAGAAAACAATTACAGACCACACTAAGGTACCACCACCTTAACGACCTTGTTCATCATGTGGTCGGACGTACGCAGAGAATTGGATTTTTACAAAATTGCCCAACAGTGTCTAATAAGATATTCATTCCTTTTTTTTTGTAATTTGCAGTGACAGTTTACGTCGTGGCTGGGAACTGATGGCCATATTCCTGAACTTCTTTCCTCCCTCCATCCGCTTCTTCTCCTATCTGGAGGGCTACATCTACAAGCATCTCACTGGAGACTTTGATACGAGACAGGTACGACAAACAAGACAGTAGGGTCAATTCAAGCTGGTTCATGCTCGGCGCTAAAGCAAACGCGAGTGGGAGTTTGTGACGTTATGGCAAATGCTCACACTGTGAATTCCGAAAAGTTTAACATAATGTTCGGTGTTGCTGAATGTTTAAGGGGAGTTTGTGGCCTAGTGGTTAGGGTTCGTGACTCATGATCAGAGGGTCCGGGGGTTCAAATCCAGCCGCTGGTCATACATTGTGTCCTTGGGCAAGGCACTTCACCCCCACTTGCCCCTCTCCACCCAGGAGTATAAATTGGTACCGGCATTAGCTGGGGAGTAATCCTGTGATGGACTAGCATCCCATCCAGGGGGAGTAGAAATATTCTCAGTCGTTTCATGCTACTGAAACCGGAGATAAACGCCGGCCTGATGAGCCACATTGGCTTGGGACAGACTTTACATACTCGGCACTAAAGCCAATTTGAGTGGGAGTTTGTGACGTTATGGCAAATACTCACACTGAGAATTCCGAAAAGTTGAACATTATGTTCGGTATAAGTGAATGTTTGGTATAGCGGTGTTCAGAATAGCGACGTTTCACTGTAAGTGGTTTGATTTCGTCTTGTTTAATTTTTTTGTGGGGGGGGGGGGGGTATCTGGAGCTGGCAGCCCCACTACCCATGCTACTCCCCAGAGTACTGTTAAAAAGGTTGCTAGTTTTAGTTGGTCCTTTATAGATAGCCTTCAAAGATAACAAAGACTTGCTTTATTAACAGCATCCTCTGTAATAACTGAGAGATTTCTGAGTTATGTAAGGACTTCCTGACAATTCTGACTTCACTTTCTATGTCTGCAGGTTCCTGTGCGACAGTACGCTGATCACTGCTACAAGAAGCTAGAGAGGATAGCACAGACCGGCGCTAGGAAAGGCGTCAAGAAAATCACCCTTGAAGAAATCAATCTTGCCAAAGTAGGTGTCTCAATTCTAGTTCTTCAACTGAGTAAAAGCTATTCATAAGATGGAACCTTGCTTCGAGTTGATGTAAATCAATAGGTTTTGCCCTTCACAGATGTGTAAACACTTTTTACTCGGTGTGTTACCTCCTGAGTGAAAGTTGGAAAAAATCACCCGGGTGGGACTCGAACCCACCACCTCCTGTTTTCTAGTGCAGTTGTCTGATGACTGAGTGTACAGTGTTTATAAGTCGATGAAGGGCAAAATCTATTGATTAATTAAAATTTGTTGGGAGAGAATGCAAATTGATCAGAAATTAACCCCAAAACCCTGTAGAACCTTGTAAAATCTCAATTTCGCATTCTGCGCTTAAAGGTAGAGTCCATCATTTGCAGCTATCCAAAAAGAAACTGACAAAACTATTGTTGAAAAGCATACTTGGTTTAAAGATAGTAATGGCACTAAACTCCCTGTGAAATTATTCTTTCTGGCAAGCTGTCATTTTGAAGAAAACAATGAAAGAAGGCCATTTCCAAAGATGCGCCTAAAGACACATTTTTGGAAATTTCTGTTAGTAATTGGTTTTAATTCGTCGACTGGTACCCGGAAGCGTTGACATGACGCATACGCAAACGCGGTTGCTACAATTTGTCTGTTCAGTTTGGGTACTCAAACTTTCCCTCGTCCAGCACTAGAGGGCAGCAAACCTATTTTCTGTGCAAAGAATTCCTTGTCTTAAACTTGTCTTGGTTTTTCTTCTCAACTGTAGAACTCCGTCTTTCACCCTTCCCTGTTTGGGAACACCTTGGATGACGTCATGGAGCTACAGAAGGAACGCTTCCCAGATCGCGAACTGCCGTGGATCGCCGTCGTGTTGGCCGAGGAGGTCCTTCGATTGGAGGGAGAGAAGGTCGAGGGGATATTCAGGTTAGAGCGCCCTCTAGGGTTGAGTTTTGGAATCATAATTCAGTCGCAAGTCAGTTGCAAGTTGGTCGCAAGTCAGTTGCAAGTCAATCGCTAGTCAGTCACAAGTCAGTCACAAGTCAGTCACAAGTCAGTCACAAGTCAATCACTAGTCAATCTCAAGTCAGTCGCAAGTCAGTCGCAAGCCAGTCGCAAGTCAGGTTAGAGTCCTCTTGTAGGCTGAGTTTGTAGAGCAGTATATTCTCATTTAAATTTTATAAATAAATTGTTTTAACAATTGTTAAACTTGTTCAGCTACTTCAGTACCATGTTTTATCAGAATCTTTCTTTTAGCATTAGAAACTGCCAGAATCAAAACATGTTACTAATAATATTGTGGTCATTCTAGTCAGCAGGTATTTACTTGTCACGTTTGTTTCAATTTCCACAGAGTTCCCGGTGACATCGATGAGGTCAACGTCCTCAAGGTCAAATGCGACCAGTGGATCATGCCGCAGTGCGATGACGCCAACATCCCAGCATCCCTCCTCAAACTCTGGTACCGTGACCTGTACGATCCCCTCATACCCATGGAGTTCTACGAGCGTTGTATCCAGTTCTGTAACGACGCGCAGGCCGCACTGACCATCGTACAAGAACTGCCTGAGCTGAATCGGCTGGTGCTCTGCCACTTCATTAAGTTCTTGCAGGTTAGTTGGTACCCTGCTCGTGCTTCTCCTAGTCATTATCGATAGAGGGAGCCGCCTGATTTTAAAAAAAAAAAAAAAAAAAAATCGGCTATAATTACAAAAAAATCTATTTATATAAATCTGGAATTAAAAATAAGGTTTCTAAAAATGCAATTTTAAATCGGAACTTTAAGAAGTTTTGAAAAGTTGTGCAAAGAAATTGACTGGAGTAGGGTTTGAACTTGCGACCTCCAGATTGCTGTTCTGGTGCTCTACTAACTCGGCTATCCAGCCCTATGTATGTGGTTCCCCACTTGGTCAGTGTCTTTGTTCAAGGGGCGCTAGTCAGAAGCCATAAACCCATATATGCCATGTAGCCAGGGATCACGCCCAAAGTCACATGCGGACCAAGGTTATTAGATTATGCTTGTGACCATGATGACAGCAAAAAGTTTTCATCAATGGACAAGTTCAAACTCTTTGACCAGCAGATGTCTTTTTTTAAAAGGCTCTTTTGCGGTTTGCTTTTGTGTCTCTTATGAATGCAAAGATCCAACCTGACTTATTTTTCTGGCCACAAAAATTTCAAAATTTTTAAAGTAATTCCATAACTAAACATGGGCAGATTTTTTTCAATCAATGTTTCATTTAAAAGATTAACACTTTTGTATTGGTACTTGTACTAAAATAGAAATTTGAAAAGAAAGAGTTTTTCGCAGTGTACCTTGAATATTATGAAAGGATGAGCAACTGTAAGATTTTGTTGACACTCTTGACTTCTTTCTCCCACCAGATCTTTGCTCAAGAAGAGAACGTCGTCAAGACCAAGATGGACATCAACAACCTGGCCATGGTCATGGCTCCCAACTGCCTGCGCTGTGCCTCCGATAATCCCCAAGTCATCTTTGAGAACACGCGTAAGGAGATGTCATTTATGCGTCTACTCATCACAAACCTAGACACCACGTTCCTGGCCGGTGTTATATAAACCTCTCTTTCCCCGATCTTTGATTGAAGAAAGTGTGAGTTCCGTACACATTTTTTAAAGGTGTAAATCTTGTAGAAGGTTTCTTCGGAAAGTTTGAAGATGGCTGTTGGGTTTCATTGAGAGTTTTGCAACAGAGCACGTATTCTAGCTCAAGAGATCCATAGACTCCAACACCACGTTCTCGGCCATGGTGCATGGTATTGAGAAAAGGGCGCCCTCTTGTGATCCGTTCCGGAAAATCATTTCAGCCAATGTCACACTCCGGATAAGTGAAATAAATTACCGTCAAGTTGAGTGCCGTAAAGTTAAAAAGTGTGAATAAATCTGGTTGAGCAAAGAGAAAATTCCACAAGTACTTGAACCTTCTTTGATGTTATTTAAAAAAAAAAACCAAAACAGCTTAATTCTTCAAATTTATTTTTAAGAATTTGAATTTAAACGGAAAGAAAACTTAATTTGCCACCAAAGGCGTGCATATTTGACAAGAAAGGAGCTATAAGTAAAATTTCTCTGGGCAGAACACTGGACCAGCTATCCATGAGTACAAGGTTCAAGTTCTGTTACGGTCTGGCTCTCTTTGCTTAATCTCGTTCTGCACAAAAGACGGCTGTATCATACTAAACATTTGTAATAAATTACGGTGTGTAATATATTAAGCAAACAACCCTCATTCAATTGTGTACATTTTTTTTTGCAACAGAACAGCAGACGTGGGTTCAAATTTGCAAAAGTGTTGGGCCCAAGATTCTAATATTCTTACGAGCTCACAGTACCTACAAAGCATGTAACGAAAAGCACAAAATATTTCCCTGTATTCAGAAAGAAAATAAGCTACAGTGTTCACCAATTATGGAAATTAATGGTAAAGAGAACTGTGATTTCTAATTTGATAACAATTTTAATGCCTCAGTGCAGGTGGATCTTTCAAACAGGTCACATAATGTCCAGCTGGTTACATCACGTATCCTCTGCACAAGGATAAACGACTTCCACAAATTTCTGGTTAGAGGCGTGATATGGCACTTGGATCTCATGCATGCGTGTGCCCCAGACTCGGCGCACGACTGCAGTCTTTCAGTGGTCAAATTTCTGTCAGGACGCCAGCTGTAGGCGATCATGGCACGTGCATTGTTCTACATGTTCTATGCGTTATTCTGTGCGCGGACGCGGCATATCACGCATGTAGACAATCTGTTCCGTACATTTGGTACACAATTTCAGATGAGTCGTTTACCCTTGTGTAGAGGATCCGTGGTTACATTCACTTACTCATTGGATGCAAGAGAACTTCTTTAAGTGGCATGAGGAGCCACTGAGGGTGTGCTTGAGTAGCTCACACGGATCGACTCCGGTAAAGGCAGATGGGTTAATCAATTGCTCAAACGTGGCCATCATTATCCTCACGTGACCTACGTAGCCGACACCGTAGCCACTGACAAAACGCCCTTTTTGAACCAAGTCTTACTTTCAGATTTACTGCTTTGTAGCCAATCGTAAAAAGTAACGACGTCTGGCTGGAATTAGCGGCCTCTAAAGTTGCAACGAGCTCAGAAAATAGTGATCTTGGGGTCCACTTCAGATTCCGCTGTCCTGCCACCGTATTTGTCAGTTTCTTGAAACGAACAATGCATGTGTGTGTCGTACTTCCACCACTGACTCTGCCTCACGAGCAGAATCTGTGGTGGCTGACCTGGGTTAACCCCGAGAATGTCGTCAGAGCTAATAGAACGGCACAGGGCTGACCCGAGTCGACCCGGGTCATCTAATCAAACGCAGCCTAAGTCTAAGAAAGGAAAAATGCCTGAATTTGAAACTTTAGACTGTTTGTACTTCTAGCATGTTATATAACTCAACTTTGTATCCTAAGTAAAAAAATAATAATAAAAAAATCAACTTGTGTATAAATGATTGGATCACTACATATTGTTATAAATAGTTGAAGTTATGTGAATTGTACAAAGGTCTGTAGAGCAGATGGTAGCCATTTTCTTTTTGGTCAAACTGGTTAGCGTTTTATAACTTGAGTTAGTCAAGCATGGCATTGTTTGTGGATTAAAAATATAAAACCAGTTTACAAAATTTAAACCGGTTTAAAAAATTTAAATCGGTTTACAAAATTTAAACCGGTTTAAAAAATTTAAATCGGTTTACAAAATTTAAACCAGTTTAAAAAACTTAAACTGGTTTAAAAAATTTTCAACTGGTTTAAGCACGGTTTAGAGGGAGTTAGCTGCCTTTCAACCAGATTACCATTGTTTAATGCTCAACTGTAACGGTTAACAACGAACCCTCACTTTTGAAAAAGTTTAAAGAAAGGTACACACACAAAAAAAAAATCATTTTTTTCCCAAAATTGTCAAATTCTACTTGCAGCCACAAATTGCTACGTCTACCACAACTAAGTGAAATATAGGGGTGTATTTATGAATATTTAAATTAAAAAAAAAAAGCTTGGGTTTTACTTGGGTTAATTTGGGCCAGTAAATAGACCTACATGTATATGAGATAAATGGTGGTACATTTGCATATTACATCTTTAAGGTATGATTGAGATGAGGTTCGGGCATCCCTACTATAAAACTGGGAAAGAGTTCCCTACTGGGCCACCACTCATATTCCCAAATATGACCTGAAAAGTACCAACAGTTGTAAATCTGATGAAGAAACACTATTTAAGGAGTGCAAAAATTCTGAAAATACTTTAACTTTTTTTTGTCATGGCCCATAGACTTAGTGCAGGAGGTCTGAGTGGTGGCCAAGTATGGAATTCTTTCCTAAAACGGAGATTTGGGCTAACTGTGTGTGTTCACATTTTTTTATATTGTGTATATTAAATGAGGGTATTTATTATTTAGTTATGAAAGAGGGAGTGGCGAACAAAAACGAGGAGGGCTCAACTCAAATGGGGAGGGGCTAAGCCTCGTCCGCCACCATGTCCACTCTCAGCGGAATGATAGAAAATGAACAAGTCCAAGCCAGATCAAACTCAGTGTAAATAGAAGTTTTGTATTTTTTTTTGGGGGGGGGGGGGGACTTGGCTTGTTTCCCAATCATTAAAATAATTGTATATTCATGATAATTTTTTTTTAAAAACTAAGTTGGGAGCTTTCCATTCTGCCTTAACTTGGTTTAGCTGTAGCTAATCTGGTTTAGTATTGTCAAACCAGTTTGTGTAAGCAATACATGTACTGTTTAAGAAGCGCAGTGTGATTGCATCAGTTGCTCTACATTTTCCGTTCGACATTCTAACATTTTGGAATTACTGCAGTTCATTGCCATTGCGCATTTCCTGAATAAAATTATGATTTCCGTCGACAGTGTTTGAAATAGTCAAAGAAAAAATACTAAACTTTTTAAAAGTCTGAGAATTCATGACATTGCTTGATAGGATTCACCAGAATAGAGTTTTGCAAGGAAATAAACGTATTTTGTTGGCAAAAAAAGAAATGCGTTCCATTAGCGGATCCAGAGGGGATGCAGCTGGTGCATGCCCCCTCCTATTTTTTTTTTTTTTTTTAGGAGGTATGTCTTGTTTCCCCCCCCCCCCCCTTTCTTTTCCTGTCAACTTGTTATTTAATCACGTCAAAGACAGACATTGTCACCCACATAGCAAATATATGTTTGGGTTTTGCCTCCGTTTATGACCCCCCCCCCCCCCCCTTTCGGCAAATGTTGGATCTCCCAATGTGTTCAGACCCATAACTGTTGGTATGGTTTCTAATTTCTATTTAAAAAACAAAAATTAACGCATTTCACCTGAAACGGATTGTGTAAACGAAAAACGTTTGGAAATTTTGCCCCTTTTTTAATGCATTATTGTCAATTTTCTTAACCTTGAAAATGTGGTAATCAAGATACAAATATTTGCATAACAATCCATTTATTCATGAATATTCATATTCTACTTCACCAAATGCATGAAATTATGTAACTAGAAACAATGAATGTTGTATTTCTTGTATCACTGAATAGCCTTGCAATATATCTGTCACCTTTTTATTAGTGCAAAGTACTTGTACATGTTCAAATCATGCATATGCATGTTGAATATGTTAATTATGCAAATTATTTTGAAATTATAAACTTTAAAAAAGGGTGTAATGTCATTGTTTGTACGGCTTTGGTTTTCAGGAACTTTCACTGTTAATTGTAATGGGCACTGTACCCGTACTTAAATTGTATACCTTTTTTTATATAAAAAAGTGGAAAACAGGCTGACTTTCATATGATAAAGGGACGATTAAGGACCCTTGTATTCAAAGTTGTTTAGTGGTTAAAGTTTAAAACAAACATGGCAGTAATATGCAGAGTACCAGTCAATAAAAAGTCTGTGTTGTAATGTTTGGGAACCAACCTGATTTGCACATCCAACTGGTATCCTGATATAGCAGAAATGGGCTATAAAAGCTGGTAACCAAAAGCATGTTTTATAGTGAAATGTTACTTATTAGTGATTTATTATTTTATAAAAGGGTTTATCATGGAAGCAAAATAAGATGTTTTATTTGCAAGTTTTTTTTCCAAGTTCAGAAATGTAGAAAGTGTAGTCAACACTCCAGTAATGTATGAAAATTGTTGATTAATAAATTATCAATAAGTTATCAAAGTTGATGCTGGCTCCTGTGTTTCAGTGCATTCAGAGTTTTTGGAGTAAGTTGCTGTGCAGAGAATCATCAGAAATTTCGACTTCTCAGGATTGTGCTTTCAGTTTCAGGTAAGTATCTAACTTCCTTCAATTATTTTAGAAGACATTTTGGACAAAGTTAATGAAGCAGATAACACTGAAAATATTGTGCCAAGACCACACATACTGGTTTAATATAGAAAGACAACGTGTTAAAAATACAGGCACTGTATGGAAAGAAAATTGTAACCACACAAACAAAATTAAATTGTGCCATTTATGAGAAACTAATCCAATTGGCTATCAGCTTCGGTCCAAAAATTCAGCCACGGGTATCAAATGATCGAAAGGAGCAATGCCCACAGCGATTTTTGGCAAGGTATGCACATCTAGAGTTGGAAAATGTGTTATAGCTTTGTGGTGTGAGTGGTGGCAGTTTTTGGGTGTTATCACTTTTTTAATTTTTTTCAAAATGGCCGCCAATATGCTTCTTATCGGATTAATTATGTGTGGTAGCAAGCACGTTTTGGCCGCCATTTTAAAAAAAAAGTGATAGCACCCAAAAAGCTGCAACTGCTGCAATGCTTTCACATATTTTCCAACTACAAAGGTGCATACCTTGCCAAAAAATCACAAAGAGCATTATTCCCCTCATTTGATACCGACCAAACCCCCAGGCTGATGGCCTATAATGGTAGTTTCGAAAACGAAGACCCCTAATACAAAGACCAAAGACTCACTCGAAAACATAAGCCCACTCGAAAACAGACTGTTTTCGAGTGGGTTTTCTTTTTCGAGTGGGTCTTCGGTCTTCGTTTTAGGGGTCTTCGTTTTCGGTGACTGCAATGATCTATCAGATATGGGTCATTCAATAAAATTGGGTCCACTTCTGTCCCTGTTACATCGAACATTTATGATGTTGTAATTCTGGATACACTCCTGAATGTATTCTTGCTCCAAGAGTGATTATGTGACGCAAACGACGTACCCAACAAATGAAACATTTAGTAATACTTTGAAGTAAATTTTAAAGCTATAGTCCATCATTTGCAGCCATCCGAAAAAGTAACTGGCGTATTATTGTTGAAAAACATACTTGGTTGAAAAATAGTAAGTGGACTAAACTCCCTGTGAAATTAATCTTTCTGGCAAGCTATCATTTAGAAGTAATCAACGAAAGAAGGCCTTTCCAACGGTGCGTCTTAAGACGCACCGTAGGAAAATTTAAATTAGTAGTTCGTTTTGTTATTCGGTGCAGCGCGCGCAAGCATTGGCACGACGCACAGGCGCGTGCGGTTCCTATAATTCGTCGGATCAGTGCGCGACATCGCGTATAGCTGCAATTCAAAACATGATTCAGCAACTTTTGATTTGAAATTGAGATCCTAGAATGCTGTTTTTCTCGTAATATACAGCTGAAGCTGAGCTGAAACTTCATCAGGTTAGTTGTTCAGTATCCTTCATTAGATTTTGAACACTTTTGTTGCTTCAAGCGAACAAAATGCACAAATTACAAATGATGGACTATACCTTTAACTGGCAATGGACAAAAACGAAATGCAAAATGCAGGTATGGAATGCTGTAGAATGTTACAATATGTAATTTAGTTGAATAGCAAATTATAAAGCTCAGAGGTAACGGGCACAGGAAAAATGACACACTTTGGACCCTGAAAAAGAATGTCTATAATTAAAACCAAAGTGCTACAGAAATATGAACGTCACAAGCATTGCATGCACAATACTGTCAGAGATTTGATAAATACATGTACCTCACTGGCTGAGTAAAAAATAAAACAGTTTATCGTCCAGGTTTTTGAAAAATGAAAGAGGCGGGTACCTTTCTTTTCTTTTCAAAATGGCGGATTTTCCAAGATGGCGGTTGGATTCTTCCATTTTATAGCCTCTTTTTCTGATACAAAAATTGTGTCCACAGGGCCTATAACCCTTTCTACATAGCTACCATTTTGTTTGAAACAGACAATACATTTTCAAAATGTAGCAAATGTTTGAATTAAAAAAACAAACAGCCGGGACGAGAACTGGTTTATTTTTTTTTACTTTGCCTATAAAAAGTTAAAGGCTTTTTGCTTGGGTTGGACCACTCAAGCAATTCAAATATACTCCAATAAGACTCCTTTTTAAAAATACATTTAATGATTGGCACTACACTACACAAATGTGCACTTTGTTTTTAGGTGGTTTAAGTTTTGCATACATCATAAAAAGTATTTTTTTTCCATTAAAGCTTACATTCAATTAACCACAGATTTTTAATAATTAAAAAATGCATAATTACGAAATTAGCTCCAGAAATTTTTACGCAGACTCGGACATTTTTATTCAAAACAATGACAAAATCAATAAAAATCTCTTTAAAAATTGCGATTTCATTTAATGTAAAGAATGCTAAAAACAAAAAAAGGGAAACATGTTTTCGGCAATAACTTAAACAAAGGAATGTTTGTCAAAAATGAGATCGCATTAAGTCTCTCACACTGAGGTTGATTGTTTAACCAGTTTGCGCTGGAGGCTGTGTATACATGCAAAGTTTTGCGGTATTTGGAACGGATGACGGATAAACACGCAGGGAGCGAGGCCTGAAATATCTGTCAGCGACCCGCTCGCAGCGAGTGAGGCCGGAAATATGAGTGTGCTGCCCAAGGGAGATGGCTTCAACCCGCCTGGCTTGAGGTCGAGTGAAAAATAATCCCGCGCCTCGTTCCGTTCTTGTCAAAACAATCCCGGCGAGAATTGTTAAAAAAAAAATGCATTGTCCGTGTCTCACTCAGCATTGTTTTTTCTAGTGCCAACAGTTTCTAACAAATGAGATGAAAATGTAGAAATCAACAGATAGTTCAAAATCACTCAATTTCATTGAGCTGTAAAGCAGAGAACCAGTTACTGTCAGTATACACATCTAAGGGTATCTTGGCTGGTAACCCAAACTTTTTCAGTGTGCTTAGCAAATGTGTACAAAAGCCACTCCACCTTTTTTTTTTCTAAACATAATCAGTCTTCATTAAATTCGAAAATTTAACATCGCATTGCTGGTGGATTTTAAAGTACAATTTTAAAACAAAGTGAAGAGAAAGTTGGAGGGTTTTTTTTCTTAGCAATAGTACGATAAACTGAGACACTATATTTGACTGATTATGTAATCTTATTATTTATTGTCAGTACTGATTATCCTACATTGTAACTTCTCACTAAATCATGATTACAAATCTATGACTGGATCGAAGAGCTATCATTGGCTTATAACAATTACACTTGGAACTGCCTTTTTTTTAAGAATGGAAAGTTTAAACTGTATTTTTTACACTTTAATGTAGTTCATGAGAAATTAACTGTCTGCTTTTTGACTTGTTTTTGACTTTTGACTTTTTTTCCTTCCAAAATTGTATAAATCAAGACAAAGCGAATGTCAGACATACATGTATTTTGATAAATGATGAATACTTTCTTTGAGAATTTGGTGTTTGATAAATACTTTGAGAATTTGGCGTTTGTTTCATACCTTTCTTTAGTTTATTGGGGCAATGTTTTCATGACGTAACCATTAAACCAACTTACACAAATGTTTTTCAGAGCTCAATCAAGCTTTTCACTTACATGTGTCATGTCATCAATAAAACGATAAAATTGTTATCTGTAACTATAAATGTATATTTTTAAATGAACCACAAAAGAAAACTGACTAGGTGAAATATAATTATTTCAAAGTTTTTTTTTTTCAATTTGCTTTGTTCAACTTTAAAAATAAATGTATATTGTTATAATTATATCCATGATAAAAAATACTACTCAATTGGAACACTAACGGACGTGCATGCACAAAGTGATGAAAACAAACGCAACATGAAGACTTCCAAAAGTTACAAATAAACAGGGCTTACAAAAGCACGTCCGAAATCACTTCAACTCTAAAAAACACGAACGGAATACATTAAAAGAATAACCTAAAACTTCCTAATCATAAATACAGTGCACTCTTTCCGGTTCATAATTTAATGAAAAAAAATCTTTTCCACAAAATATATACACTCACAAAAATCGGCCAAGTGCACTTTTTTTTAATATATATTTACAACAAAATTAAAAAAAAAACAGGCACTTGCTTAGGCGAAAGAACTGAAAAAGAAAGGCATTTGGAAACAAAAATTCAGAATTATGAAAAAAAAAAAAAAATACAATTTAAAAAAAAAAAACAGTGCAGTTTCAAACACTGTTCCCATTTTGAAAGGCCCTAAATCCTCTTAAAATTCTTGTCCTTTCAAATTTCCCAGAAATTTTTTAACAAATTTTGAATGTACTGAGATTTATGTGGGCTAGAACAATCCTCAAAATTGTTTGGATCTTTTTACAGAGTTTCTACCCCATAAATTTTACATGTCAACAACAAAAAAAGAATCTCTCTCATAATTATGATTATAAATCTTACGGACTCCGTGCACAAATACCCCCTCAACGGTTCTTTAGAGAGAGTTGGGCGGGGCTCTTGAACACATCGCCGACATACACTTGGCGCTAATGTGAAGAAGCCACTGATATGTGCGCATTCATAAAATCCTTGTTCCATATGTGCGCAAACAAGTGCTCATGCCATGTATCGCGCACGCAATGTTTCGCGCATACGGACTTTCACATGTGTTCACAACGTCCCATCTACCCTTCATACACGGACTCGCCCACCAGATACAACCTGACATCACTATAACTCAGTGGTGACGTCGCTGTAGACTCGGTTACCAGCTCCGGCGTCCTTGCGGACTACCGAGTAGCGAATGGACGAGTTGTACGCTTCCTGTTGCTTGCGGTTCTTCCTGGTGAAGATGACGATTGCGATGCAAATCACCACGATGACTAGAACGGGGATAATGATGGCAAGGATGTCTGCAAATGTAGGAGAATTGAAGAAAAATTAGAAAACTTGCCATGTGGCATGGGTGGCTTGTGCAAAAAGCGCTCGCCTCTCACCAAGGTGACCACGGTTTGAATCCTGGCCGCGGATCGCATGTGAGTAGAGTCATGCGTTGGTTCTCTCCTGTGCCATGAGGGTTTTTCTCCGGGCCCTCCGGTTTTCCTCCCTCCGGAAAAATCAAACACTTTCGATCTCAGGCTGTGCTCCGTGGTCATATATGGGTCGATGTGGCCGGCAGCCATAGGCGCCTTTACGTGCCAGCGGCCCGACCACGTTGTAGCCGCGTCCTTCGCAATTCAGCATACCAGCTGCGAGTAAGTATGATTAGCCTCCCAAATTATTATTATTATTATTTTCTCAACTTTCACCTCTGTGTCCCGAGTTATAGGATTTTAATTTCTATTTGTACCTAATTCTTCAGGATTTTCCTGGAATAATATTCCATGATTTTCCTCGCACTTCAAAAACTGAACATTTTTTTCGTCTACTCTCTCCAAGTTTATTCTGGCTTGTGATTTTCAGTAAAATGCCACAGGTGTATTTTTGCGGATTTCTTGGATTTACTTGGCATTTCTTGGAGTGTGTGGCTATTCATAACTGTGGTGAGCATTTTAGAGGGTGTGGCATAAGTTACTTTTAGGACCCCCCTGTTTTCCGCCGTTGCTATTTTTACAAAAGTCGAACCTTACGCATGTGAAGGTTGTCAACTGAATGGTTCTTGACCGTAACTCCCTGGCATCTTTTAGTAGGAACTGGACCAATTCCATCATAATCCATCAATCACTGTGCTTCCAATACAAAACTGTACATGACATAATGGTATCCACCACTGACGCACTGGTTGGCATTGATGGACTTGCTACATGGCTTTTATCACAATAGCAGTACAGGAAGCTAGGCAAAATCAATCAGATACCCCTAGCACTGCTTCAGGCCATTAGGCCCAAGTCATACTCCATCAATATTTAGTCATGCCAGCCCTCCTGGACCAAGTCCCCCAAAATCCACCAAAATGGGGTGATGGATTTTGATGGAGTTGGGGTGGTTAGGGTTAACTTCCCTTCAGAGCCATGAATCAGAAAGAAGAATCAAATTTGGTCTCGGACAAGTTCAAAAAATATTAATGCATTTTCATCAAGGGTCCTAAAAGCAATTCAAAGGATGTAGTACAGCAAGGATTAGAGCGCCCTCAATGGGTCAAGACTGCAGCCAATACAGACATCTTGTACTTACATAATCTATTGGGTTCCTCTGGCTCTAGTGTGGTGCCCACTATGGGTGATGTCATCACAGACTGCGACGGTGCGTCTGTCAGGGGTTGCGTCTGGGCGTCTATTGTGGTGTTTGACTGGGTGGGGCCACTCACTGGAGCAGCAGCCGTTGACTTCAAGCTTTCTAAAATGTGAAAGTTTTTTTTGGTGGGGGATGGGAAAAACATAAAAAAAAATTAACGGCGATCAACTTTAATCCATCCATGTCCTCAAAAATCAACTAGTAGGGTTAGGAGGATTTTTTTAAGGACACAGGAACCATTTTGGTAGGATTTTGAAGAATGACATCACACCGCCCTATTTGAGGGCCACTCAAGGCAAGGGCAACACAAAGAAGGGATAGAAAGGGGAAATCTAAGAAAAAGATAAATAACCTGAAGTAGAAGATAAGTAAGAACGTAAGCTTACTTGGATTAAAGATCCTATGTATGGCTTTTATGCCATATATTATTGAGTTGCCCAGTGCCCAGAGCCCATAAACAACTCCAGGAAAAAAACATGTTTCTGAGTACAAGACTTCCCGTCATATTCAAACCATTCTTTCACAATAGATATTTCTAACTAGTCTCCCATTTATCCTACAGTATAGCTCACCTATAAAGGCAGAGATTTCTCCTCCGTCGGCACATGTTCCAAGAACGGTTTTCTCTGCTAGCCAAGCTAGGCTGGTGTCACATACAATGGGATTGGAGCTCAGATCTCTGCACAAAGGTAAGGGACAAAATAAGAGACGAAAAATTTATTTAATCTTGACATATTTTTTCATCAAGTATTCTAATACTAATAAAGAGCATTTTTATGGTGCACAGTATCGGAAAAACAAAACAGTTGATTGTAGTAGATAGTAGATTTGCATAGGAAGTGCAAGAATCTTTTATTATTAACATTAACCTTCCCAAATCCTACGAAATCCTTTTTGCAGGATTGAGGCTATGGCAAAAATGTGTAGCTGGTTTTAGAGGATGCACTGTGACAAGGTCTTAGGCCGGACCTTGAGTTGTTTATGCTCAGCCATGCATAAATTTATGCCTTGATTTATACTTGGAATCCTACGCACTGCTCCAAGATGTCACAAGCTCTGCCTCAGCATATTGACAGTGATTGCTGGAGGATTTTGCAGGATTGAGGCAGTGGTCACTCCTCCAAGGACCACATTCCAGAAATAACAGAGGATTTGGGAGGATTGAGACAGTATGTAATTTTACATGGAGGCAGTTTGATTTTTTTATGCTTTCATTTCTCTGAAAAATGCCTATGGAGTTAGGGCTAAGAAAAAAGAAATTCTTACAATGTGAAGTTTGCTTGCACAGTTTGCTCCGCAATGCTAGTCAAGACATTCCTTGCAAGATTCCTACAAGAAAATAGAGAAAGAAAGGAAGACAACTTTGAAATGAATTCATCTTGTGATGGTTCGCAAGGCACTACAAGTGTCACAGTGAGCTGCAATACACAAAAACTTTACAGTCAAATGCTGAAATTGTTTTTATTAAGTTGAATAAAGAAAGTGACTAGATCGGGGTTTGAACCTGCGACCTTTGTATCGCCATTCTGGTGCTCTACCAACTGAGCTATCCAGCCCTATGTCAGAGGTTCAGCATTTTGTCAATGAGTTTGTTCAATGTCCCTGTTCAACTTTTTTAAATAAATCATTAAAATGCACCTAGCCAGTTTCGCTTTGTGGGTTTTTTTGAAAAAAAAGGTTAAAATAGACGGACAGATGGACAAGTAGAGAATTGATAACGGACAAAGGAACGGACAGGCTTACAATGTTCCAAGCTGTGTATATCCACCCAGTACATCGCTGGATATTGAAGGAATCAAGTTGTCACTCACGTCTCTGTAAGAAAATTGATAAAAAAAATATGGATAAAAATTCTACAACTGCCTTCATCCAGATTCTTCCCACGCACTGTCTCACTCCGGAACGTCTTACCTGAACGCTGTTTTGCTATTTTTATCTCAGTTCAAAAATATACCTTAGCAAAGCAAATTTGATTTCCTACATGTATAAGCCGGTACATGTACATATATGTAGGCTTAATCCTCCTATGCAAACATACATGTACATTTTGTGTCAAGTAGTCCAGGGTAATTAATCAAGTGACTGTTTTCAAAAATTAAGAATTCCCAGCCTACAAAATTCCCAGCCTACAAAATGACAGATTATCTGACTGTGGCTGTTTGTTTGTATTAATCGATAAGGGCGATTCCACGGTTACTCACGTTACATTTTTGATGTACTTTTGAGTTTCCTTGGGCTGTAATTACCTTACTGAAAAGGTTTAATAACTGTTATCCCCATGGTAGATAGAGTAGACCTAGACCTACCTAAGCACCAAAGACGACATCCAGAAAAATGTGTTATGTATGATAAACAAGCCGCACAAAATCTGTTACTTACGTTACGAAAATGTAACGTGAGTAACCGTGGAATTGCCCATAAGCTTTGCTTTGGCTGTGGGTAATTGATAAACTAGCTGTGGCCCTCATGTTCTGTTGACTGAGTTTTACTAGTCACAGTGCTTGCTTGACATATGATCTGACTGCTGGGGCCAATTTCACGGCGCTGCTAAGCACAAAAAATTGCTTAGCACAAAAAAACTCTGGCTCATAAAAGCAGGTTATCAGCCAAAACTCCACATGATGTATATTGCTTGTGACTAATATTCAGCTGTTGTTTGCTCTAAAGCATGAAAATCACATGGAGTTTTGGCTGATAACCTGCTTTTATAAGCCAGACTTTTTTTTGTGGTAAGCAAATTTTTGTGCTTAGCAGCGCCGTGAAATTGGGCCCTGGTGACTAGCCTTTGTGAAAAGTATATCAGGGGAAGTGGATGGAAATTTTGACTGTCTGTGACTGTTTAAATAGCAGGAGGGTTAAACAAAAACCACTTGCATATAATACAGACAAATTTATTCATCCCCACCATTCCGTACCGAGGCGGACTTACAACTTGACAGAAAGTAATACAGTAAAAAAGAACTACAATTTACATGTATCTGCAGGGCAAGCCTATTTACTTAGATCTTTGGCAGGGTAATAAAGTACCCATCTGTTTGAAAGGTAATGGAAGTCTGAGTGGACTTGTTTCAGATATGAACCTTTTTATTCGTTGAGAGGAAAAAATATTTCCAACTAACAGGGCCGGGCAAAGGTCAGTTTCATTGTGTTTTTCATCACCAGGAAACTTACAATTGCAGTCAACAATATTAATAATTGTACACTGAAACGGCAACGAATGAACAAACTGTAACGATTACTAGAAAGGGGGAAAACGATATTAAAACCAATACAAAACATTTTCAGAAACAGTGTGATGGTTGGCAAAGAATGTTGCCATGTGGAACATTTTTAAATTTATGTATGCAATATTTGAGGAAACTTACTTTTTGGGGGTGAGTAAATCATTGCTGAAAAGCATTTCAAAACCTAATTTGATTATTTTGAATTTTACCCGTCTTTTTTTTCTGGGTTGGAGGGGGTGGTATGATGAAAAAAACAAACTTGTTTTTAAGGGGGGAAATCCTGAAAACGTGAAATTACAACTCTGATTCCAAAGTAAAACTCCGATTCCAAGTTAAAACCCTGATTCCAAGTTTCAACTTTGGAATCGTTTCCATTGAATTCTGAACTGAGTTGCCAATGCCTACTCCCAACATCAAAATGGTCCCTGGAGGTCTTGCGGTCCGAGTCTACACATCTGATTGCCCTTCTCTTGCTATTTCCACAATATCTTTTCATCGTCGTTCAAAAGATCTTTACCTGAAAGAAGCTGAGCTAGCAGTATGCTCATTCAACCACAAAATTGCCTTTGAAAAATCCCCAAAGGAAATTTGTTGGTAACTGGTGGCACAAAAAGGAACAAGAAAAACAACCAAATGCTCCCCAATGTTGTATGGACTGCCTGGATGTATTCAGCTTGCTCAAATACGAGGAGCTTTGGTTCAAACTGTTTCCTCGGGGATTAAACTTGGGCTTTCGATGGTATTACTGGGACTACCGTGTACTTTGTAGTCAGAGACGGTTCTCTCAATCAGTCCTTTTTCAAGTCAGAGATGGATTTTGTTGAAGGTTTTGAGCTGGTAGGGGTTAGTTTTAGACTTGTTTGAGTTTACTACAGGAATTCCTGACATTCAACGCTAATTACCCTATTTTCCATTGGTGGAGAGTTTAATTAATTACGTAAATCAAATTCTTTGGGCATTTTGCTTAGAACTTTTCTGAATCCTCTAGGGGGCCTATAGAATCTTCCACTGCATAGGAAACTTAATCCACACTCTTTACATTTAACTTGGAAAATCAAGCTGCATTTCGAAGTGTGTTGAACTTGTGGATAAAATGTACGGTTCTGAAGCCATAAAAACACTAATATCCAACGTTTGGGTTTTAGCTGGAAATTTGGAAAAACTATTGTTGAAAAATGCATTGTTGAAATCGACTCTGTATTATATTAAATAAAAACAGAACTTTAGCAGCTGTTCAAATTTGGTGAATATTTTGTGAGGGTGATTAATAAAATGTATAAAATTGCATACATTCAAGAGATCAATCATTCTCAGTTTTTTATTGAATGCAAAAGAACATGAGAACGATGAAATGAATTCCGATGAAATAGGCCTATATCAATATCTTCTCGACTTTTGTGCTGGACGATGCATCAAGAAGAAGAGAGGATAGGCCCACTGCTACCGGTAGTTTCAGTTTTACTTTTGATTCATGTGCGCACATCCAGCATGTCCAGTGAGTGCATTCTGACATCAATACAGTTTCCTTGTTTAAATTCCTTCATAAGGCCCCTATACAGAGCCAGGGAACGACCAGTGCATTGTTAAATATTTGGTGCTCAATGCACAAACATCTATGGAGATTTATGAAAATTTTCAAACAATAAATTCTCAGTTCAAACAAATACATATTTTCAGCATAAAATTATGATAATAATTTAGGGATAACTAGGAATATGGGAAAGATTTCCATACAAAGTTCACTCAACACCCTGTGTACAAACCCTATGAGATTGGACTGAAAAATTCTAAGTGTTTTCTAAGAAAATGCTTGTATTTTCTCACTGCTCAAATTGACTTTGATGACATGAAATTGCTATCTGGGGGGGGGGGGGGGGGGGGGGGCTTGTTAGTCAATACAGAGGAAAATTAGTGAACTTCGCATATGGTAATCTTGCCGGATGCGTCTAGATACCATGGGCGGTAATGAAAACCGAAAAATAAATTTTACCTGGCGAGTGGTGTAATCTAATAATATAAATTAATTTTTGTTTGTACAAAATTACAACACAATATTTTTTTAATT
Organism: Patiria miniata; assembly: GCF_015706575.1. Lineage (NCBI taxonomy): Eukaryota > Metazoa > Echinodermata > Asteroidea > Valvatida > Asterinidae > Patiria > Patiria miniata. The sequence goes on along the minus strand of NW_024037057.1, from coordinate 9,463,168 downwards.
TGACTGCCAAACTTAAACAAAATGTAAATTCAAGAAACGCAATTCATGCTCTCAAAAACCTATTTATTTCAATACCCGTAGATGATAAATCATTCATTATTTTTTATTAAATTTCACATATGTGATATTCTTATTCCTCCATGATCAGATAAAATCTAATTTCATGTCCAGGTCTATTTACAGTTACCAGGAAATGATCAGAAAAAATAACCACAGCTAGTCTGGTACCTATTAATCACGGATCAACACTCATTAAAATTGCAAGGCAGTTGTCTGGTAACCAGACCTTCCCAACCCTTGAATTTTTTACAGCTGATCGCTGATAAAAATGTTGAAGAAAACTCACATATTTTGTAGCGTAACAGCATTTGGTAAACCGCTCGGAAACTCCGTCAGGTTTGCAGATCTGCACACGAAAAACGTCTCATTGCAAGTACATGTCTGTGGCAACGGTGCCGTGCAAGATTGCGAGCTGACATAGCTCAAAAGTAGAGAAAGCACCAGGTATTTCAGAGACGATTCTGCAAGGTGTACCTGCCAGGTTCGCGCCATGTTGCGAAAATCACGCGTCGCGTACAAAAATTGCACGCATTGAAACTATTGGCCGGAGCATATGTGTATTTAACATGTGTGGGTGTTTCTGTAAAACCCACATACGATCCGGGCAGTGATAAATCATCTCCCAAAAATTTTGCAAAATAATCACAAACGCTTGACATGAAAAAATTATATTATGATACCACTTAAAGTGCACTTTACATTGAAAATATAATGACATACAAACCAAATTTTGCAAACTAATTTTTTTGGCTGAAATGAATGAAAATAGGGCCTAATAAAATTAAATGCTTGCAAGAACCATGGAGGAAACCATCTTAATAAATAATTCATAGGTTCATTTTGAGCTCCCGTTTCAGTAAAATCTGTTCATGTTTTACAATTTTAAGCCTTCACAAATGCATCAGTGTATTTTTGGTGGACTATACAAGCAGACAAGTAAAATTAAATTTGGGGAACAAAAGTGTCTCCTGTAGCTGTCTGCACGAAACAGGAACAAGGTTTAAACCCCCTCTTTGATAAATGAACTCGACCAGAATGCCTTCCTTGACCTCATGTGCGAAATTATGCATGCAAATGAGCTTGGGGTCACGCCCCCGCTCTAATTCAGTGCTTATCCGAGAATTTACAAATCGGTATTTTCACGTCGGCAGAAGGCTGAATTTTTGGAGATTTTCCCACTTAGATTCAATACTTTTCCCGAGATAGGTGTGGTTTCCTTTGCAGCCATGTCTAGTCAAGTATTTTCAGGTGAGATTTTGCGATTTCATTTGACCATTTTTGCGTAAACAGTGATTTCATATGATGAAGAAAAAAAAAACACCGGAAAAGTCTCCCACCCGCCGGTTTGGTAAAATTTGCAACAATTGGTCTTCGCCGGTTTTGCGTGTGTTGATCTTTTTTTCCATCTCATCAACTGAACAAAATACTGTTGACAATCAGCTGAAATCATCATTACCAGTTTTCTGTATCAATGACATTTATTTTACTGTCATAAATTACAGGAAATTGGTTCGTTCAGTCTCGTAAAAATGCATTTCCTTGAGCCTTAAAAAATGACGCTTCATTTCATGGCCGTCAGCCATTTAAATTTTTCAAAACTGGAAACACTTGACCACAAAACACCCGTATATTTTCTCATTTACGCAGTTCCAGTTCCAACGAAGCGGCCCAAAAGAGAGTATAGAATATCGGTAAGTTCATTTTGGGATATTTGTCTGGTTTTATGAGTGGGATAAGTGAATATTTCGGGTCTCAAATTTCAGGCCCATATGGAATCCGTTACTTACCGTACAAATCGCAGAATGCGCGTTGTCGGTACCAAATTTCAAAACCCACCCTGCATACTCAAAACCTGGCGGGAATTTTCTGCTCAAATTTTCATTAGTTGGTAACTACCCCAGGGCGGACGTTTTGTGAAATTTTGACACAAATCCATCGAGTAGATGAGATTTTGTGGTGGATTTTGTGTCCGATTGAACTACGAATTTCAAGATGGCAGCCGCCGATATTTCAACGTATTCAATGGCACAGTTTGCTAAGTTGCGGCCGGCGGCCATAGGCCAAATTACGTTGAAAAAATTTAGCCCAACACGTTGAGTCAAGTTTTCTACATTGACGTTCGGTTCAGAATGAATGAAATCCAATTGAGTTGTTTCTTGCGTTCGTTAATACAACTTGTTATTTGTAAATTGTATTTACATGGTTTTTATTTGTAATTACAGTAATTTATTATTTAGTCACAGAAAAACATATGAAGCCGTTCATCTTTCTTTGCCCATTTCCGGACCAATGGTACAGCTGTGGTATTTCTTTTTCATAGATCATTGGTTGGCTCATTGTACGAACAGGTGTTTTTAGATTGGACATCTGAATAAAATCCATAGTGAGGGAAAATCAATCCCTAAAACAACACTTTAGCTTTAACAGGATGTGGGTTTAAGAAATAGATGACGGAAGGAACATCTTGTCCAAAAAAGACACCATTTAAAAAACAGTTTATATTTTACAATTGTCTGAGCTGCTTAAATAAAAAGCTAGTTTTGTCTAGAAATGTGTAATTAGATGTATGAAATAACGTAAGCAATGTGTGTAGAGAACACTATTGCACAGAATGGAATTTCATGTACATGTATTTCGAAAAGAAGTCAGTTGTTGACACTTCTTTTCATTATTAGCCCCATAATATTTTTATATTTAGTTCAAAATGCCTGTTGCTGAAAATGCATCACTCTAATAATCGTTCACAGTGGGAGAGCCAATGTCATGTTAGTAGAATTGAAGGCAGAAAAATAGTCAGAACGCTAGGCTTGTTTTCCTGTGTGGACATATAAAAAGGAACAAAATTTCATGCATACTTATCAGTGAATTCTGCTGCAGAAGTGAGTCTTGTCTTTATAATATGTGTAATTCTTAATATTAAGGTCTCTGCTTACAGAATCCTTAATCATTGAATTGTTTATATCTATAGCATGCAGCATCATGAATTAGAATTTGCCAGTATATGATAGACAACTTCATACAGGTATTGTCTCATAGTTATGTTAAGATGTTGGCAATGTCATGAACCTTCGCTTTTTGTTTGTGGATACCTGCTGGTACTTCAGCTGATTACCAGTTTTGTTGGGTACTAGCATTGGATTAGAACGTTGTCATCCTTTGGTCAACTGAAACTTGTGAATCATTTCTTGCGTTGTCCCTTTTCATGATGAAGGGGTGTTGTGTTTATTAGTCAGTCAGTGAAATCCTGGGCAAAAACCTGAGGCGACTTTCATGAGAGCTGCTAAGTACAGAATCCTGCTTAGCACACATCCACTAAGAGAGTTGCCTAGCGAAAACTGGTTACCAGCCAAAATCCTATGCAACATGTATATTGCTGTTGACTGGTACTCTTCGCAAAGCACACAAATTTGCTAAGCGCTAAATTTTCTGCTTAATAAATACCCCCGCAGGGTCACAAACTGAAAGTATAGGATTTAGTGTATGAGGGGTAATTGATGTTTTTTTTGCTTCAACATGTGCATCGGAACTGGGTACCCGAGTAACCGACTGTTAATGTCAGGAACTGGTTCCAGATTATGGTACCCGTAACCAACGTTACAAGTAAACTTCTCAGACATTGAAGAAGAAAAGGTCTTTGAGTGCCATTTTTGGGGAATTTTCAAAATGACAACCAGGCTACATGACAAAACCAAAACAGAATTTTTCATTTGCGCATTTTAAAGGTGCAGTCCTTTAGCCTGCACTGTACACACTTCTATCTTGTGCGTACTATATGAAAAATCTAAACAGTAACTTTCGGGATTTGAAGTTTGGGGATAGGTTTCTTGGTACGGGTATCTGGGTCCTACTTTGTGGACATCTGAGATTGCAAACTTTTCAATAGGTCAGTTTAATGATATGTCGTATAACATGCTAACCCCTGAATATACCCATTTCTGATAATTACAACAACTGCAAATGATGTACATTCCCTTTAACTCCCTAGCATGATTTACTAGGAACCATACCCATCCTGGCAAATTCCAACACCATATGGGAAAGTGTACACACATATTTCTGACTTTGATTCTGGAGGTGTGCCAACCCAATGTAAAAGACTGTCAGTTTAGGGGTACTGTACCCATCCTGACAGATTCCAACAATACATGCTGTTGGGGTTTGATGGGTTGAGTTCTGTTAGAGTTAATAGGGTACCCGGTTCCCGTAAATGCACACCACTACTTTAAGGTAGCCTTTTTTGCAAATAATTTTCTGTGCTGAAAAATAATAGCAAACATTTCTCTGCAAAGCTAGGAAAGAAATTCATTTAATGTTTTGGAATCACATTGTCATTGTTTCCATGAACAGTTAAAAAAAAACACCTTGGTTTTTGGATAGGAAATTTGTCACTTTGTGAAATTCTGCCTATGTGATGTGATAATACATGATAGAATCATGGATACTTAAATAAAGTCAGATCACTTAAAATTTAATTTTACTGTCCTACTTATTATGTATCAGCCTTGGTTCTTGATATATCAATATTCAGTAGCTAAGGTCTAGGTCATTAGCATAATTGGTTATGGATTCAGGCTGAAAGGGCTGTACCATTCATTTGGGTTGAGGAAAAAGGGGAGTTCACTTTTGATTTTCATGTAAACATTTTTATATTTGTTGCAAAATAATGCCCCTCACCTGAAAAGAAAACTCTTTTCAGATTTTTAGATATGGAATTCATAATGCACAAAAGGACAATGATTAAAAGTAGAGTAGATCTTTTGTCATTTGTGCATTTGTTTGGTTTGAAGGAACAAAAGTACTAAAACTCTAAAGACGGGTGCTTAACAACTAACCTCCTGAAGTTTTAAGCTCAGTCAATGCTGTATATTCCTAGAAACGATAATCTAGGATCTCGCTTTCAATTCAAAAGTTGCCGATTCGTGTTTTGAATTGCGCCCTCAGTCACCATCTGGAACATGTTCTCACTCAGCCGGTTGCATCTACGCGATGTCATGCACTGAACCAACAAATAATAGCAACTGCGTGCACCCATTCACGGATTCGCCCAGAATACAAACCAACTACCGGTACTCATAGAAATTTCCGAAAATGGGTCACTTGGCTCATCTTTGGAAATGACCTTCTTTTATTGTTTGCTTCAAAATGACATCATGCCAGAAGAAATAATTTCACAGGGAGTTTAGTGCCATTACTATCTTTCAATTCAACTAAGTAAGCTTTTTAATAATAATTTTGTCAGTTACTTTTTGGATAGCTGCAAATGATCTACTCTACCTTTAAGAGATTTTGACAGATGACATTTTCTGCTGTTCTTTTCAGCCATCGCCTAAAAAGAGGAAAACCATGACGGACTTCAATACTTTCTGTACCTGGGTGTTAGACTATGAGGCTTCGTTACAAGAAGAGGTTAGTATGTCATAGGTCAGACGTTATATATATGCAAATAAGTAATCTGTTCTATTCCTTCTGTCCCCCCCCCCCCCAAGTTAGTAATTTATTTATACTTTTTCTAATAGAAGTACTGAAATGAAAACACACTTGAAGATGAGTGATGGTTTTTCAGGAGTTTTGTTTGAAACATTTAAAAATAGCAGTTATTCCTGTTCTTGTGCAGAAGGATAAAAAGTTAAACAGAAGGATTTAGTTGAAACAAATCAATCATTTCAAAGACGTGGTACATGTTATTGAGGAATTAAGATTTACTGACACCCCTCAGCAAAAAATGGTCTTGCCCAGTGTGTCCTTTAAAGGTCCCCATTGTGGTTAGGTCATGTTTTCCTTTTCAGGCAATAAAATAGCATATGACATTGGAACAGACCACTGTGATGGAGGGGTGTACTCAGGAACTGTCAGAATAAAGCCCAGTGCACTTAACAGCTGTATCCAAATAGTTGTTAGTTGATCAAATACATTATATGTATTGGAGTCTTGGAGGTTCACATAACTGAATTGGATTGTTTCAAAATATTTGTTTAATCATTCATTGTTTTCATGCTTTTTGCAATGCAGTAGTGCCCTTAAAATCTGTGATTAATAAGAACGAAGGGCCCATTACATGAATTTTAATTGGGCTCATATTTTGTGCAACTTTCTAGATTTAATTATTTCCTCATACTACTACTAATAATAGTGGCATCTTAATAAGAGCAACAGTGCAGTGTCCAGAAAATATTCTCTAGAATGGGACCATATCACAGTATTGGTGAACCATGATGATCAGCGGTTCCTATTAAATCTGTCTCTTGGTGTAAAAATCATGATAGAATTCGCAGAAGAATAGGTCGATCAGAGTAAAAAATCGGAGCTGCACACTATAACTACTGTGCACTGTACAATTTTGTTCAGGGACACGTCAAGAAAAGAAGCCCTAGCCCCTTGGACAGTGAGGGGAACAGTACGTCTAGCAGTGACACCTCGGACATCATCCGCTACACACCCATCTCCCACGGCCACAAAGTCAAAGGGAAAGGTAAGACAGACATCTGCCAGATTGGATTACTTACTCCCTATCATTCATATAATTTATATGTACAAATGTACATGTATGTGTTGTGCTACTGGTCATATATGGATGAGACTCTATTCCTGGGGCCAATTTCTTAGAGCTGCTTAAGCACAAATGTTGCTTAAGCACAAAAAAACTTGCTTAATATAAAAGGATACTGACCAAACGTCACGTGATTTACATTGCTTGTGACTGGTATTTAGCTGTTGTTTACTTAGCATATAACAATTGCATGGAGTTTGGGCTGGTAAACTGACCGTATTAGGCAGAGTTTTTTGTGCATGCGCAAATGTTGTGCTTGAGCAGCTCTAAGAATTGGCCCCATATCATGACGTCTTAATAATAAATTCAATGAATTTGTCATAAATGTCAAGATGTTGTCTTTCTTTCATTATTACTGGTCGCTTATGAGGAGGGCAGTTGGATCATCCTATAATGCGAATGACTGGGCTTAATCCCGCCCATTTCGTAGACAACATGCATATGTCGAGACTTCCAGTGAATAACCATTCCGAATCAATCAATTACGGTTTTGCACTTTGCGACCAGGCTTTTCTAGCTTTGTACTTGTCATATATTGACTTTCTTTTCAATTTCCCAGATGAGGAGTGGGAACTAGTCACATGCTACTGTCTCAAACCCTTCGCCGGTCGGCCGATGATTGAATGCTCCGAGTGCAGTACCTGGATCCACTTATCCTGCGCCAAAATCCGCAAGAACAATGTTCCGGACGTTTTCACCTGCCAGCGTTGCAGGGACTCTAAGTTTGACATCCGACGATCAAACCGAGCGCGGGAACCCAAGAAACAGTTCAAAGAGTTGTACGAGGAGTTGTGAACCACAAACAAATAAACCTGTACAGCTGTATCAAAGTATATCAGAGTGTTCTGTACGAACCGTCCCACGTATGAAAAGGAACTCTGGTGAGTTGGAGATGTCGTCAGTCTGAACTCTTGATGCCCAGAGAACAGCAGTTAACAACTCTCCGTTCGTGAGTTTTGCAAGAGGATATGGACCAATTTTCGAAACTCCTTTTTTATGACGCAGTGCTGATCACCTTCCCATCATGCAAAGGGAACCTGAAATCGTGAGAGGAAGTTTCTTGATTTCTTACGAGTTACGCACAGATGCTGCATAGGAATGAATTGTATCATCCACATCAGTTGTGTCTCAGTTCATGTGCTAGTTTCTGTCTCCAAAAGTGGCCAGGATGCACTTAGAAAATTGTGGGCCAAGATATTTTTTGGACAACTCAGTCAACCAATCGGAACTCCAGGTATTTAGCCAATCAAGTGAGTGCTGTGAGCCACATCGCAATTCGCCAGATAATACTCATCAAACTCGACATATCTGATCGCTGCTTGGTTTGTATCTGCACTGAACGCAACAGCATGAGGGCGCTGTTTCTTCATTCCTGCTTGATTGGTTTGGAGATGAAGATATTGAAGATGAAACCAAGGTTTAGAGAACGTTCCTTGAGTCAAAATCTCGAGTCGCCAGACTACAGCTCGGCCAAGTAATAGTGGCGTGCCAGTCAATCCCACAATGCAATAGGAAAGGAACCCTGTGCTGCATGGTTTGTGTGAAACCAAGAACATGTATAAGAAAACTGGGAAAGACTGTAGTATCCAGACGCCACTTCTTTGGTTGTGTACAAAGTCTATGCAGAGTCGAGTGCATTTTCAAAGTATTTTCTAACAAAATTGGAAATGTGTCTTAGTCCCAGATTCATGTCTTTGCAACATTTATGCACTGACTGATCTTCATTGGGATATGAAGAAAAGTGGCGTTAGGGATGCAACATTTTTTCCGAAAACTGATATTAGTGGATATTTCTGAAGCCACATATTGGACAGTTTCTGTAGCTACTTGTGACGATTTCCAGTGATTACAATACTGGGTGAGTCAAAAAAAAATGAAACCCAAACGTCGGGACCATTTTTTTTCAGTGAAGTTCTGCATGTAGCACTTTCAAAATCTAGCATATGAAAGCCCAATTCATAAGCTTTCTTTTAGTACAAGAATCATTCAAATCACTGATGCCCTTTTCACGTTACGGAATTTTAAACACAAACACCGTTTTAAACTTCTGTCCACGGATCACAAAAAAGGTAAGTGTTCTTTCAGCAAAACGAAAACAATTGACACACATCCCTATGTGATTTGTTTTCATTTTGCTGAAAGAACAATTACCTTTTTGTGGTCCATGGACAGAACTTCTAACAGTGTTTGTGTTTAAAATTCCGTAACTTGAAAAGTACATGAGTGATTTGAATGATTTTTGTACTAGAAGAAAGCTTATGAATTGGGCTTTCATATCCTAGATTTTGAAAGTGCTACATATATATGCAGAACTTTTTTTTTTTTTTTAACTCGCCCTGTATAGACAAATCCAAGCACGTCATCACTGTACACTCACGTGGCCCCCTTCAAAGTAACAGCTAGCACAATGCTTTCGCCATTGAAGGGGGCCTGTGTGGTAGAAGTGATTGTGTGCCCCGATTGGTCTATGCATGTACTCTCCTCATATTTTTCACAATTGTTAAGACATTTAATCGTTAACCCTAACCGCCCTGAATACTTCAAAATCTTCTTTGCCAAAGTGGAGGAATTTGGAGGATTGAGGTTACATGGCAAAAGTGCGTTACTGATTTCTTAAGATGCACTTTGTCCAGGTCTTGGGCCGGACTTTGTGTTGTTTTTGCTCAGCCATGCATAAATATAGGCCTGGATTATGCTTGAAATCCTCCATACTGCTCCAGGATGTCACTGGCCAAGCCTCAATATATTGACAGTCACTATACTGCTGCAGTATTTTGCAGGATTCAGGCAGTGGTCACCCCTCCATGGACCATATTCAAGAAATAATGGAGGAATTTGCAGGATTGAGGCTACATCCTAGCAAAAAAGGCTTAGAGAGTTAGAGTGTTAAAGCAAGTAATTGCCAAATGACATGGTATACGTTTCGGAAAGATTTCCATATAAGAAGTTCACTAATTTTCCTCTGTATTGACTAACAAGCCCCCAGATAGCAATTTCATGTCATCAAAGTCAATTTGAGCAGTGAGAAAATACAAGCATTTTCTTAGAAAACACTTAGAATTTTTCAGTCCAATCTCATAGGGTTTGTACACAGGGTGTTGAGTGAACTTCGTATATGGAAATCTTTCCTACGTTTCACTGCTGATCAAACTTGGCAAATTAACACATTATTTTTTTGTGTCAGAAAGTCAGATATTTTGGGGATATTTGTTGGGACAAGCGTCCAATCCAGGTCAGTTATGTACATGTAGTGTTAACAGTATTCTTTCGTGAGCTTACTTTTTCAGGCGCATTTGTACAGGTGAATCACTGAATATTCATGATCTGATACCCACAATTCATTGTGTTACCATAGAGCAAGGCAATGCCTCTTCCCATGATGCAATGCAAAAGTGGTTGCCATGGCAGCGATGTGGCACAACTTGGAAAAATTAATGAAAATTTGAATTTTGCACAAATGGGATGAAAACGAATGTTGGACAAGAATGTAATTTGCCAAAAAGGACAACAAAAGGGAAGATGCAGATTGAAGTATTATAAATGAAAAAAATAAAATGTAAATAAATGTATGTTGTTAAAAGAAAGGTTCTATAAAACACTGCCATGACTATTTGTGTTTTTTATGTACATTCAAATATTGTAAATGGTGGTCTTCTTTCGGGTATTCAATCAGAAGAGAAATAGTTAGAAACAAATGTAGATATTCGTCATTGCAAATGTAACCTACCAACTTTTTTTTTTAAATCAATGAGCCAAAGTATTTAGAATATTTTGCTACAAAATTACAATAGTAAAATCATTGGGCATTACATATTTTGCAGAGAAACAGGTATCTAGAAGCTTGTATTTTTAATATAATATCCCCGCGCTGGATAACAGTCCTTTTGTTTTTATCCATTTTTAGGCCAAATACAGTGTTAAACATTTTTGCAAAGGCACTTTCTGCTTTCCCCTTAAAAACTTGACTTCACTATTGTTGCAGAATAGAAACTTGATCGTGCACAATTTTTTTTTTCAGGCCAATATTAGAAGACTCTTTTTCATTATTTTTTTGTGTTGTGTGAGTGTTTTGTAATTTGTGTTCGTTTTTCGTGTGTTTCATGCAAATTTTAATTTATTCTTTATCAAAGTAGAAATATTTTTTTTTACATTGATGAGAGCCTTAGTTTCTGGAGCTGTGTCACTTTGCAGATTTTTCGCTGATATTATAGTGATGAACTACTTCATTGTATGAACTAAATCATGTATAATAAGAGCAAAATTTGTGTTGATAATTTAAATTTCTTTTAGTTTGTGATTACCAAATCTTGAAACATAATATGGTGTAAACTTCAATCTTGATGTAAATTCAATTTGTCTTTTTTTTGGTAAAATATCTGTTATTTATTATTGCTGGAATGTTTTCCTTTTGTTTTGGTTTTATTACTAACGGAGTGTGTTACAGCTTGTAGGGCTGTCCCGAATATACTGAATATTCAATCATCCACTGAATATTCAATCATCCACTGAATATTCAATCATCCACTGAATATTCAATCATCAACTGAATATTCAATCATCCACTGAATATTCAAATAGCTTCTTGCCTGTTTGAATATTCAAAACGAAACAACTATGCACGTGCGCACACGACTGTGATGTTATTTCAATCGTAATGTTGCGTTTTTTGTTGTCAGATGCTACTTTTGTGTTGAGGGTAACTGTTTTGTGAATTGTCGACGACTATTTATTGGTCCGAATCTTTTAACTGGGTGAAGTCTCTTGACAGTTATACAGTAATTATTGCAAAACACTACAGTGGCCCATAATATCCATCGCAGCATTCAAATTTTTACCAGCGCGCTTTGTATGCAATGTTTGACCAGCGAGGAAGACAGCTGCAGCTGGCGTGTGTAAAACTTGATCAGCGAGTTTCAAATATTCGAATATTCGGTCAAGTGCAGTTTCGAATAACCAAATACTAAATTATTCGAAACTGGACAGCCCTAACAGCTTGTATATCTATGTAAAACTTACAACTGAAATGATTTTGAGTTTTTCTATAAAATAAGTAGGGTAAATCTAAGGTTGCACAGGAGTGGTGTTTTTATTTGCAGCACACATCGTCAATGAATCATGATTGTTCAGCTAGTTTGATGTTTATTCATAAGAAAATAACAATGACGTCACACCATTGCTATCACTCAGCCATGCATGTACATTAAAGCATTTCAAAGAACGGCTTTCGTTGAGCTGCCACAGTGGCCTAGTGGCTAGTGGAGTGAACTATGGATCGCCCATGCTCGTTTTCATCAAATTTTTTTGTTGGTTGGGATAAGTTTAATTGAAGGGAAACACTACGAGAACCTAAGTGTCTTTCATCCACACAGAGTGATAAATATTCATGTTAGGGTGCGTGATGTGATTGGTTAAAATACGATGTATGCTGCAAAAAAAAAAAAAAATGCGTGCACACTGGAATGAAGATATTTACACTTAAGTAGTGATCGAGGGTAGTATTAGTGACATTTTTCAAATATAGACCAATCAAGCCATGCTATTAATTCTATCATGGTGGCCTCCTTCAATGGTGAAAGCTTTGTGCTAGCTATTGTTCAGATAATGTGTCATGGGGCAGCTGCTTTGTACAATAGCTAGCACAATGGTTTCTCCATTGAAGGGGGCCCCCATGAGTCTTCAGTAATCACCTGCCCAGATTTGTCCATAAGTTTACCATACAGTATACTATATGCGTGGGACACCTCAGTTATGGCTGCAACATTGCGGTAGCCAGTGTTCAACTTAACCACCTCTTTGTTACATCTTAAAATTGAGGCGTCCCACACGAGTGCTAATTTGGGGGTAATGTGACTCTGATTCGCATTAACTCCCAAATTTGTAACAAAATTGTCCATCACTGTTTACTCTCAGGCCTTTCGATTACTACATGTACTACCCTCTGTATTTTGGTCTGTTTTTCTTCAAAACATCTGAGGCTAGTTGTGGGTTGTTCTTTGTTGGATAGGCTGACAGATCTCGGACCAAATGTATCACGAAACAATGGCACCAGAGAATAGCGGGATTATGTGGGGGTTTCTTTAGACAGGGAGGGGGGAGGGGGTAAGACGTTTACTCGCTGTAATAGAGGGTCACAACCATAGAGCTATAGTAATTTAATATAGCTCTATGGTCACAACTTATAATAAACTGGCTTCTTACAATAAATATTGCAAATGCTAACTATGGAATCAAAAGATACAATATAAACTCCTAAAAGTGTTTTTCCCTCCAGACTTTTTGAATTTAAAAGATGAGTTTGAAGATTGTGGAAAACTCGTAATGGGGAAATTTGTGACTTTACATCTAACTTCAGCACCCCTCTCAATTTTTGTTTCAAACAACAACTAAATTTCATCCCATTTTTGTTTTACATTTAAACCACTGGAATTCCTTGATTTAAAAAAGTCAGTATTATTGTACAATCATAAATATTTCCCCCTTTTTGAAGAAATACAGTGATTGTTAAACCTGGCAGGTTGCCAAAGCTTATTTATTAAAAAAATGTACAGTTTGTCAATTTACATAATGGAGTTTTTAGTTTTTTCCTTGTCGAATTGTCAGTTGTTTTAAGTAACCCCACAAATTGCTATTGTAAAATTAATTATCAGTCTGTCCTGCATATAACTGCATATAATCTGACAGCAAAATCTGAAAAAGGGAAAATTAAATAAGTCCGCAAAACAGATGCAAAATAGAAGATATTTATAAAGAGAATAGACCTACTGTGATTATTCGATTAATTGATAAATCGTTTGTTGCTTATTTCGATTCTCGGTGCAACTAATCGATAACCACTTTTTGAAAATGGAGGTTTCTGAGGCGTAAGAGCACGTGTCGAAAAAACGCGGTGAATTTGTTTTTGTAATCCACCAGGGAACTACACATGTTTTTCAAAAGGAAGTGGGACGAATTCAAAAAGGGAGATACTTCGTGAAAATAATGTCAACACCATTATTCTGAAAAGGTGAGTGAAATTTTGGTTATTGAAACATCGTTGTCGACATCGTTAACACTTGTACTTTCCAATCGATAGGCTAATGCGTGGTCGTGTAGTTTAGGACACCTCCATTTTTTTTTTTTTACAAATTCCGTTCAAAATGACTTTTGCAAATGAGTACGGTCAATTCCAACATGACTTTTGCAGCCTCAAGCAGTCTGTTTTTCTCAAGAGCAACTCATGTTTTTTGTGTGTAATTATTAAGTACTTTTGAAAAAAATGTGACTTTCTTAGGCGTTTTTTTTAGCACTCAGACTCAGAGACGTGTGTTTTGGAGAAGTTTCCACCATTACGTCTTAGTCACTGTTTTACCCCATAATTTCCCTCGTAATCAAAACTTTATCTGCCCTCTTTCCTAAAAATTAAGCTAGCTTAGCGAACTATTTAGATGATTCCAAAACTATAAGGTGACTTTTCTGCTTGTATCTTAGCCAAATGTTTAGCTAAAACTCTAAACATAAAAATGTGTTTTCGTTATGTAGTATGGGGAACGGGGCCCTAACTCCTAATAATATACACGACTACTCCAATCTGTAAGGTTAAAAACGCGATGGTTGAAAAAAAAATACTTCTTTTCCGGAACAATTGCACATCTCAAAGACGGATTTCTAGCTTCAGTTCTTTATAGTTTTTGAGTGAATCTTAAGAACACACGAGTCTGATTTTGACGAAAGAAAACTTTTTTTGGCGGTCCGGCGGCGCGGTACGAGTGTTTGATATAAAACGCTACGCCGGGTATCCAAAGAATACTCGGGCGTTTTGATCAACCAACATTTGAACCCACAAAGGGAGAGAGAGTACCAAGCATGAAAATTACCCCGAAGAGAAATTTGCACCCCTTTTTTCTTCAATTACAGAAAATAAACAATTGAGATAAAAAAAAATCCAAAGACTCGTCCCGGTCATCGTATTGTTTAGGACCTAACGAAAAGACAATGTTATATTTTGGGACTTAATACCTTAACATTTGGATATGATACAAGCAGGAAAAGTCACTTTATATGTTTGGAATCGTCTATTACTAACCGTATTGAATATCAGCTAGCTTAATTTTGTGGAAAGAGGGCAGGGTCTTATTTCTGAACGGAGCTTGTAAAAAACACTGGTGTCCTAAACTACATGACAACCCCATTTTCTATATTTAAATTAACGAGGAATGTAACACCACAAACTGAATGAATACAAAACAAATATCCATTTTGGTAAGTGCCCTTTTAAGGCCAAGACTTTATTAACAATGGCACTGCTTTGGCGGTGCTTCCATATTATTTATATATTACTACACAAATGATACACAACATTACAATGACAATTCGCCTTTCATCTTTCGAATTCCACGCCCACCTTTTGATCATGTCTCTTCTGGATCTTAAATGATATATTTTTGGATAATTGTATTCCTTATTTGTGATAGGATCTTAAGTTGTACATTGTTTTACCAAAACAAAAATATAACACACAGATTGATTGCAAATCCTAAATGTTTTGAGTAAATGTTCGAATCGCCGAGGATTTTGTTTGACGTTGTTGGATTCTATAGGGCCAAGTACATTTTTGAAAATATCTGTACAATAACGTTCCATATTTAGGCCCCAAACTGTTTGGTACCTGTAGGCATTAGTCACAGATGGTGTAGTACACGAATCCAGGCACCTGACTATAATGACAGAAAAGCTCAGTCATGCCCGCAGCATTGGGACAGCCATTGTTAAAAAAACAAACAAAAAAACAAACAAAAATTGTTAAAGAAAATACTGGCACAAATCATGAAAATTCATTCTCAAGCAACTACAAATCTGTATTTGGAATTCATAGCACTTTTCCTAATCTCAGTTTTCGAAATTCGTTTAATTTGCAGATGTAATCCTAATTCCTTCGGAAGTCCATTCACAGTCCCAAAAAATGACACAAATATTATACAGGTTTTAAAAAGGTTTAATCAGGAACATGATTGGTTGAGTGTTACCATGTGACTTGATATGAAGGTTGTGATTGGTTATGGTCTTGATGCTCTTTCTCAGCACCTCTGAATTCAAAACCTTGAAACTGTACAGGTTAAAGGAATAAGAACTATAATTTGTGTGGATTTTCAAAATATGATTACATTTTCAAAATGTGAATAAATCATTCTGTTGCATGTTTCTGTCCAAATAAATTATTCAGAACACGCCTCTCTACCGAAATGTGATTGGTCATTATGGCTGACCTGATTAGCATCTAATGAATATGTAAATGAGCAAAGCCATTAGAAAGCACAGGATAAATTTTTTACAAATTTCTTGATGTATTTTTAAAAAAAAGATGGTTGATGGCTTAAATATCTCACCTGAAATAAATTTATGGTCTTAAGAACTGATTAATTTTCTACAAAGTGAATCAGTCTGTTTAACAGAGGATATGCATCATGCAAATATATTAAATTGTGAGTCAAATTAATAAATATAAATATGGCTTGTGAATATAGCTTAGCCGACGGGGAAACAAGTGACAAAGTCCTGGACTAGAATTTCAAACAAAATTATTTTACAATTTTTAGTAAAATTTCATAAATAACCAACAAGCATCAACATTATGTACTAACAAAGGCATTTTGAAACCGTTACCTCAGGTTAATAAGGCATAGATTTCAAGGCAAAACTCAAAACCACAGTGAATTATAATTTTTGATGATAACCATAATTCTAAACATGAGCGGATGGTTGCAATTATTGACTGCCAATGCTATTGACCAAGTTCAAACAACAGAGGGCGCATCAAATTTAACATTTAACAACAGAATTCAATATTTAACAACATTTAAACAAAGAAGGAAAAAAGGTGTAAAAGTGGGCAAACTATTGCAGTCAAAAGAAATAAAAACAATTACAAAATGAAACTTAAACTTCAGTAGTATGACAAAATGACAAACAGTTTTGTACAGATGCTGGAAGATGGTAGCAAAATAATGGGTAGACATTGCTTGGCACAAAACAAAAGAAATATTCTTTAAAAAAAACTCACGTCGATCCTTTCATCACTTAAAGGCACTCTTTCTGTTTTCTCGCTTGATAATTGCAAAAAAATGAAATAGTTTTTTAAAAACTTTTGCCAAGCACAGAAAATACCTGCTTAGCAACAAAAAGTTACCATGACAACTGTCGTATAATTTGTATTGCTTACTGATTGGTTCTTAGCATCATGATTTGTGCTTAGCAAGCGAAATTAATTACCCTGTATGCAAAATAATTTGGGACACCAACGAAAACTCAGAAATATCAGCATGTAGTACGTAAGAAGACTTTTTAAGCTTACTTATAGAGAAGTCTATTGCCATGCATTCTTCAAACAAAATTTATTGACTGTTTTGCCACTTTGAATAATTTCTCTCAAAATTAGTCTCAATTAAAAAGTTGAACGAAGAAATTGACCAGAGTGGGGTTTGAACCTGCGACCTCCGGATAACCGTTCCGGTGCTCTACCAACTGAGCTATCCAGCCCTTTTGGTGGTTCCCCATTTGTGTCAATGTCTTAGTTTAAGGCAAGGGCGCTAGTCAGAAGCCGTAAACCAGTGTGCCATACAGCCAGGGATCACGCCCAACATCGCGATACACTTCTGACTAGCGCCCCTTGAACAGCGATATTGACTAATTGGGGAACCGCCAACATTGGGCTGGATAGCTCAGTTGGTAGAGCACCGGAAGGGTTATCCGGAGGTCGCAGGTTCAAGCCCCGCTCCAGTCAATATCTTTGTTCAACTTTTCAATTGTTATAATTCACCTAGTCAGTTTTCCTGTGGTTCATTTGAAAATTAGTCTCATTTAGGCCAAAAAAAATGAAACAGTTTTTTTTTCAATGAAAGATGATGTCTCAAAACCGCCAAACTCACTGGTTTGACTGGAATCCTGCTGCTGCACAATTTTAACGTGTTTTTAGATGGGGTTATGATCGAGAATAAGCTTTATGTGGCCTCTCTGGACTCCCATATATTTGCACTAAGTTTAGTCGGGCACCATTTGCAGTCATCAGCCGACCATTTGAAGCAAAAAAAGTCAGGTAAAAAATAAAAATAAAAGCCACGTCGCCGCACCACTTTTTGGGCAAGCTCCATACCAGAAACAGGAGACTTTTTTTTGTTGGCCTTAGATGTTGACCCATACTGGCACCTCCACCAGCGCACCTATTGACAAATATTTACAGTGTACGCAGGGAATGTGAAGGTCTCCCCCCTTTGTATTGCATTTACCCCACACAGCAAGAAGTGACAACTTAAGACCTCACAAAACCAAAACAAGATTATATTTATGACCTTGGTTAGATTTGCCAATACATACTTATGTTGTGGTAAAAAAAATAAACAATCGTAATACGTATTTCGTCAGGTGCCCGGTAGAAGGGCATGTGAGCGTTCTGACGCGAAAATCACTTTCAAGAAAATTGCATTGAAAGGTTCCAATGTAAGCGTATTATGAACCAATGTTCTCCCACGTGTATCATAAATTGTACAAATTTTACATTTGTCACACGTCGAAATCATAATTTTTGGATCAACTTGTGTTAATTTCCAACGAAACTGTTTAAATTTCCCTAAAATAGAGGCAGTTTCCTGCATATGCCCTTTTGCTGGGAACATTTTGGTGATTACGCGTTCCCCGCATAAGGGTGTATGGGCATATGTCTTTCTGCCAGGCACACAACAATTTATGTTGTGATAAAAAATATAAACAATAGTGGTCATATATGAATAATCATACCATTAGAATTTCAAAAAACTACTGACCAATCAGTTACTAGGTATTTCCTAGTACATGAAGCGTCAATATGTTGATTATGAAATTCAGGTGACATGCTTACATTTTGGGTTGATAGTGTTTGGGAAGCAGACACTTTATACACTGGGACTAAGGAAATAATGAAATGGCCTTAAATTCACAAAATTTAAACAAAATGCAATTGACGCTGAGATGTTCGGGCAAATGAGACAGAACTGGGCAGAGGTCAAAATGAACGTTTGCGGAAAGACAATCAAATTCTCTTTACAATACTGTTTGTTGCACTTCCATAGGACGTTCCATTGATAAGTTATGGCTGTTTAAAGTTTGCGTTTATCGACATGTCAAAAAAGTAAAATACTGACAAAAAGGCCATTAAAATTTGGATTTTGTATTCATCATGATGAAAGCTGCCAGTTGTTTTTCCTTAAAAACACTTTTATTTCACATATTTTATTCTACATCTTCGTGTACTAGACATATCAAAGATTACAAAATGTGAATAAATCTGAAAATTGCAAAAACTCATCCCCACTCAGTTTTTTGCATTTTTCTCCACTACGCACTGTGCCCAGTTCGATCTCATTTTGCACATCATATCAGGCAGGTGCTATTTCAAGCTGGTATATACATGTATCAGCATCATATGCGCAGTGAGTTGAGGTACCAGACCAATTTTCTTTGCATGGTATTACATAGGATTGGTACCTGATAAAGTAGTCCTTTGACTAATCTTGCAGTGATATAAGCATCCAAGAACATTCGCTGAGCCATATTCTCGCTTACTGACTGGTTACCAGCCCAACCATCACATATTACATATGCTTTTCTTGGCTGGTATTGCTTCACTCGGTCGCAACATGCTAAGCTAATTTGCTTAGTTGCTTTCCTGGAAAAAAAAAAAAAAAAAAAAGTTCCGATATAGAATCGCATACACCTGTTACACGGAGACAGTATACCTCTCACAGGTAAGGCAAGTTTTCTGCAATGAGACGACTTCTGGCAGTTCTGGCAAACTTTATCGTGATTTCCTCCTCAAAAGATGCGAGGTCGTTAAATTCCAAGCATATCGTCAGTCGGCACAGCTTATACAGTAGCTCCAGACATCAATCCAGGCTGGTTATCGTTGAAGGAAAGGACAGCTATACTAACTATAGGAAGCACTCCTCACAATATCGTGCAGGACCTTTCCTGTTAGAAAAAAAAAAATCAGTCCAAAAATTGTAAAATATTTAAGGGAAAAACTCCTGAAGTTACAAAAATAGTCCTGAGACACAACATCTTGGTTTGTTTCTTACAGGAACCTGGGGAACGCAGGGGGGCATTTTGGCTGACTCAACCAATAACCAATAACAAGTGATTCGCTGATCATATGTATCGCCTTTCTCCGTGGTCGATCCCTATATATTTTGTGTTCTTCAAAAAAGTCAAATTGTGTGCATTTTTAAACGACGACCTCAAATGACCCCTAGATGACCTTTGACCTCCAATTTTGGAAGACTTGTGATGAACCTCACCTAAGGATCACTCCATCCAAGTTACATTAAAATCCATCAAATTCTGCAGACAGAGAAACATTTGAAGCATATTTGAACAATGACCTTCAATGACCCCTACATGACCTTTGACCCTGATGAAGAATTGTGTCTTCCAACCCAAGGGTCACTGCATCCAAGTTTCATCGAAATCCATGGAAGCATGTAGAAGTTAGACAATTTTTGTTTCAAAAACTGAACCGAAACTTTAATATACATACGGTCATACAGAATTTAAGACTGGTTAAGTGTCTGCCAAAACTTTGTTTAGATGACACAATAATGCTTAATATTTGGCCTTTTCTTGAGCAGATCCACTCATGAATATGCAAATCCTTACCTTATGACTGTTATTAGACTGTGCAGGGGCTGGTTGGGGATGGGCGGCGGCCTGAGCACCTTGGGGCGGGGCTTGTTGCTGAGCCTGTTGATCTTCTTGGGCGAGGTCCTGGGCAAGTCTGAGGTCTTCCTGTTCCTGGAGTTGTAACGCCAGCTCATGACTAAAAAGGTAAACAGAACGTCAACAATTTAGAAAGCAGGAGGTCGTCGGTTCGAGTCCCACCCGAGTGATTTTTTTCCAACTTTCGCTCGGGAGGTAACACGCTGAGTATACAGTGTTTTTGTCAGTAAGTGGCAGAACCTAATATTGATTTACATCACCCCGACACAAGTTCATCTTATGAATAGTTTAAAATTTAAACTGTACTGTGGCTCCTGATGTTTAGTGGGGGGGCTGTGGTCCAATGGTTACGGTGTTTGAATTGTGTGCCTTGGTACATGGGTTCGAATTCTGACAGTGGGAACATGGGGCTTATGCTCTTGAGCAAGGTGCTTTACCATTATTGCTTGTCCTTCGGATGGGACGTAAAGCCGTAATGCACGTTAAAGAAGCCAGTAACATTGTCACTAAGAGAAGGGGTTTGCCCCGGTGTATCTGGCAGTGGCTGCAATATGCGCCACAGCACCTTGTATACCCTTTATAAAGGTGCTACATAGTGGGTCTCCTATTTCTCATAAACTTCACTTACCCGTCTCTAAAAATAGACATAATTTCCAGCGCCTTGAGTACCTAACTGTTGGTAGATACGTGTGCTATATAAGACTCCGGTATTATTATTATTATTATTTCTACCAAATGTGACTTGCAGATGTCTTGGACTTACTCTGAGAGTGCGGCCATGGCTTTAGAGTGCGTATCTTGTTCCTGTATCTGACTGAGTCCAGTAGCCTGGGATAAGTCTTCCTGCTGCTGGTCCTCCTGAAGAGACAGCGCTACCAGGTAACTGAAACCAAACACAGGGCAACAAAGAAGAGTAAGTTTTTGTTCAATATGTCGAGTGCTATTGTCTAGAGCATCAATCTAAACATCTGTGGGTATTCTGCAGATTGTGGGTTCGAGTCCAGCCTGGGGTTGTGGTGTGTGTGCCCTTGGGCAAGGCACTTTCTCACTCATTGCTTCTCCCCACCCAGGAGTAAATGGGTACCTGTGAGGGCAGAGATGGTTATTGTGATTGATTTTTGCTGCTTAGTGCCGAAATGACAGCATGGAGCTGTATGGGGTCCGGGCACAAGTACCCCCTCAACGGTAAGAAAGGGAGAGTTGGGAGAGACCAGTTGGGGAGACCACTTAGGCTGATATTTGAACGCATTACCGACGATGCCTGATGCTTACGCAAAGACGCGTCAACCAGTAGGCGCACACAGTGTGCCCCGTCCACGGGACTCTCGGTGTTAAATAAGTGCCATGTTTTGCTGGGGCACGGAGCCCATACTCTACAGAGAGCTGAGATGGTCTTGGAAGGTATTATGGGCCTGATGAACGGGGGTAATATGGATGTAGCGTTTTCCTTCTCAACTCACTCTGCATCAAGCTGTTGTCCTGGCGACATATTTGCAGCAACCACCGGTGCCATCTGATTGGTTGGTGGCCGAGCGTTGAATTCACCGTCGACGAATCTACTGTCTCCCTCAACGCTACTCAGCGTCTCCCAGACAATACTGCTCTCTGTCAGAAAACCCTGATCCGTCACTAGTACGCACAATTCCTTCTGAAATTAAAAAAGAAAAAGACAAAAAACAGATTTAATTTAGCACTGCAGCACCCTTTGAAGCTCCATGCCATTAGGCCCAGATGCATGCCAATGGTCACATGGTAAAGCATCTGCACATGCTTAATAAGTCGTTGGTTCGAGTCTCACTGAGTAAGCTTGTGAATTTTTCTCACAAGCCCTCACATAAAATACTTAGTAGCCCGCAAAGGCAAAATCAAGTACTGAATTTATTTACTTCCTCTCGCAAAATTCCATCTCTTAAAAAAGGGTTTCCACTTACATCGTGCTTGATTAACGTGCTGAAGTGGTTGTTTCTGAAGAATACACAAAGCTCGCCTTCCTCCGTGGCAGAGTTCAGCTCACAGAGTCCGTAGAACGTCAACTGGGCTGCCGTGCTCTCCAAGAACTGCTCTGCTACCAGACCTAGAAAACAAGAGAGGTCAGTTTGCTACATTCACAGATTTTCAATTGACTGTAACAGCTCCAATTTTTAAACCTTAACTCCTCGGCATTTTTGCTGAGAATCTTTCTAAATCCTCCATAATCCTCCTGTGTACCCAAACCCAGGGTTGAAACCAAGTCAAGTAAATTTGTTTGTCAAGTCAAGTCGCAAGTCAGTTTTTTCCAAGTCAAGTCACAAGTCTTAAATCCATTTTACAAGTCTGTCGGAACATTTTTTTGAAATATTTTTGAAATATCTGGGATGGTTACCAGATTATCATCGGCAAAATGCTTATGGTGGCCCCCAGGTATGGCGGACGCACTGTGCCATGCGCTTTTGGAAACCAAACTGGCTTATAGATAAACAACTAGTTAAGACGCAATCCTACCTTGATGCTGTTCATCCTCGTCTTTGGAGCTCTTGCTAGCGATGATCTTCTCCACCACCTGGTTGTAGCTGTACGTCCCTACTGCCGAGACGATCTCATCATTCTGGGGGTCGTACAGCCACCCGTGGCACAGAGAGATGTTCAGTAGATCAAAGACGACACACTCTTGGGTGTACTCAAAATCTTTGACCCTGTGCAAAGACAAGAAAATTGAACAAACTTAGGCTGGATCACAATAAAAACAAGGATTCCAACTTTTAAAAAAATTTCAAAAATACTTAAAACCTGGCTTGAAGGGAATTTGTGGGTTTTGATGAAAGATATGGATACAACAGGCGGGCGCTGTTACGTTTGGATGGACTTATTGGTATTAACCCTACCCCCTAGGCCCTTTTGGCTAGGAAACATCCTCAATCCTGCAAAAACCTCCAATTGCCACCATGTAAAAATTGGATTCAGCCTCAGTCCTCCCAAATGATTCATTGCACAGTCTTTCGTGGGTTCAAGACTAAATCTCCCACATCAAAGTTGTTGCTTACCCTGTGAATTTGACGTTGACGTCTAGACCCGTTGACAGCTTGGTGATTATTTCCATGGCATCGTGGATGTTCTGCTCGTAGTTTCGCTGGACTCCCTCCGAGGCATTCTGGGGTAAGAAACAGACAAAAGGTGAGTCAGTTGACAACATTATGAATGGACGTTGGCTTTCCTCCATTTTTATGCCTTAGGAAAATTGCTTCTTTTGAAAGGTATCTCTTAACATTTCAAAATCCAACATGTAGATTTTGCCCGAAATGACAAATGTACAACCCAGTTCTTTAGAGGCAGATACAATGGAAGACTTTTGAGACATTGGTGGCAGCAAACATATCGGTCCTTTTTCCATTGTTTGCGTCACATTGAGCATGCGCGCTTTAGCTTAAACATGACGTAAACAATTGAAAAGGATCGGTGTGTTTGCTGCCACCAACGTCTCAAAAGTCTCCCATTGTTTCTTTACAACATGTATATATTAGTAGTAATACAACAACCACATTATGAT
The DNA here is from genome assembly GCF_015706575.1 of Patiria miniata. Classification (NCBI taxonomy): domain Eukaryota; kingdom Metazoa; phylum Echinodermata; class Asteroidea; order Valvatida; family Asterinidae; genus Patiria; species Patiria miniata. Next base: position 9,439,319 of record NW_024037057.1, on the reverse strand, counting down.
AAAAACTGTGTGAGTTATTCTTTTATTTTGCCAGAATGGCTGCCCACAGTTTCACTGTAAAGAGCGCCACCATTAGTTAGAACTTTTTTTAATGCACACCAGCCATGCGTCAGCAGCACCCTCCTGATTCGCATGTCCATTTTGTACATTTGTAAAGACACATAGCACATTCGCAGTTGATTTGTTTGTAACAATACTAGTGCTGCATGTTTATGAACAATACTGGGCCCAATTTCACGGCACTGCTAAGCACAAAAATTTGCTTAGCAGAAAAAAAGTGTGGCTTATAAAAGCAGGTTACCAGCCAAAACTCCATGTGATTTTCGTGCCAAGCAAACAACAGTTGAATACTAATCATGAGCAATATACATTACACGGAGTTTTGGCTGGTAACCTGCTTTTATAAACCAAACTTTTTGTGCTAAGCAAATTTTTGTGGTTAGCAACACCATGAAATTGGACCCAGGTTGGGGGAAAAAAACTACAGATGTCACAAAAGTAAGGTCTATAGACCATTATCATGTTGCGGCCATCTTGATTTCTCTTCCCATTCAAATCAACGTAACCAAAACAAAGCTGGAAAGAAAAATAGTCTGGTTCCTTTTGCACAAAAAAACATTATCATTAAGTACTGTTATTGGATACAGGGAACATGACTGAAATGGTGGCAGCATGATAAAGGTCTATCCGCTCCGTTCACAAATACCCCCTCACTGGCAAATAAAGTACAGTTGGGGGTGACCCACCGACGCCATCTTGCCTGACTGCAATTTTGCCACGACGCGCGGCTGTACCACTGCGTGTACATAGTACAAGTCCCCTGGTGTACGTGCGTCACACACAAGGAACGGTGTTCGTCAACCAGCTAAATGTCCCACCCATGGGACGTCATTGCTAGGTAAAAGGACGCCCTCTTTTGTTGGCGCACGGAGCCTAAACCCACCTCCAGGTTTCTGTTGAGCAGACAGTCCCCCAGGTACCCAACCAACTGACTGGCTGATACCATCTCAACCATCTGAGGAATATGCACGGTTCCCCGTAGCAGAAGCACATTGATAATAGCAATGAGTGGGCAGGGACCGTTCTCGTTCTGCGTGATGATGGGCATGTTGTTGCCTCGCCATTTGATCCATTTGACGTGGTAGGCTTGCTCGGCTGGCTGACTCCGAGGACTTGTATCTGATGAATGAACAATGTTGTAGTGATTTGATTTGATTTGATTTGATTTTCCTCAGACGGAATCAACAACAACATACACTACACATAACAATACAAAGATAAGAAAACAGTTGAGGCTTGGCCAGTGACATCCTGGAGCAGTACGGAGGATTTCAAGCATAATGCAGGCCTATATTTATGCATGGCTGAGCAAAAACAACACAAGGTTCGGCCCAAGACCTTGACAAAGTGCATCCTGCGAATTCAGTAACGCACTTTTGCCATGTAACCTCAATCCTCCAAATTCCTCCACTTTGGCAAAGAGGATTTTGAAGGATTCAGGGCGGTCAGGGTTAATATTGGACCAAATTACCAATAGTTTTTCTCAATGTTGAAATTAAAGCATGGTCTGAGTTCAAATCACAATTCTGCAACTCACCTGTCGGTGTTCCGCCTATAGCACCAGAGCCTCCTTCCCCGTCTCCTGCTGTCCTGGGCGAGGCTTCAGGTGTTGACATTCCATTCTCACAGGGCGGGACCTCGACCGTCGCTACGTTCTGCTTCAGAGCATCGATATTCCCTGACTGCACTCCCTCACTGGAAACTGGCTGGGCCACTTCACTGCCTGTACTGGCCATATCTGACTGGACATTTAAAACGTCCGTGATAATGTGAATATTCAGCTGAAGGAACAAATATCTTGAGTTGGATCCAAATCAGTCTTCTACTAAGACGTTAGGCCAAATAAAAAAAATCAACATGTTTAGCGTCCCCGCCCGCTTCCTTTTTCGAGGCCGCCTCCTTTTCTTTTTGTTTTACCGAAAAATGATAAATTTTTAAAAAGTGACATAATTTCGGCTTCTCTGTCTGTTGCATCTAGCCCATATAAAGCTGGTATGTCATTTCCTGAGTCCAATGGCGGCCGTTTAAAAAAAACCCCAAAAAACAAACTGGCGGCTGTCTTGAAAAATAGCCCGGTCGGGCAGCCATTTCCGAGAGGAAAAAAACAAAACAAAGACATGAAAGAAGAGCCTCCCGCTTCCTTTTTTTCAAAAGGCAGGACGCTAAACATGTTTTGTTTTTTTATTTGGCCTTAGTTTGCCGGAGGTCATCTTTGAATCCTCCGGGGAACTAGCATTCAATTTGGGGGTAATTTTGGGGTAAAGCTACAATCACGACGACGACAAAACACAACATGAAATTGAATTGAAAATAAACATGATAAAGATGGCAATCACCGCGATGAACAGTGAACACCCAAAACCATTGATTCGCATGGCACTAACCATAAAAACGAGTAAGAAAATCGCATTTTGCTGGATTCTGGATCCAAAATGTTCTCTTGGCCTAAATGAAACATTTATTAACTAGGCACCAAATATAGCCCCCATACATGCCATACTGCAACTGGTCAATATGAACAGCCAATGTAACACTTGCGGGTCTCAACATGTTCAGTTCATCGGTCGAGTGAATTACTTTAATTACACAATACCTTTCAAACAAGTCCCCACAGTTTATTTCTAGGAAGATTGAGAAACTTATTAGCCTCAGACGTTTTCACGATCGTTTTGCAGAAAAGACGTTTTACGATGTTTTTCTCCGTACAAAAACAACCTATTCTGTCAACAGACGGGCCATAATGACGTAAGAAAGTCTGCACCCTATCAATCATTTGTTTTGTAGTGCACAAAATGAATACGTTCAAACTAGGTACCCGACCTCATTAATTTTTTCGGAATAAACTATTAAACAATAGGGGTGCAAGCCTACAGTTACTTTTGGGAATATGTAAACATGAAACTTAATTTACAAACCAAGCCTAATATTCAGTATGCTTATCATAACTAATTTACTTACTATTTTTTATTTAGCATCAAAGGTTGAATTATGAAGATGTTATAAAACAATTCAACATTAATATTACAGCGCAAACCCTAGATAAAAAGTGGACTATTCTGGCAAATAGTAAATGGTTTTATGAATACATCTGGTACCCAGACTGTACCATCAGGTTTTTGATAGTATGTTATATTAGTACCAGACTGGGATATGAGAACAAAATTCTGGTTTTGTCGGGTGAGTGTGAAACTTCTTTGTACTTTAAATCCTGTTTTAATGGCAAGTTTTCAAAGGATCTTGGATGAGTAGCTCTGTATATATCCAGAAGATAGTGACAAGTTAGTGTTGGTCATAATTATGTTATATAGCGTAATTTTGGTCGTAATTCTGAGTAAAATAGTGAACAGTCACTTCAAACTTTGTTGTGTGTTATTAATTTTGCAGCCAGTTCCTAAGCCGTGCGCGTGCGTCATGTGCGTGCGTGATATCGATTGTGGACAAGTCACTGGGATCATAGGCGTAGCCAGTTGGGGGGGGGGGGATTTACCACTCCAATATTTTGTAAAGACTGCCCTTTTCCATTCAAATGCCCTTTTTTTCACCAGTACCTATACCTCCCATAATATTTCGTAAAGAGTGCCCTTTTAACAAGTGCCCATTTTATTATATAAGAAGAATTTGTGCCCTTTTTTGTGCTATCGCTCGTTCCGGGTGCCTTTTTTTAAATTTCACGCATGTATAGCCCTGAAAAGCACCATATAGGCCTAGCGTCCGTTAGTGTGCATAATCGTCGGTTTTGAACAGCTCCCCCATTGACAGATGGACCCCCCCCCCCCACTATTTGATTTTACGGAGACCAAGAGTCTGGAGACCAAAAACGTGACTTCATTTCAGCACGGATGTGCAAGTGCCCTTTTCAAGAATTTTTTCGCGCTCGCATGACTCGGAGTACCAGCACACCATGCGTGACTGCAGAAAATCAAAGTTCAGTTCAAACGTTTGTTGTCATGTCGAGGTCGTTTTTTCCCCTCAAATTTCTTGGCAATGCAAGATCCTAAACTCGTGTGAATTTACAGAAATCTTTGTATGCAAGTAGAACTTAGAAGTACTTATAATACTTGTGAAATGACTTGCCGCGTGACAATTTCAAGTGTATTTACATGAGGACGGAGCATGGCATTGTTTACAACACCACGTTCACGGGTCTAATCCTAAACGTATTGTGGTTGAAGAATAATTGATTACATATTGTAGGACATTTTTAAGAGAATTGCGACTTTTTGCTGTGACCTGTCTTCGTAATCGTAGAATTAGAAATTAAAATGATTTTTTTGTCATTAATTATTTCTAATAAAAAAAAACCGGCAGTGGATGTTCAGCCAGATCCGGCTTTCTTTTAGTAAGCGCTATTTCGCTGGATAGGCACTGAACATCACAATGACCGTTTTTTGGGACTTGAATATTTTTACTGTGACAAATCTTAGTCTGGTTCCGCTCCAACATTGTCGTTGTGACTTCGTATTCACGAGATGGGAATCAGACTGTTTTACAATTTCGGACTTTATTATCTTTAAAAAAAAATTCTCCAGAGCCACGAATCAGAAAAAGAAAATGTGATACTCTGCAATTAAATGTTGGAGTCAATAAAAAATAATAAAAGAAGAATATTCTTAATTTTCTGGGATGAAAAAAAAAATCGAAAATGTCGCTATTGCTTAGAAGTTCTTTTTTTCGGTGGGGAATAAGGTAAGTATACACAATAAACCAGCAAGTAAAAAAAAAATCAGAAGCGCCATTTTATGTCAGTGAAAAGATAAAAAAAATTGTGCTGTATTCCGAGTTTTTTGGACAAATGATCAGTCTTTTTGGCCAATTGTGACCACAATAGATCTGTTTGGCTTATAGTGGCTATTCTCACAAGTGTAGAAACCTGTACCCATTTCCCGGGGGATTAGGCTTGATACATGGAACAGCAGCTTCGTTACCAGCACACCCTGCACTGGTGTAAGTGTGTTGATTGATTGACATGATTTGCCAATGGAAAATGTGATAAGAAAGTCACATTTTCTCCCCAAATTCTGGACTATGTTTGTATGGACCATTTGACATTTGTTTACAAATTGGATTTTGTGGTCATGTGATGTCAACTTTCAGCAAACGGTTCTCTTCTGCACATATCTAATCTAATACAAGTATGAATGGCTTAAACATACAGTCTGTCATTTTACATTTTGTAATTTGTGTATTTTGTTCATTTGAAGCAACAAACATGCTCAAAATCTAAAGAAGGGTGCTGAACAATTAACCTGATGAAGTTTCAGCTCAGCTTCAGCTGTATATTTCGAGAAAAAGAGCATTCCAGGATCTCTATTTCAAATCAAAAAGTGCTGAATCATGTTTTGAATTGAAACTGAATCCAGCGTCCGAGACACGTTCTCACTGAGCCGATTGCGGCTACGCGATGTAGCGCACCGATCCGACGAATTTTTGTACGCGCGCGTGCATCGTTCCGACGCTTACGTGCGCTTCGCCGAATAAAAAAAGGAACTACTAACGGAAATTTCCAACTGTGCGTCTTTAGACGCACCGTTGGAAAGGCCTTCTTTTGTTGATTTCTTCAAAATGACAGCTTGCCAGAAAGAATAATTTCACAGGGAGTTTAGTTCCCATGCTATCCTTCAACCAAGTATGTTTTTCAACAATAATTTCGCCAGTTACTTTTTGGATAGCTGCAAATGATGGATTGTAGCTTTAAAAGAGTTGGCATAATACTGGCATTTAATGTGGGCCAAATAATGTGCAAAAGATGAAGAAATGTTTGGTTTCCCTGGTGGTTGCATAAGCATGATGTCATGGGAAACATGCGCGTCGCGAGGGGGGGGGGGGGGGGCAAAGGGGGGAGGGGGCCAAACAGTTCTCTTCTACACATATCTCTTAAAAGTGTTGACATAATACTGACACTTAATGTGGGCCAAATAACATGCAAAAGACGAGTACATGTTTTGGTTTCCGGTTGTTATTTAGCGACATGACATCATGGGGTACATGGGTGTCATGAGAGGGGGGGGGGGGGGGGAAGAGGGGGGGGGGGAAGAAAAGAAGGCGCAAATTCCTGTTGCTGTTTATTAAATGGGTGGGGGAATGTCCATCCTCGAAAAATGATAAACTGAGATTATGCTGGAAAAGTACAGGGATTTTTAGGGGAAAAGGTGCTTTGCCCCCTCTAGAAAAACATCCTGGCGACGCCATGATGGGGATCATGGTCTATATATGTCAACACTTTTAAACCGTTCTATGCGTAGTGCAGAAGATAATATAACCGTCTGCTTGAATTTGACATCACGTGATCACAACATCCAATGTGTAAACAATGTCACATCGTCTGTAGTTCATTGAGAAATTTTATGTACATGTATGTGAAAGACTGCACAAGCATGGGTGTACATATGTGTGTATACATTGTACAGCTGTACCAAATGACGCTTTCTAAACAATAACAGAACTCAACCCATCAAACCCCAATGTTATGTTTTGTTGGAATCTGTCAGGATGGGTACAGTACCCCTAAACTGACAGTCTTTTACATTGGGTTGGCACACCTCCAGAAACAAAGTCTGAAATATGTGTGCAGTTTCCTATAATAATTTGCCAGGATGGGTATGGTTCCTACTGGTAGTAGTAAATCATGCTAGGAAGTTAGGGTTAGTATTCAACAAAGGCATGGTCAGGAGTAATTAAGACTCAACCTTCAAGGATTTTTTCATCGCACTTATAATGAAGTGAGCCATCAATTCAATTTTTAAACTCTGGTAAAATAAAAGTTAAGCATTTTCAAGTATTTTCAAGTATTTCATTGGAAAAATATACTCTGTGAATTGTGTAAGTATATGTTGAAAAAATATGTAAGCAAACCAAAGTACACACAAAAAAATACATGGATCGCTTAAGAAAGTTGAATAATAATTTTGTTAACATCGCAAAAAAAAATCCCTTTTCGTGTTTAGCAAATCTCTCCACAAAAGCAATACGACACTCCTCGGTTGCATTCAAAATGCCTCAACAATTACTGGTATGCCTTGTATACATTCTGTACTTGAAATACCACCGCAGGAATGCCAGAATCCCCTCTGAAAAACACCTGACAAACTACCAAAAGGGACCCCAAAAAATTGGCTTTGTGGAATGGTGACCCTGTGCCCTCCCCCGGGGTGACGGAGGGGGTACATGTATGGAGGGACCTGGAAGATCAAGCATTCCAATCGGGAAGCTTTCCTCCATCCAGTGCTGCTGACCCCGGTTGACCCCAATTCATAGAAAAAGTCTTCCATGCAGTGTTAATTTGCCTCAGTGACCTTTGACATTGGCTCATAAGTCGGTAGGCAGGGGGTCCTGTAGAGCTGTTCCAGGCTTGTGTCGGAAGCAGTGGTTGTACTGGTGACAGAACTACACTACAGATGTACATGTATACACACTGGTGGGGTGGGTACCGTTCGGTATGTGTTGACTGTTACGCTTTTTCCCCTCCAGATTTTTGTGGTGCAGGGCAAGAGTCGCGACTTTGTAAATTACACAAATGTATGCACTTGCTGGTTTAACAGGTGTTGAGGCTCTTATTTCTGAAGTATTGATTCGGTGTGTTTCTCAGTTTTACCAGCGAGTCTGGCAAATATTGTGACATGTTAAAGCTGTATGTTGATGGCATCAGTATGTGTTTTAAGTCTTGCGTATGCCTAGGTACATGTACATTGTATGTACGTGATTTTGTAGTTTATTTCATTTACGCAGAGATGAAACTTTTCAGATTTTAATCTGAAATCAGATTTTAAAAATTTTCCAATGAAACTTCAGATTTTTTTACCATCTAACAAAAATGATTCTTAGGGCTTTTTCCACAAAATGTTTTTTTAATTATTATTTCCAAGAAAAGTCAATGAAAATGGCACGTAAAATGTGCACAAGGGTAAAACACCTAGACCAACACTGATCAGATGCTTTCCGGCTAGAGAAAAGGTTAAATACTGACCTGTGACATTGATGCGCTGTGCTGCGCTGCGCGAAGCTGTGGCTCGCAACCAAGGTTCAATTTCAGATTTGTTTTGCCAAGGCCAGTTTCATCTCTGTTTACGTTGTGTATCTGATTTCATTATAAAGAAGTTGTTAGGAAAACTCATGGGCAATTCCTGCATTATGCAACGTCCGTAAAACAGCTTTTAAGAACTCAGTAAAAATGTAAGATTCAAATCTTATCCGTCTTCTGGTAAAGGTCAAGGAGATTACAGACTAGGAGTTTTGGATCATTTCTCTGAATCATTAATTGGATATAATGGTTAAGTGGCTCTGTCACGGACATATTCCTTTCACGATGCTGGAATTACCCATATGTTCTTAAAAATGTCAATTTTTGTTCTGCCATTGTTCACATTTGCAAGTTTGTGAACACTAACAGTAACTTTTGTGTCTTTGCACATTTAGGCCAAAAAAAAAAAATGTTTAGCGTCCTGCCTTTTTGAAAAAAAGGAAGGAGGAGGCCCTTTCCCCCACTTCCAAAATGGCCACCCGACTGGGCTATTTTTCAAGATGGCCGCCAGCTTTTTTTTAAATGGCGGCCACTTGGACTCAGAAGTGACATACCAGCTTTATATGGGCTAGACGCAACAGACAAAGAAGCCAAAATGATGTCACTGTTGAAAATTTATCATTTTTTTGTGATAAAAAAAACAAAAAAAAACGGGGACCTCCAAAAAGGAAGTTGGTGGGGACGCTAAACATGTTTTCTTTTTATTTGGCCTTAGCCATTTCTTATTGCCCAAAACTGCAAGGTGCCTACTTAGCATACCTCCATGTAGCCTGGACGATGTGCATTACACGGCGATGTATTGTATATTATCCATATTCAAATCTTGTCCTTCCTTTTCATTTTTCGGCGTGAATGTGGCAAGCGACTACAGCGTCGGGTCACTGGTTGGATTGAATGCCGCACAATCCCTGTAAAACGCCCCGCAGCAATTTAAATGTCAACTCTACTGAACCATTGATCAGCGATTGCTGAAAGTCCTTGTCCCCAAGTTGCACAGTTCTCGGTAAAATTTTTAAAAAAAGAGTGAAAAAAAGTCAAATACCAGTTGGAATGTAGGGCACATTCCATTCACTTTAGCAAAATAATTTGGGGATAATTTTTGGAGGGAGTATTATTGACAGCGTTTAAGAGACTTGAGTGTTTGTTGTGTTTCAAAACAGGAACTTTTGATTGGTTAAGACAGAACGTAAACTGTTCATTAGGTTTTTCTTTCTCCCCCCCCCCCCCTTTTGCCCTTGGACTTTTTGCTAGGATGCTTGCTCAATCCTACAAATTTCAACACTGCACAGGGTGTTGCGAGGTCTTTTCAGGCATGAGATTTTTTTCAGACTTTTATCTTAATTCAGACTTTGAATTTGAGAGAAAGACATTATTAGTATAGACAGATATGCATCTTTCAGACCTTTCATCCAATTTTCAGACTTTTTTGCAATTGACAATCTTATCCCTGGCATTTTGATTGGGGGTTGATGCAAAAAATGGCATTCACATCATCTGTGCTGAAAGCTATAGAGAGTTTTTCCAATGTCCCTGTAAAATACAAAAGTGTTGGGGGGGGGGGAGGGGGGAGCACGTCACCATCACCATCTTCCTATGGGAATGCTGTTCAAAGTGGACGATCATGGGCACTGTTGGACAATAGGTGGCGCTTTTCATGGCAGCAAACTTGCCAATGAAAAAAGACCACTCGTGAAAAAGGCACTCGTGAAAAAAAGGGGCACTTGTGAAAACAAGGGAAATCAGTACAAATTTTGGGGGTTTTTTTTGGGGGGGGGGGGGGGGGGGAGGGGGAGGTAAATCCCCTACGACACTGCTGTACTGTTTAACCAAAGGCAAAATCTTTGACAAAAGTGGGTCGTCAAGCACAATTGAAAGTAACAGTGGCTGAGTTTTGCACTTGTGTTCTCCAGACTATACTGCTTTAGTTGTCTGGAAAAGTTGTTTCTCGGTAAAAGACATTTGTACGTGTTTCTGTGCCAGGATTTTGTTGAGTACACATCCCTTAAACTAGATGGCATAAACAGCTCGGCAACTATCCAGACAAGTTCAGACAAACACATAACGCAACAAATTTGATGTGATTTCCCTACAACAGGTGTTCCCGTTTCTTGACAGACCGACAATTTTATTACCAGTCCGCCTGTCAGGGGTGTTGGGGTGTTTGGGGAAGGAATGGGATGAAAACCGGAAGTTTTGATCATTTCAAGATCATTGGCAGGGTCAACTGGATAGATTGGTTCTCAATATGTGCTTATTAGCCCAATCCCAGGGATTTTCCCTCATTTAAAAAACTTATGTTCCTTCCTAACACATGTCTTTTGAGATTTCTTTCGTACTTGAGCTCATGTTTTTGCTTGGAACCTTCCTGAATTCTTTAAAATCTTCCATCCTAAACATTCAAGGGGTATGTTGTGACTAGGTTGTAAGACCTTTCTTAATCTGACATAACCCGTTTGTTTTATTAGAACATTAGTTGTGCCAAAGGGCAATGCCACAGTGACTTACATCACATTTTTACAACCTATAGGCAATTCGTTCTGGTCTTGGTACAAAACCAGTATCTGCTCCAGTTAGTTTTACATGGGCAATGGGTAGGCCTAGACCTACATGTATTTTGAGATAAACAATCAGTTCTTCCTGTCCTAAGCTCAGGACAGTGTTGGCGTGGAGTATTTTTTCCGTCGGTATTATTTAGAAAAAAAATAAAGAAGGAAATGATGAAATATTGTGCTTAAGTATGAGTTTGAGTATTAGTGCTAGTATGCAGTACCTCAGTGCTATGGGTCTTGTTCAAATGACGTCATTTCCTATAGACTATCCACATGCTTCTGCATTTTGAGCGTCAACTTGCATAACACACATCGGCTGCGTTGTATTTCAAACACATTTTGAGCAACAAGCGCGCGCGTTTGGAACATTTTCAACACTGCGAAATGTGTGCTTGATTGCGTAAAATACACAACTTTGCAGTTCTCCTACATAGATGGCCATCATTGAGCGAGCCCTATACTTCTGTAGTTGAGCACATTTTGATCAGAATGGTTAGTACAGAAAAGTATCCAAGTGCAAGAGTGAGTACAAAGTTTGATCACAGATCACGACATTCTTCTAGGTAGTAGTATCGAAAACAAAGACCCCTAAAACGAAGACCGAAGACCGAAGACCGAAGACCCACTCAAAAACAAAGACCCACTCAAAAACAGGTCTTTGTTTTTGAGAGGGTCTTCGGTCTTCGGTCTTCGTTTTAGGGGTCTTCGTTTTCGATACTACCCATCCTTGTAGTGAGGGTACACAGCATGTTTGGCAGAAGAAGTGTTCATTCAATCCAAGACCAAATTGATCAGTCTTTTTCTGTGAAACATCAATAATTGACTTCTTTCAGGAAGTATCACCCATATTGACACCATTTGTGGTATCCTCCCATGACCTTGTGGGGGGGGGGGGGGGTAGGGGGTGCTAACCATTTCCAGTTGCTGAGACCAACCACGCCAACTGGTAAATAATTTAGCGATTATTTCCACATTTCATCGTGTCTTCAGTCTGTCTCCTTTGGGATGACAGATACAGACCCAAACTGGACAAACTGATAGTTTGATACACATGTACTGAGTGACGGGTAGACAGCTTTATTTGGAAACGTACTGCTGTTTCATGTTTACTTTTTATATGGTCTCTACAATACAGTTTATAGTTTAAGGCCACTGACTGAGTAAATCGTGACATAACTTACACCTGCCTCTAATTACTAACCCTAACCTAACCAACTGCATCAAAATCCATCCCCCATTTCGGGGATTTTGGCAGATAAGCCACGTGTACCAAGTCCATCAAAATCCACCAGCCCCAGTGGTGGATTTCAACGGATTTGGTCCTGAAGCATTCTGTGAAGCACAGTGAGTGATGGATTTTGATGGACATGGTCTTCTACTTATTAAAACTACTTGAAAAGTAGGCAGTTGGGGCTAAGTGAAAATGTCTCTAGTCAAATGATGGCCGAGACATCATCAGGAAACCTCGTCGTCTTGGCACACAGTTGTATCAGCGATGCGACCAACCTCAATTAGCTTGGTTTTGAGGAAAAGTCAACAGGACTTGTTGGACTATAGTCCATGAGCATGATTTCAAGTAAAGATAGTTGAACTGTGTACCGGTATCTGATTTACCATAGATCTTGCTGTTTGCTGTTTTGAGATGTCTAAATGGCGCCCTCTGTCGTCGGTGCACGAAGCATATACCAAATGGCAAAAGAGCAAAGTAACACAGCAATCAGCTGTAGGGTACCTGTATCCCAATGTATACCCAGGCAGTGAAGTAAGGTTACCGGCTTGGCTTGAACCGTAGAGCCAGCAGCAACAGGTGTCGGTGATCCTCCTGACACGCAACCATCTCACTAAAACAGACCTCTTGCAGACCGTGTTATGACTAACACAGATGAGGGGAGCTGTCCACACTCCCATGGGAATCCGACCAAAAACTGATTGCCAAAAATAGTTCAATCTTTATCGTTCTTTGTTCATTTCAAATGACCTACATTCATAGAAATCAAATGCCAATAAGAGGTTAGGCAGATACAAAGTGTTGAGAGGCCAAATAAGAAATTTGAGTGAAGTCTTGTTACGGAAAGCCTTATTTATACAGTACTGTATTGTCTCATGTTATATATTTGCAGAATTTAAAAATTCGAAAGAGTTTTCACTTGGATGAAGTTTTGTGGAACTGACTGGATGTACATTGGCTCTTTGTGGATAATTTGTGGTAAGTTGGTGTTGCCTGATTCTTTTGCCTGAATTTTCTAATTGTAGTTTTTGTTATGTTTCAACTGTGTTTTCATTTATAAGTACATTGTATTTGATTATATCATGTATGACCTTGCTAGTAAAAATGTAATGTTATCAGTGTTGACGACAATGATAAATCCTTGTTTGCATAAAGTTACTGAAGTCAATAAAATGTCCACGGCCCCAAAAATGGACAAGAAGGAACATACTATACAAATATTGAATGTTTCGAGTGGTGTAGTAAAACTAGCCTCCCGAGGTGATCCATGGACATTATATTTTCCCGAGGGGAAGCCGAGAGAAAATAGAATGTTCCATGGATCACCGAGGGAGGCTAGTTTTACTTCACCGCGAGATAAAGCATTCAATATTTGTTTTATAACACTTCACCCACAGATTCTGCTTGGTTTTAATATTTTAAATTATTTAAATCTGAACACAGTTGAAATAACTTCAATTTTAATACAAAATTGGTGGAAAATGTATTTCTCTCTTCCAAACTACCCCTTCACGAAATGTTTGAACCCAACCCTGCGACGCGCTCTCTTTGGAACAATACGCGCTACGTGCAACGCGCAACGCGCACTCCAGCATGCATTTACACACAAATACCGCGCCGTGGAAATAGTACGTGTACTTTGGTTGCTAATGGACTTTGGTTGCTATGGGTATAGTACTTTTGGTCGTGCACTGAAAGATAGCAAAAATAGAAAGTATCATGTGACTCGCTCTCGGCCAATCAAGACACAGAATCTGTGGGTGAGGTGTTATAAATGTACATGTATCTTCTAACTTTTTTCGAATGGTAATAAATCGCTTTCATTTGGCAAATTTTTTCTGCATACCACAAATCATGAAACCAGCCAAAATTTGGCTTGGAAGAAACATGTGTTCCCTTGACATTTTTGTGGTGTAATCTATCTCTGTTTGGCAATAGTTTTCTACATTTTGCCAATCCAAGTGCTTTATTATAAAAAGTTATTGAGTAAAATTTTAATTGAGACCTAAAACTTAGCTGGTGCAATACTGAGGACCTTGTCTTTGCCTCATGAAAATTTTGGAGAATTTTGTTGGCTAAAGAGGGAGTAAAGTTGGCCTGATTTTGTTGTGCATGTTTTTTTTCTGCACTCCAGGTCCCAGTCTGGTGTATCCTATGAGTAATGACATTTGTTCAGTGGTAATCTATTTTTGTTAGGCGAAAAGTTTTGTACCTGCCGCAAAATTGTGTGCTTACAAACTTCCGAAAATTGGCCCGGGGTCCTTGCCCCCATTGTACAACTGTTCAAAGAGACTATAAGTCCTTCACTTCAGAAAAGAAGAGGGGAATTCTAGAGTGAGGTCACCGGAGGTCAATCTCACAGCAAGTGGCTGACTTGTATTTCTTCAATGCCTGGATGGATAGCTTTTGGTAGTTGACGTTGCACTGTGGAGACTTTTATCAGGAGCCAGTGCAATTATGAAACGGATTTATGGTGAGCTGCTGCAGAACGGAGGGACCTTAGCTGCTCGCTAGGAACTGTTTACAGAGTTCAGGCATGCAACTTTTCCTCGGATCCGCTGATTTCCTTGATTTTTACTTCTCACAAATGCCATTACAAATTAAAAAACACTGTACAAAGTCTTGTGTGGTTTGGAATTTCGTCGGTTTTTCTAAATTCCCAGTTGCATGCCTAAATGTTGTTCCTACAACTAGCGAGTCATGTTGAGAGATGATTATTTTGTTTGGAACTAAATTTCTGTGGTGAGTAGCCATATGAAATTGGCCACGGTGGTTTTTGGAATTTATTCAAGTCTATCACATTTTCTTATTTGGGAATGCTGGGAATTCATGTTCACCTGTCTTACTCTTACAGTAATCTGTTTTACCTGGCTTAATTTGCATATTTTGAAAATTATGTTAACTGTCCACAAAAACTGGATTATAACATGGACAGTTATCAGAACAAAAAAAAACCTACATAGCGAAAGTTGATAATAAGCAGGACAAGTTCTTTTCTGAACTAAATATCTTCTAAGCAGTAGTTATTACCACATGGTGTTACCGCAAACCGAAACGACAGTGTTGTTACCATATTGGAATTTACTTTTCAGCACTGAAATGAAACATGATAAAATGTTTTTGGGGTACAAGCGCTTGCCCCCCCCCCCCCTCGCTACGCCCATGTGTACCGTAAACATGCGCAGAAGACAATTTTTCGCAAAAACAGTACAAGCATGCAAAGCCATGAAAACGGGCCCATGTTTTGGTACATGTACAAATGTACCAGTCTGCACGCATGTAGATCAACAGCCTGTTCTAGTTTGAGTTGCAAATGACACTTAAAATGTACCGTACACCATAAACATGTGAGACACAATATGTGATGGGATCAAGCTACATGAGTCATTTGTCGACCCTTGTCAAAAATCTTTTTATTACAGATTTGAAAAGAACACAATCTCAGCATACTGCTGTGAAAACTGCATGCTGGTACCATCTTCCGTTCAAAAATTATGGAAGTCAGAACACCAAGAGATGTGATGAAGTGATGTGATGAAGTGGCCCTATTTTGGCCTGTATCTCCAAATAAAAATTCCCAACAAACGACTCATTCAGCTTGATCGCATCACATATTATGTGCGCATGTACTGTACATGCACAGTAGAGTATGTAGTGTAGTCTACAGGGACAGCTGTACTTGACATGTGTGTATGATATCTGTTCCTTGCTCTATACCTCTACACAATCTCCAGTGTTATAAGTTATAACCACAATGAAGTTTTCCAGGGGGGTGGGGTTGCCCTGCTCGCAACCCGGAACAGCCATGGCCTGGGAAAAACGTATGCAAATGAGGTGTTAGTTTACCAAGGTTTTCCAAAGGCTATTAGTCTGGTGCCGGGTACCGCTTGCTCCGTCATGTCTCACACAATGGGGCTGAGACCAGATTTTGAAAGCAGTGGTGGTGGTGGGGGGGGGGGGGGGGGATAAAACGGGCCTTGTGTTTGGTTGGCCATGCGTGGGGGTCAGGCACCAAGGTTTTGCTTTGATAAGCCAGGGGATTTATGTGTGTGTTTGGCAGGACTTGGCTGGGAATGGGTACATCGCTAGCTAGCTGTGTACAAGTAAGCAGAGTGTGTGTAGTAGATGGGTGACTTAGCTTGTGTGTACACCTTATGGACCACACTCCACTTGATGTCATGTTGTGATTTTACTCTCAAACCTGTTGGATTCCTGACTGCCTATCCTCTACTCCCTTAAAGTTCTGGCATCATTTTCAAGTCTGCAACATTTCTCAGGAAGGATGTTGTTTGCTAGTCCTCCTTTGTGATGAAGTAAAAAACAAGTGTCGGTGTTCGTGTTCTGCAAAAGTACAACTTGTCAAAAGGTTTGAAACTTCCACAATATTGTTGATTACTTATGCTTGGCCAGCATTCAAGGCTAACTTTTTTTGTCAGTTCTCTTTATGTGTATAATTTTGCCCAATGATGCACGATTGTATGAGGCTAAAAATAGACTCTGACAGACATCAAATTTTAGGAAGATGGGGAGGAGATGGAGAAATATGTACATCCTTTTTTGAAGGTCATGACTTACTTTTCTATTTTCTGTCAGATGTCCGTGGAAAATTCTGTTTGACCCCGTAACAGGTTTTTTTGTTTTGTTGGTGATTCGTTGTGGCATCTGGTATTCACCTGCGCTATTACACTAATATAAGCTGAGTTGTTTTACACTCTAAAACTTGGTATACTATTATGTACTAGTTGTATTACAATGTAATATTTTGCATTACCTATACTTTGTGTTACAATATGCATGATGTATTACTTTGTGTAACGATGTATTACACTGTAATACTTTGTATAACAATGTATTACACTGTAATACTTTGTATAACAATGTATCACACTGTAATACTTTGTACTTATATCATGTTCAACTGGATTGTACTGCATTGCCGGGTCTGAACAGGCAACAGCTTTTGTCTTGGTGAAGTTCCAGAGTGATTTAGTTGACTAAAGGCCTTTTCACACTATCTCCGTTTCGAACCGTTTCAGCCCGGGTTGTTTTCGACACGGATCGGAAAGACACAACGTTCACACTGTTCTTGACGGGAACGGCCGCTACGTGAACCGTGTAGCGTTAAATCCGGCTACGGCCCCTGTGTTTTCACACTACAAATTCTCAACACGGAACCGGTTTCAACCCGGAGATTTTGGACAGTGTGAAAAGGCCTAACTGCCTAACCAATAGCCCAGGAGTCACTGTGGGTTATTAAACCCTAACCACCGCCCTGAATCCTTCAAAATCCTCTTTGCCAAAGTGGAGGAATTTGGAGGATTGAGGTTACATGGCAAACGTGCCTTACTGATTTCGTAGGATGCACTTTGTCAAGGTCTTGGGCCGGACCTTGTGTTGTTTTTGCTCAGCCATGCATAAATATAGGCCTGGATTATGCTTGAAATCCTCTGTACTGCTCCAGGATGTCACTGGCCAAGCCTCAACATATTGACAGTCACTGCCGCAGGATTTTGCAGGATTCAGGCAGTGGTCACCCTCCACGGTCCATATTCAAGAAATAATGAAGGAATTTGCAGGATTGAGGCTATTTTTCCATGAGGCCGATTGAGGGATTTTGCAGGATTGAGGCTGCATCCTAGCAAAAAGGCCTAGGGAGTTACGATTTTAATACAGGTCAATAGTGGTTACTATGGCCCAGTAAATGTCAAATATCACACAGGTATATAGTTCTGTTTACTGCAACTAGGGGAATATCCAGTACTTAACTACCAACCCCCATACATGCCACTTAGGGAGTGAACGAGAACTTTGGACCAGTTATAAATACATGTACAATGCATCAATTCAAATGACAATCACACCAAACGTATACAATGCATCTGAGGTGTACAATACACAAGGATGCATTCAGCCAGTCAGCCGGATGTAAAATTGCACCGTCGTAAACAAAGTGCTTAGTGTGGGTCCTGCAAATAAAATTGTGTTGTGCGTTCTTGCAAAGTGTGCATAAATACTATAATACACTATGCAAAAATAAACAAAAATAAAAAATCAACGAATCTGAATATCCAAAATGCTATTATTTGTCCTTTAGACTTCATTTAGAGAGTTTATTACAATCTAATTCTAAACCCTAACCTCCTCAACGCCATCAAAATCCATCCCCCCTTTTTGGGGGATTTTGGCAGGCAAGCCATAAGTACCAAGTCCATCAAAATCCACAGGTTTCGGCAGATTCACAAATTGGGGGATTGTGATGGATTCAAGATTGTAAGCCTAGTGGAACTGCAGGATTTTGATGGATTCAGGATACCTTTATATTGAGCAGTTGGGGGACTTTGATGGATTTATGATCTCAACAGATTTACCCCCGTCTAACTGGTGGATTCTGATGGACTCGCTCGCCAGCGGCCACCAACAGTTTTTTGCATGGCAAAATTGATGAATTTTGGCGGATTCAGGATACTTTCTAGTAAAAGAGCCCAAGGGGTTTGGGTTAAAAAAAAACCACCCAAATCCATCTATTTCTGAAAATTTCAACAATTAAGTAAATGTTGCATTTTACCTTTAAAAAACCATAGTGCTAGAAAATTAAGAGGTTGTTTACATCACATTGAACAAATTGGTGGAGTATCTTCATTGAAGCATAGAGAGCTCAATAATGACTGAAGTCGGTGTATTGTCCCCATTGTGAGGTCATTTCAAACCACAGATTGTGACTTTTTTTCAGAGGTAAACAACATTCCCTCACCTGACCCCAATCCAGGCAAGCTAATTGGGTTGATTAAATGACAACCCCCCCCCCAACCCTGGTCACAATCTACAGTTATGTGACAAACCAGAAATGCATGTGTACCATCAGACGGGGCTTGCTTGACTCCTTTAGCCTCTGGGAATTTGTCTTTTGTCTCTAGTTGATAACAAATTGCATTGATAACAGAACTCTCTCTCATGCACATGTAATGTTGATTCTGTAAAAAAAAAACCAACATGCAAATGTACAGATTTCTATTCCAGGTGTTGACGAGTGTTGATGCTTGTTTCTTGGAATCATTATATTGACTTTATTGTGTCTACTTTACATGTAGGGTTTGGCATGAATGAATCAATGTAACAGATGTTCATGATGATTACAATGTATTCAGTTCATTTTCAAGTCTTATCAGCGACCAGCCAGTGTTTTTAATGGGTGCAAACTGCAATCTTTTGATATTAACCCTAACCCACCTCACTCCTCCAAAATCCTCCTGGCAGTTTTGGAGGATTCTGGAGGATTGAGGATGAATGGTGATTGAATCAAATGAGGATTCTTGAGGATTTAGGATGAATGGTGATTGAAGCACATGAGGATTTTGGAAGATTGAGGATGAATGCATTTTGTGGCAGGACTGTCTGATGATTTTGAAGGATTTGGCGTTGGTTATCCTTCATAAAGAGGAGTGTAAAATTTTGGGATGAGGAGGATTTTGGAGGATTGACGATGAATGCATTTTGAGGCAGGACTGTCTGACAATTTTGAAAAATTTATCGTAGTTGCAAAATTTTGGAGGATTTTGGAGGATTGAGGATGGTTCTTAGCAAAAAGGGCCTAGGGGGTTAGGGTTAATTAAGGGAATGCTTGTCCGTTTTAAACAAGTTTGTTTAAACTCGGCTACGGGCCTGGATGCCGTTTTAACTGGTTTTAAATGTTTGTCTTATTCCTACTCATGCATACTGGTACCTGTCAGTCAAAAAGTAAAAACGTGTAAAAAATTCACAATTTTTGCACTGATTGTGTTAACAATTTTACCTTAGTTTTGCGAAACACTCTCTGGCCATGCCTATGGTACATGTATGTGCCTCGTGTGCGTAATGCTACAAATCTCCTTTTATTGAGATTGGCACGCGCATGAGATGTGTTGCAGAACGTGGCTGTGCAGGAATGAAGTGTTTAAAACCAGCTAGTGTTTTATCGGTTTAAAACTACTTACGTAAATGACGGGCTCTCGACCAATAGGAATCTGTTGTAGGTATTTATTAATTTTTGGTTTGTTCTAATGTGCTGGATGCTTTTATACTCACTAAATATTTTCTGCAACATGTACAAATGTATCTTTTGACCTTATCAGCCTTTTTGGACAAAACATTGCATGTCGTACACGCTGACATTTTAGTTGTAAAATACGTAGTCTTTTCTACACTTTGATTCAACGCAATAGGTATGGTAATAGGTGCATCAGGGGGCAGGTTTTCCTTTCATCCACAGATTTGCTCTTTCTTTTTTCACTTCATGCCATTAAAAATGAAAACATAAAGTCTAGGAATTTTCTCTTTTTGCTACTTCCCACACACACAAGTTCCCAGTTGAATGCTTACACATGTAAGGCCAAAAAAAATATTCGAAAATAGGGTAGGTAGGTAGGGATTTTTTTTTTTTTCCCAATTTGTTGTGTGTGTACGATCATATGGAGGCGTCTGCATGCAGTCAAAGGTAAAAGGTAGAAATTGATGGTGTTGGGTGTTTTTTCTCATTTTCCCCATAATTAACAATTAGGGTAGGGGCTGTCAGAATACGGTAGGTAGGGAAACTTGAAGCAGAAGTATTTTTTGCTAGCCTAATACATAACATGGGTGTAAAATATACTTGAAATATGGGTCCGTAAAAATATTACAACTCTGTGGAATATAATCCTAAAGCATTAGGGACAAAGCTCTGCATTACAACCCTCCCCCCCCCCCAGGACATGACAAACCATTAAAACACAAGACCCTTCCATCATTTGAACCACAGTCCACTCCCCCTCCCCCTGTAAGTCCAGAAGTCATCCATGGGGAGTAGGTTGAGCAGACAGAAGAGCCATTCCCATGAGGAGCTGTCAAGCTGGTAGTGTCCTGTGGGTTCCCACGCAGGCAGGTTACATGGGGGCCGGTCTAGACTGGGGTATGGTCATAGAGTGTGGCATGTGAACAAATGCTGTCGAGCGGGGAAACCATCTACATGTAAAGGCCCAAGCAGTCCAGTATATATGGGTGTTTACATAAATGTGGAGGCCAGTGTGTGACATTAGGGTCAAATTTTCAAAATAACCAAATTAAATTCAGCTTCACATGGTTTTGCAGTCTAGGGTCTATATTTTGTCAAAAACAAAACCATTTTTCTGTAACATGACCCTTTTTAGAGTAGCAACATGATGAACTGGCAATGTACAATGTACATGTGCCGTACCGGTTCATATAAATCAGGCATGCAAAATTCTCGGATCAGCTGATTTCATCTTTTTGTACTTCCCAAGTGTGCCATTGAAAATAGAAAAACACTGTACAAAGTCTTGGAAAAATTTGAATTTCCTCTTTTTTTTGTGACTTCCAAGAGTGTGGCATGTGAACAAATGCTGTTGAGTAAGGAAACCATCTACATGTAAAGACCCAAGCAGTCCAGTATATGGTAAATGTACAATGTACATGTGCCGTACATATGTGTGAATCAGGCATGCAAAATCCCCGGATCAGCTGATTTCATCTTTTTGTACTTCCCAAGTGTGCCATTGAAATTAGAAAAACACTGTACAAAGTCTTTGAAAAATTTGAATTTCCTTATTTTTTTGTGTGACTTCCCAGTTGTATGCCTGTGTACATGCATGGAGGAACTTGTACATGTGTCTGCAAAATCCTCGGATCAGCTGATTTCATCTTTTTGTACTTCCCAAGTGTGCCATTGAAAATAGAAAAACACTGTACAAAGTCTTGGAAAAATTTGAATTTCCTCTTTTTTTTGGTGACTTCCCAGTTGTATGCCTGTGTACATGTACTTGTACATGTGTCTGTACATAATACATGTACAAATGTAATGTATGCATATCCCCATGCACGTATACACTGTGCATGTGCACATATGTCCTACACAATGAATGCAAGGTGTCAATAGTGTGAGAAGCGTTTCGTTGTTTTCTTATTCCTTCATGGTTTCAAGCTGCATGTATGTATGTTAACCCAGGGACCATGGTCCATGATTAAACCAGGGAATCTTCCTGCCAGACACAGCACAGAACATGAGGACAGGTGTAAAACTCTGTGGTGGGACCTTGCTTCATTCTGCCAACACCTTTTTATGGAGCAACTCCAGTTGAACAATTCCCAAGTATCTGCTACACTTGGTGACCACAGAGTCTGAGGCATTTTGGCCTTGAGATTTTTGACCTGATGGATCTTGTTGGGCAGGGCTGGGCAGGCTTATCATTTTGACAAGTGTTGCATTTTGTCTCTTAATAAATACCGGTAGCAGGGTTTCTGGCCAATATATATAAGAGGGTTAGGGTTAATCTCAGGTCGTAAGAGTTAAGACGTTTACATGTTCATGATTATGACGGTTTATAGAAACAGTGTCTCTGAGTCGGACGGGCTAGTCTAACTTAAAGGGAAAATACAACATTTGCAAACATCGAAAAATAAAGTTTTTACGAAATATCTTACCAGGATGTTGGTTAATGACAGTTAACGCATTCTGTAAAATTATGGGACCTGATGTGAAGTCATTTTCAAGAAAATGGTATTTTTGTATACATTTCCAACGGTCGTCGGCAGACCACTGTTGGAAAAACCTTACTATTTTTCAACTACTGCTCCATATTTACCATTTGTTTCAGTCCAAATTGTGTTTGCTATTGGTTATATGGTCATGAATGGGTGCAGGCCAGCTAGACTGGTTCCCTTACCTTACAATTTTCCGGCATCTATAAATTGATACATTTCATCTTTAGCGGAGTCAGGGAACCAGACTACTTGAACATTTTTGTTTTTCTTGGTTTTTCCAGCATTTTCGGACACAAAACTTCAAACATGTCAGTGAAACAATATTTTGATCTATTATTCTAACCCCTGAACTTACTAGTTCATTTCTGAAAATTACAGCGAAAGCCAATGATGTTCATTCCCTTTAATAAAGGTTCTGAGCAAGCTTCTGCCCTGTAAAATTTCCTATGTAATTTGTCAACAAAATTGTTGGAATCTAATAATTAGCACATATTGTTAGTACAGTGGAACGTCGCTATAACAAACATTGCATATTCTACAGAAATTGCTCGTAATACTATCGATCATTCGGTGTAGCCATTTTAAGCTGCTGGTGCCCCAGTACTCACTTTTCAATAAATAGCGCCCTTCAGAACTTCACCCTGCATGCCCTGGTAGTTACTGCAAGACAACTTTGAACACGTGCTGAGTGCTGACTAGATTGAATAATGTAATTACACAGTTCATGAGCTTACTACATTGTACCTGCCGGTTCAGCAATGGGTGGCTTTCCCCTTCTATTCCTTGGGGAAATGATAGCCACTTGTCGCTCTTCTCTTGACCTTTTTAGCCCTAACCCTGCTGAATCCAACAGGATCCAACTATGTCACATACCCGATGGAGCCTGTTGGATTGGTGACTGCTCTATGTTCCGACACCCCTATGTTCCGACAACCTAGATTGTGTTACTTAGGGTTAGGGTTAGGGTTAGGAATAGGAATATGTGCAGTGGGAAAATAGGGGTGTCGGAACATAGAGGTGTAACCGTTGGATTGAGCAGTTAACCCCTTGTGTACATTCCTCATGCAAAATGTTGGATTCAGCAGGCAACTGAACCGCATTATAACGCATTGTTGGACTCCGTTGGATTCAGCACATAACTGAAAATGAGGCACAGTGGATTGAACAGGAAAGTCCGGTTGGATTTAGCAGGGTAGTCCTGAGGAAGTACTAGGGGGTTAGGGCAACAATGTACGTTTTGTACATTTTGTACGTTTTGTACACAAAAATCGGGAGCCAAGGACGATGTTTGGTATAGCGGTGTTTGGTAAAGCGGTGTTTGGTATAGCGATGTCCCATTGTAACTGCTTCACAGACCTCCAGACAACTCGTCAAACCTGGATTATCCAATCCCGGCATAGGAACTGTGCCTAGGACCTACGAAAAATGTGGGGGCTAAGAAAAATTGGTGGGCCTATGAAAATACCACAAAATACCACTGGCTTGGTTTCTGGTTACGGTTAGTGTAGCTTAGCAGTTAGCATCAACATGAACTTGATGCTGGTGCCTAGGCCACACTGGAGCCATTCTCTGGTCACATACATGTATGACATAAAATGGGACTCGTCTGATTTTTGAAGCTTTACCCCTTGGTAGCTACTAGCTACATCTGACATATTACTTTCACTGATTCATCAGGTTAGTACTTTTTACTCCCTACCTCAGAGTATAGTTTCTACATTCACAAATTGTGTCAAATTATTAGAAGGGGTCATCAAAGTTTGGTCACGTGTGTGACATCAGACGTATAAAAATGATATCAGGCCCATATGTGACTGGTTCCACAAAAAAGTGTATTATGTCGCAAAAACTGATATTGAGTTATAAAAAACATAGTTGGAAAGCCCACAATGTAAGCTTTCATTTGGTATATAATTGAGCTCCATATCTCCTCCTGTTCTGGAGATATGACATATTTGCCTACTTTTCTTGTAGTTCAAATAAAACAACTGAGAAAACAGGCTTTGAAATACATAGCTGGCTTGGTTGAAGAACAACAGAATGATGCACACAAAATGGTTGTTTTTTCCACTTTGTTTATCGAAATCAACATTTCTGTGAATGAAACCTGGAACTGTACTACTTTACTAGATGTCATTCATGACTTAAAATGGAAATCACATTTTGACAAAATTTTCACCCTCTCAATGTTGAGTGGACCATTACACAATAATGCTCAGTACGACTTAATACCCTTTTTTGTGGAGCCGGTCACATATATCGGGATATTTACACTTTTCTCCAAAGTTCTAAGGACACACACACCCATACAAAGTTTGGAGTGAGACTACTCTTTTGTGATTTACAGAATGCATAAACAATGTACACCCTTTAGTTTTATGGAAATTGTTCTGTGGTCACGTGTGTGACATTTTGATCGGTCACGTGTGTGACATTATGTGATAAAATTTATGCTAATTTATGCACAGAAGGACCAACTTATGAAACAACTTAAGACATTCGCATCTTTACTTACTAGCAACACTTGAGTGAAGAATAATCATTTGTATTACATCACATAAAAAAAGTTTTTTTTTCCCCCAAAATTTATTAAGTTCCAATTTTTGAAGAGTCACGCAGTAGGGGGTACGGAACCCTGGTGCCTAGGGCCTATGGATCACTCAATCCAGCCCTGCAACTGATGGCAGCTTTGTGCTTTGTGTTGCTTTAGATTAGCTTTTGTCCAAAATACATGTATATTTTCAATACCAAACACAATCTTTGTAAGATTTTCTTTTCTGTCTACAATGCCTCGAGGGGTCCATAAGTTACACGCAGTTGCTCTTTGTACACAAAAATGTTAACACATTGGTAACGTCCGTTCTTTAGAAACCCCCGTTTCCGAACCTATTCAGTTTTCATATCATTTGACATTTGCAAACACTGTTTCTTTGTCCCCCGTGCTCAGTCAAAAAGTTTTGATTAATTACTTTTTGCAGATAAAATCCTCTTGTACCGGTAGACACGCATATCAATAAAGTCGTCTCAGTTGTTTTGGACGGACACCTGTACATCTGTATTATAATTATCGACAGTAGACAGGTGTATGAACAAGTTACGGTAGCTGGTAGGTACATGGATTGACGACACCCCCCAAAAAGAAAAAAAATAATAAATAAATGCATAAATGCATAAATAAAGAAAATAGAATCCTGCTAATAGTGAACAGTTACTATTGTAATATTTATAACTTATCGAAAAAAAGTAGAAAAAAAGTCCAAGCATGTCTCGTTATTTGGTTCATGTTTTTTTTGTACACCCTTTTGGCAAATGTGGCTCGCTTGCCGTACATCGGATGTATACATGCCCTCCAGCTCAGGTAGACAAATCATCATGGAACCTTACACTTTGCAACAGATAACAATAATGAAGTGTCTTTTAATTCATGCATTGTGCGTCTCCATGCAGCTGCAGTCAGCCCTAGAACCAACTCCACCCCTCCCATACGCCCCTGCCAGCCCCCGTCCAGCCCCCCGGCCTGCCCCCTTCCTAACCCACTTATCCCCTCACCCGTGAACAGGGATTAAAGGGAATGTACATCATTGGCTTTTGCTGTAATTTTCAGAAACGAACTATTTTGGGGGTTAGTATAACAGATCATATATTGTTACACTGACATGTTTGAAGTTTTACGTTCGTAAATGCTGGAAAAACCAAGAAAAAAAAAATTGTTCAAGTAGTCTGGTTCCCTGACTCCACTAAAGATGAAATGAATCAAAAATGCCGGAAACGGTAAGGGAACCAGTCTAGCTGGCCTGCACCCGTTCATGAACATGGAACCAATAGCAAACAACATTTGGACTGAAAAAAAAAAACCAATGGTAAATATGGAGCAGTAGTTGAAAAATAGTTAAGTTTTTCCAACGGTGGTCAGCCGACCACCGTTGGAAATGTATACAAAAGTACCATTTTTCTTGAAAATGACTTCACACCAGGTGCCATAATTTTACAGGATGCTTTAGACTGTCATTTACCAACATCCTATTAAGGTAGTTCGTAACAACATGGTAGTTTTATTTTTCGATGTTTGCAAATGTTGTATTTTCCCTTTAAGGGTTCGAGAAACATGACAGTCGAATTGAAATGTTCTCAAAAGATTTTGGCAGAATAAAATTGAGTTTTGATTTTGGCAGAGTAGCATCGTACTGTAGCTAAAGAGAGCAACATGGGCCACTATTAGTTTGCTGCATTTTATTTTGTTGAGCGTGTGTTAATAATGCAGCTGTCCTGTTAGTCTACCCATTTGTCATGTCAGTCGTCGGACAACGTTGACGTTTACTGCCCAAATATGAATGAGCTTGTCACATTGTAGGGCGGTGAGCTGACAATCGGCTGTCTGACTCCTGTCCCAGATTGTCTGGGGAGAACACTTGGCCTGTTTTGGACAACTTCTGTCTGCTTTCAGACTTTTCTTGTTCATTTAGTATTAAAAAAAATGAACAAAAGATGTTCAACTACGGTAGGAAAATACGGCTTTCTTTAAGTAAAAAAAACAGGAAACTTTTAAAATGTCAGCACAAGTTTTTGCAACTCCTGTGCGCGATGTGCCCTTGCCCCTTGTTTCTCATTTATTTCCCCGTATCTGCACAGCCAGCTGCCCCTGATGGTATGAAATTCTCGTTAGCCAAGATAAGACTGAATCTGATAAGAACCCACTCATGAGACATGGGATCATTTGGTCTGGGGCTATCTGGAGAATTTTTTGGGACCCCTGAACTAGGGCGTTTGCGTTTGTAAAATGTACATGGGGTTCAGAGAGAGTTTAAAGTTTGTGAGTGCGGGATTTTGTTTTGCACAAAGTGAAACATGAGTTGGGAGCTTATGAGAATAGACCTTACATGCATTGCGGGACGGGTGTCTCAGAGGATATTTAACAATTGTTGACTGCTGTGATGTGGGATACAACGTTTTGAACACCCGAAGGGCGCATAGCACCCGAGGCCGAAAGCCGAGGGCGCTATGCCCCCCAAGGGGGTTCAAAACATCATATCCCACATCGCAGCAGTCAACAATTGTTCTGTTATATCTCTGACTTGGATTCTTTGGATTTTGATGTAAAAATAACGAAAACAAACAGCGGAAAAACACAACAATCATGAAGATCAACACAATCAACCTGTGTCAATGTCTCCTAAAGCTGTGTCCGCATTGGACTTTTTTGGGTAAAACTCGCAATTTTTTACAGTCTAAGTAAAATTAATTCAATTCAAACATGGCTTAAGGCTCTCTCTTCATTTTAACATTTCTATTTCTGTACATGGTTGTACGAAAAAAATAACACTTACCCTAATTTTGAATGCACTCAACCCCTGAAAGACAACAATGACTTGTCTTAAGTGGATTTTAAACATGACATGCACGATCCCACAACCCTCTAAAAGCTCTGGCCCCTTCTAAAGTTTGAAGAAAAAAAGAGGAACAGACCTAAAACTAACAAACGGCTTCACATCTGAAAGCCCCAATTGTCGAGAGTCAGGCGCAGTTTTTGTTCTTCTCCATTGCCTTTTTGTCTGACAAGCCAATGATAGTTGTTCTACTTTGTCCATTAATTTCCTCTTATAATAATAGCCTTATCGACCCAGAGTTCTTTGTGGAGTTTTCGAGATTACCACTATCAGCGAACACTTTGGCCTAGGTTTTTTTTTTTTTGTATAGCGTTGCGATTACACGAATGGACAGACGTCATTGTATCATGCGCATATATTGGCATATTGTCTGCTGTACGAAGTCCCACGGATATTAAGAAAGATAAAGAATATGGGGCACCTGTTGTCTTTTTTTTAATCTTTGATTGATTAATGAATATTTGGGTGATTCATTGTTTAAGAATTAACCAGAATTACTAATTGGCTCGATCAAGTTGTTCCCTGAACATGTGTAAACAGGTGGATTATGTCGAAAGACAATACATGAACAATTATAGTAAAGACATCCGAATATTTACCTCAAATTAATTTGTTTCGAACTGCTACATTTATTACTAATTATTAGGGGGGGGGGGTGTTGTCTGCTCATTGTTCCCTTATTAGTAATTAGCAGCCACTTTCCCAAATGGTTTTGACAAAGAAGAATGCACCTTTCAATTCTCCAGATCATTTTCTACACTTCCCTGAGGGCAAACATTTACTGGTAATTACTGCACATACAAAGGACATGCTGTTAACAGTTATTTAAGGTGCTGAAGAACTCTTGACTAGGATTAAGGAGGAGTTGAGAGGCTTAACGGTGCTAATCCCTTTTAATCCTTAATCCTCATGAGATAATGGGAATAAGCAGGCTCCCAGGATATGATTACTGGACTAAGCAGGATATAATGGCTTAGCAAGTTATGGCCACAATAATTTAACCATCAACAAATATTTGTTTTCATATTTTCCCATCAAACATTTTTTTCTAAACCCATTAGGTCTGCCCCAAACCACCTTGTCTGTTTTACACCTTTTATGGGTGCAGACCAGTAAATCGGTCCGAAATTGCCTGCGCCGGCCAAATCACGATTTGCATGCCCTCAAAATCTTCGGTATTTGAGCATGCTGTGGGCCATGAACTGGAGGGTTTGTAAAAAAATATGGGTGGAAGCCGTGCACAGGACTGGGAGCTTGCAGTTCTGTGTAATTTTGATGTAATTTTGATGTAATTTGGACCCTAAAAGCGCTCTATTTTGCAATGGAGTGTAGGCATCGTTTTTCAAAATGGCGATGGGCTTCAGGACTATTTTCAGGGGTCTCATCTTCAGATGGAAATTTCTCCTAAAAGTCATCAGTTGACCCCCCGAAAATTGAAAAGAAAATGAAAGATGATGAAATAAGCTTTAATTTGATGTGTGTCTCGAACACCTTGGAGAGTTGTGAGTATTTTTCCAGAATTTTTGAAGTGGGAGCATTTACCATTGGGGGGTCTATGGAAGTTTATTTACTAGTCTGCTACCTTATATTGCCCCAAACTGCCTGCAGCACTGTATGGTTTATGGCTTCACAAGGGAATAAAAACAATGTAATACCATGTAGTACAATGTAATACAATGTAATACAATGTTATACAATGTAGTACAATGTAATATGTAGTACAATGTAATACAATGTAAACAGTGTAGTACAATGTAATATGTTGTACAGTGTAATACAATGTTATACAATGTAGAACAAGTATTAATGGATTAAATATTGGTTTTCTTTCTTCCTCAGATTGTAACTTCAGTATCTTCAGAGTCAGAGTTTCTGACACTCTCATCAACTGGATCCATTTTTTTCCCCAAAAATACTTCATGTCTTGGATTGAGAGAAGATTCCTTGGATTTGAAAGGACAAGTACCAGTAATTCTCTTCATAGCGCAGTGTGTTGGGAATAGGAAGCACTGATAACGGATATTTATTTCTTGAGTTGCAACTCCACAAATTTGCTTCTTTAGATGCAACGTCTGGAAGTCTTGTCGTACATTCATTTGTGATTTGGCCAGAAATGTGAGTTCCTGAATTTTGAGCTACATTTCGGTCGAAAAAGTAGAATTTTGGTGCTGGACTTAAACGATTTTAGGACCAGACTACTTGCAAGAGTTCTTATTGCTTCGGACTGGTCTACTGTGGTTACCAGACTGCTTCGGACCTCAGCTGTCAAAGCACCTAGATTTCAACAAACCTTGGACTGGTCTGGTACCTTGACTTCTGAGCATCTTAGACCAGTCTAGTACCTGGACTCCTCTCTACAGGATATAATGCGGTTATAGTGATTCCAGCGGTTGTGATGACCCAGTACATGCTGCAGCGCTTCCTGGCCCAGGAGACGGAAGCCATCCACAATAACGCGTACGACGCGGCGCTGTCCTTCTCACAGGCCACAGACTTGCAGATTACCAATGGCGAACTGGTACCCGTCCAGGGTCAGCCGGGCGAGGATGTTAGTGGAAGGGGTGGTGCCCCGCCCATGCTCAACGGCCACGACCACCGCAGGATGTCGGCGTCGCTCAAGAGGTCACATGACTTGATGGCCGGTGGGGGGAATGGAGGAGGGGCGTCGGCTGTGAAAGGTTCGGTGGTGGGGCCCGGATTGGGATATGCCACTGTGATGTTGACAGAGGAGAGCAGAGAGCCCAAAGTCAAAACGCAAAACACACGTAAGTTCTTGAAATTTGTGTGTATTTATTTGTTGTTGTACAACGTTCAAGCATTTTGCCTTTCTGTATTCAGTGTGTACAATGTACAATGTACATTTTTGTGCAGTTCTTTAATCTGATTCAGTGACTGCATGCAAGTTTGGCAATGGATCAAAGCTAATTATGTATCAAATTTTAGTGGGTTTTTTATTCATTTTCTAAAGTATATTTCATTATTTCAACAAATCGGTTTTTGTACATAAAATCGACAAAATTATTCTTTACAAACAATGCCTTTTATGCACTGTATACATTTCAAGCAGCATTTCATAAAAAATTTAAGATTGAATTTTGCATAAATTAAGCTAAAATTAAACGGAAAATATGTACACGACTTGTACGCATTACAATTTACATGTGCAAAGAAACCGTTTGATTAATGTAATCATCAGTTCTAGAAATTTATGTACTAGTCAAACAAGAATGAAACAATGTAAACATTACACCATGTCAAAATGTACATCCATATTTTTGTGTGGGATCAGACATTTTCATTCATTCATAAAAGACTCCAGATCTTTGCAAAATGGGGACTTACACAAGTCTAACTCAATCCCTCTCAATTTGCCCAAAATATAAAAACTGAACAGCAATAAACCCAGCCATAAGACCCGCCTCCTTTTTGTTCCTCTCAACCAATCAGCTTAGCCCAATCAGGGACATGCTTCCTACTCATGGTGCAGGGCCCCCACTGTGAGCCACTCACTTCAGTGCACACAAGCCGTGGCCCTTGAACAGGCACAGGCAGGCCAGGAGCGTGGGAGAATTTGTTGTTCCAGCCAGCTGTTGGGGGATTTTTTTTCTCTCTTCTGATCTAATGAATAAACAATATTGGAGATAGCTAGGCTGATTCGGGGCTGGACTTGCATTAAAAAGGGGGAAAGCCTCTTTGTGTCAATGTGAATTAATTCAGGTCCATGTTCCCTTATTCAGTCTACTTCCTACTCCCCCACCCCCCCCTCTTTTTTTTCTATTTTGATCTTAAGTCCACCACATTGTCCATTGACTGTGAATGCACATGTTGTCATTGTGTTGTTGGATGCATTGTGCTGGGGCTTGTACACCGCTAATCTGTCTGATATACAAGTAGTTTATCACTCTGTGCTTACTGAGGAACACTGGACGTTTTCACGGTATCGCAAAGGACAGAACGTGAACCAGTTCGTACAGGAATGAATAAATGAGAAGGAACACGGCACATGTGTTTTAGCAACTAGCTAGACGTGGAACTGCAGGTGCATACTATCCTGAATTGCAGCATTGATACGTGGATTGCATGTTGATGCACCGTATCCTGTCAACGTGTCCTGTCAACGTGTCCTGTCAACGTTTCGGAGTTTGTACCCGTACATGTAACTTCCCACCCTGCTAGAAGTGCTACAACTACTGGTTAACATTTTTGAGCAGACCACATGTCAGGCCGACGGAATGTTTTTATTATTACGTATCGGTCTCTGATCTGACGAGTGTGTGAACGCAAAAGTCTGGCGCCATGACTTACCAGAATGTGTTCAACTTTGAGGACTATGACTATGGATTTAGCAGTCACCAAGGTATGGACTTTATTCCTGAGGAAGCCATTTTGGTCATGTTCCCTGAATGTACAATGTATTTTATAAATTGTGAACTGTTGAATGGGATGGTACCAGACTGTATACATTCTAGCTTTACTTCATATTTTTAAATGTGGCTTAAAACAGTAGGATATGTTAAATCACAATTTTTTTAATTATTCATCAGAGCAGACTGGTGTTAATTTGTAATTACTTTATGTCATTGCTTTCATTTCACTTCGCAAGTTCCAAAAGTGAAGATTTTACCTCGCTTTCAATTTAATATGGCCGACTGGTGAATAAAGCCCATGGTATCTGAGCCAATGATTGCTCTGTTTCATTACTGGCAAGTTTTTCCTTTTGTGATGATCCTCAAATTTTTCACTGTACGCACGTTCGGATATTGTACATGTAAAATTGCATTAAAATTTTTATAAACTTTTAAGAAAAAATGTGAAATTTTAATTTTTTACATTTTTTCATTTTATAGTACACATACATTTTATTTTATTTTTTTTGCAAAATGTTGTTGAATATGGCATTTAGAAATCCTGCTGATGTATTACAGTGACCAGTCAACTAAGGCCACAAAACCCCAATACTGCTTCCTATTACATGGCATTTGAAAATAGGGTAGGTAGGTAGGGAATTTTTTTTTGGAATTTTTTTTTGTGTACAATCATATGGAGGCTTCTGCGTGTAGTCAAGGGTAAAAGGTAGAAATTGATGGTTTTGGGTGTTTTCTCATTTTTCCAATAAAAAAATTAGGGTTAGGGCTGTCAGAATAGGGTACATGTACATATGGGTAGGGAAACCGGAAGCAGAACTCTTTTTTTTTTGGCCTAATAAAACAGGTTGAAAATAGGTTTTAAAGCTCTTTTATTATCGTCATATTACTGGATGCATGCTTGAAGCTATTACAATCAAGTTTCCTTTGTGTTAATTCATACACTTTACATTTTTGATTGGACTTATCTGCACCAATCTTTGTACAGTGGCCCGTGTGTTCTCAGATGATTAAAACCATTGAATAGGCAATTATAATTCTGATAAGATTCATCAGACCTGTGTATGTAAGTCTTGCATGCATAAATAAGGCAAAAAAAAAAAAAAAAACCGGTCTCTGGTCAGCGCGCACGTCGATTTTAATCATGCGCGTCAACCTTTTTTTTCTCTTCAAATTAACACGGAAGCTACAACAGCGCCCTCTATTGCCGCGCCTCCTCAAAATTTTTGTACCAAGGAGCACCAAGGAATGGGGAAATTGCACCAAGGCAAATGATAAAGGGCACCAAGGCAAATTATGGAGGACACCAATGTATAATGAGGACACAAAAAAGCAAAATAGTACCCACCTTGTCTGTACACGTCGCCGCATCAATTCTGGAACTTCGGTCTGACCAGAGACCGACTATTTTTTTTTTTGCCTAATAAACATGTACCGGTACACACAAGCAAACTACATTTAATCTTTCAACTTCATTTTTTTCCACAGATGACACTTCCTATAACTTAATACACTGGCATCTATGGAGACCCTTGTCCATACTTATTCTCTGTGGTTCCAGTTTATCCAGTTTAAAATTTCTAAGTCTTCTCTTTCTTTTTGTGGCGGGGGAGGGGGGGGGCTGCTTTTTGTGGCGGGGGAGGGGGGGGGCTGCTTTATCTTTCTATTCTAGCAAACCTCCTTCATGTAAGGGAATTCTCATTTCATGGGACTACCAACAACAGTACAAAATTACAACATAACACAAAAAGGGAAAAGACAAAAGCATAAACACTCAAATGAAAAAAAATACAAATATAAGGAGAAATTTGATAGTCGTTGACTTGATTTTATGTAAAAATAATTATCCAGTGTCAAAAAATTAAACTTGTTTTTTTCTGGGTGTTTCCATGGAAATTGACATTTTGATTAAAACGATACTTTGTGTAAAAGAGTAGATTCAATTGCTCAACTTGGCTCGTACAATTTATTCCATTAGAACAGTCTGTTCATAGACAATTTGCATAAATTAGAATTAAAAGTGGTAGCATGTCCACATTATCATTTATTCATGTCGTAAAAATCCCATATCAATTCATGATTTTTATTAATTTATGATACCGGTATGAAAGCCCCCCTGACCGCCAACTTGTTCAACCAATATTGCCACGGTAATTTCAAGTCTGCCATTAAACGTCTGCCCCGTTGAACAGATCAATGGAGCTTTTTTTTCTCATCTGGTAACAGCAGGACCGGTTCCCATCATTATCATTACTAACTTGTACAGTTGGCTGGTATACATGTCCATGTACAGGATGCATTATGCCTGGACTCTGGCATGAAAAACAGTGCATGTGTTAAAGCTTCGTCACTTCGTCAGCCGTGTTGTTGTGTTGTTTTCCCCAGTGAATTCCTCCTCCTGTTGTTTCTGTAAAGCCCTTGTGGAAACCACCAGTCCTGTCCACATGGTTCTTCATCGACAGTATTGATTTCAAAAGCTAATTGTTGAAACAAATCAAACGTGAAGAATTAAATTTATTGTCAGATGGTTTTACTGTACACAGACATATTGTATGCAATTTGAAGTTGTAGAAAAATGGTTTTGTTTCAAGTTTGCATAAACACCGGAAACAGGACTGAATGAAAAAACATCAGTCAACTATTCCACTTCATGTTTAAACATAAAGCAACTTTTACTTGTAAATATAAATTGTTTGAACAATTATATTGTCGTATACAATCATATGAATATTTAATTTGAAGTTCAAGAATTACTTTCCTTACGTGTAATTCTTGCTGGGAAAAATATGCTTATTTATACATAACATTTTTTGGTTCAAACGTTGTCGTTTTTCTCTCTTCCCTCCAGATGTCACATCCCACGGCCTACCAACGACCCAAGGCCCTGCTGACAAACTCTCCAGCAGTGACCTAGTTACCATGGTAACGTCAGCCTCCCCACTCAGCATCAGCACCATGGCAACCACGGTGCATACGCCCCCAAGTCCTGCTCCTAGCCCCTCCCCTTCAGCGGTTGCCAACACGGCCGCCCACCCAGACGAAAGTATTATTCCAATCGCAAGGTACGAATTTTTTGAAAATTTTCCACTGCTTCACCTTTTACAAGCATTAAGACCTGCAAAATGACCATAATT
The DNA here is from genome assembly GCF_015706575.1 of Patiria miniata. NCBI lineage: Eukaryota > Metazoa > Echinodermata > Asteroidea > Valvatida > Asterinidae > Patiria > Patiria miniata. The sequence goes on along the minus strand of NW_024037057.1, from coordinate 9,404,074 downwards.
TTACAGAGCAAAATTAGGAATTGAACTTTGGTGTACAAATATCAATTCTTGTGCTAAAATGTTAATCTTAGGCCAAACAAAAAAATTATTCGGTCTCTGGTCAGACCAAAGTTCCGGAATTGACGCGGCGACGCGCCTTTTTTTTTTTTTCTTCAAGCTTGGATTGTACAGACAAGGTGGGGTAATATTTTGCTTTTAGTGACCTCATGTACATTGGTGTCCTCCATAATTTGCCTTGGTGCTCTCGATCATTTGCCTTGGTGCAATTTCCCATTCCTTGGTGCTCTTTGGTAAAAAAAAATTGAGGAGGTGCGGCAATAGAGGGCGCTGTTGGAGCTACCGCGGAACATTTTGGAAAAAAAAAGATTGACGCGCATGATTGAAATCGACGTGCGCGCTGACCAGAGACCGACTTATTTTTTTTTGGCCTTACTACGGTACCTCCGAAAGGTAGATCCATAAACATTTCACAAGTCTGGGTTTCTTTGCCCTTCAAAAATCCATAATTTGTTGAAAACATTTTCAATAGAAATAGCGCTTTATTGAAGTAACATGCAGGCCTGCACCTTTTTTCGGATCAGCTGATTTCCTCTTTTTCAACTTCCCATGTGTTCCATTAAAAATAGAAAAACACTGTACAAAGTCTTGGAAAGATTTGAATTTCCTCTTTTTTTGTGACTTCCCTGTTGCATGCCTGAACATGTACTGTGGGCTTTTTGTTTTAGCAGTCTGTGAATGTACACTGGGAAGATTAAAAAATATCAACCCCTTGATTTTAAGCCGTGGACCTATTCGACAGAATAAACCAAAACTTTCCTAACTATTTTGGGTGGTTATTTTCCATTCTAGAAATGAGAAGAAGTTAACCAAAGAGGCCATGGGACAGTACTTAAGAGATCGATGTCACCAAACAGTTGTCATACAACATGCTAAGGTGGCGCAGAAGTCATACGGAACAGAAAAAAGGTAAGTGTAGATGAACCACTGAACAGTACCTGCCACAATAGACCTGGGGCAAATTTCACATCGCTGCTAAGCACAAAAAGTAGCTTTCAAAAAAGTCTGGCTCATAAAAGCAGGTTACCAGCCATTTGTATTGCTCGCGATTAGAATGCAGCTGTTTTGGTATAGCATGAAAATCATGTGGAGTTCTGGCTGGTAAAGTGTTTTTATAAGCCGGGCTTTTTTTGTGCTTAGCAATTTCTTTTGCTTAGCAGTGCTGTGAAATTGGGCCCTGAAGTTTAAAAGATGCGTTCCTCATGCTATTTTTGACTTTCACCTCAAACAATAGATTTGGTTTTCCGTTGCTAGTTCTCTTTAAAGCAGAGTAATTAGAGGCGTGGTCTCTTCCTTCCCCTCCCAGGTTCTTCTGTCCGCCTCCCTGCATCTACCTCCTAGACCCAGGCTGGAGACGTAAGCGAGAACAGATGCAGCACGATGGAGAGACAGAAGCAGGCTCTCAGGTCTGTGCCTTCATGGGCATCGGTAACAGCGATCAAGATATGCAACAACTTAACCTGGAAGGAAAGGTAAAGGAAACGTGTTCTTTCAAGCCTGGCGTCTAATAACATGTTGGGAGTTTGAAACTCCGACTTCTTTATGCCTTTTAATGCCACTCCAGCATGTCCAGGTGCTGATCGGGGGGGGGGGGGGGGGGGGGATGGTAAAAAAAAACCCAGCTCTGTCCAAACAATTTTTTTTTCATAAAAATTCATTAAAAATAATGGGAACCCCCCTGCTCCGACACCCCAAAAAAATATACTGGTAATAATGTCTGCCTGTGCATAAAATACGGACATAGCCAGCTTGGTTAGGGGGTATTTGTACACTATTCTGTAATATAGTGTTAATAATTGTCAGATTTTAACAGCGCCCCCATTGAAAGTATGGTCTTAAAAGAGTCCATAGTATTAAAATTGATGGTTGAAATTGATTTGTTCTATCAGGATTACTGTGCTGCCAAGACGTTGTACATCTCCGACTCCGACAAGAGGAAACACTTTCTCCTGTCAGTCAAGATGTTTTATGGAAGCGGGGAGGATATAGGAGTCTTCAACAGCAAGAGGATAAAAGTCATCTCTAAGCCTTCCAAGAAGAAACAGTCACTCAAGAATGCCGACTGTAAGTAGGGCGTATAGTTGTGTGCAAGTTATCATAAGCCAATCACAGGCCATCGTAAGTCACTCACAACCAATCCTTTGACAGATTTTTCAATTCTTATTGCAGCAGGGAACCAGTGGCAAGCTGTGTTGTAGTGTAGTTAATCACAAGTCAATCAAAGATCATCACAAGTGAAATCATAAGCCATCACAAGTCAAATCACAAGTCATGACAACTGAATCACAAGTCCATCACAAGTCCGTCACTAGTCAGTCACAAGTCAGTCACAATTCAGTCAAAAGTCAATCATAAGTCATTCTTTTTTTTTAAAGCTCACATTTTTATAATTTAATCTGGTACATGTATTTTTTTTATTGAGGAGTAGGGCTTGGCTAGAAAGGTCCGGGGGTTGGTCTTACCACTGCATAGCATTGGTTTTTATACAGATCCTTGTCATTTGATTGGTGGAACTCACATCACGTGACATTTGTTATTGCTCCCATTCACGCCGCAGCTCAAAAAAGTACTATCCTCCCATGGGGAATGGGAAATACTATTCAACAGTTAGGGTCATGACGCGGTATTTGTGTGGAAAAGTCCAGATTTTACCTTGCGATAATATTCCTCCCATTCCACGCTGAGCCACTCAATTTTTGTATAATGTACACTGTACATGTATATTTGAAGGTTTTATGACTATTTTTATAAATTTTTATCATACATTGAACCGCAATTGGGCCTTTTGGCCGTGAGTGTTCGATAATAAAAAATAATTAAAAAAAAATTGGAAAAATAATCCCAAGTCAGTCACAAGTCGATCACAAATCAGTCACTCTAAATCATGATTCATTGATCTCACTTTTCAATCTGTTTATTTTGAATATTTATGATTGAAACATTGATCATTTGTTGAGTAATTACCATCACTTATTTGTGTCTTGCTGCATTGCGTAGTGTGTATCCATTCAGGGTCAACGGTGGCGCTCTTCAACCGTCTCAGATCGCAGACTGTCAGCACGAGATACCTCCACGTAGAAAACAACAACTTCCACGCCAGTTCCCAGCAGTGGGGAGCGTTCACGATACACTTACGTAAGTCCACCCAAAAATAGTCTTATACTAGTCCGACTACTTCCCTCAGTCTTAGAGATAATCGAATCAGAGATCAACCAGAGGAAATGTTCTTGCTGTTATGTTGTGTCCTTGGGCAAGCCACTTTACCAACCTTGTCTCTCTCCATCTTGGGTTTTGGCATTATTTCGGTCTTGCATCCCTTCCAGGGGGATTAGAAATATTCTCAGTCTTGTCATATCCCAATTTTTTTTAGACACCCTGAACAATTTCATACAATGTTTATAAACATAATACAATGTAAACCAATGTAATACAGTGTAATTAAAAGTTATACAATGTAAAACAATGTAAAACAATTTAATACAATGCAAACAATGTAATACAATGTAATACAATGTGATACAATGTAAACAATGTAATACAATGTAATACAATGTAAAACAATGTAATACAATGTAATACAGTGTAATACAATGTAAACAATGTGATACAATGTGATACAATGTAAACAATGTAAACAATGTAAACAATGTAAACAATGTAAAACAATGTAATACAATGTACTACAATGTACTACAATGTAATACAATGTAATACAATGTTATACAAATGGTCTCTTTTTATATGATAGTGGATGATGAGGAATCAGAGAGTGAGGAATTCACAGTTCGAGATGGTTACATCCACTACGGCTCAACAGTCAAACTGGTGGACATCGTAACAGGCATGGCTCTACCAAGATTGGTAAGATAAACAACTAATTTGATTTTCATTTTGCTTACTGTAACACTTCACCTACATGAAGATCCTTTAAAATCTACCGGATGATTTTTGGAGACTTGCAAGATTGAGGAAGGCGCCTAGTCCACTATTGGTTGATTCTCAACATAAAGTGACACCTGCGCACTAATAGGCTTTATTCCCGTGTCGAACTGTGGTTAGCCATAGTTCTTGTATGAACTTGCTTTATGCTGAAGGTAGAGCCCGGCCACTATGGACCCAGTGCACAGGTTCCCCCTCAACGGGTACAAAGAGATGGTAGACTAGACTCTTAAATACGTTGAAGTCGTACCCGTGATGTTAAGGAAACATATGTTGTTCGGTGTGACACTGAAACACTAGTCTGAAGCGGTTGTAAGGCAAAGGTAAAGGGGACGAACCTGTGTTCCCAGGAACGGAGTGCCCATCTCTCTTTCATTAGTGATTGGGCCAGACTCATATGCTGCTGTGGGGGGATCGCAGCACCTCCTCCACAGCGAGTCTGTTACCTTCCCAGCATTGAATAATGCCGGTACCCATTTAACACCTGGGTTGAGAGGAGTAATTGAGGTAAAGTGCCTTACTCAAGGGCACAACACGCATGGCCATGGCAGGGCTCGAACCCACAACCTCATGATCATGAATCATGTGCTCCACCACTAGACCACACGTGCCCACGGTTGTAATTGTAGTTAATATAAAAGTTGTCTTTTACTTTCTCACCTAGATTATCCGGAAGGTAGACAAGCAGACGTCGCTGCTGGATGCTGACGACCCCGTCTCACAACTCCACAAATGTGCCTTCTACATGAAAGACACCGAGCGCATGTATCTGTGTCTCTCACAGGAAAGGATCATCCAATTCCAGGTAGAATGCAACTTTCCCTCGGATCAGCTGATCTCCTCTTTTTTTACTTCCCATGTGTGCCATTGAAAATAGAGAAACACTGTACAAAGTCTTGGAAAGATTTGAATTTCCTCTTTTTTTTGTGATTTCCCAGTTGCATGCCTGACCCTAACTCCCTAGGCATTTTTGCTAGGATGCAACCTTAATCCTGCAAAATGCTGAGTGGTACAGTTTGGGCCAGATATGCCAGAGAAGTTGACCCTTTTGCCATAAGCGAGTGAAAACACAAACTTAAACGAGGTGGTTTCAAATTTGGCAAAGTATAGGATCACATGAGTGAAGTTGTCTCATTCATGAACCCTAACCCCTATGGGGTATTCTCTAGGCACCCTGCCAAATGCAACAGTATGCAGTGAACTAATACATGCCAGCCTTGGTACCAAGTACCTACCCTGCTAAATGCAATGGAATGCAGGGGTGGAATGCATCAGATCAGGACACTGCTGAATGCAGCAACTTGCAACAACTTTTTACTACTGGTGCATTCTGTTGCATTTAGCAGGGTTAGGTTTAAGTCTTATACCTAGTTGTCCGTCGCTCCGATCAAGCCCTAAACAAAGAGGCATCTGTACATCAGAATAATTTGCCCCCGTTCCGCTTTGTTGTCTTGATTCTTGAAGAAGAGGATAGCATTTCTTAAGGTCAGTGAGCACAACTGGTATAAACGTATGTAGGAGCTGCAGGATCTAGTTGAAGTAGTGTAGGGTTTTGGTTCGAACAGGGCAATCAAGTAAAAAAGATCATTAGGTAAACTTACCTGATGGTTAGTTAACTAGTGACAGCTATATGTGGTTGAGTAATCCAGTTTAAAATGTAAAAAAAAAAAGATCAATAGTTGAACTCATTGATCTTCATTAATAAGACTGGATAGGACACAGCGCCCTCCATCTTGTGCATGCACGCGTAGTCATCGGTGAGGGCTTGAAAGTTTGAAATGCGTTTGTCACACAAAGACCATGCAGCACGCGCATGTCAGGCACGCGTGGTCGCAAACGTTAAACCTGCACTGTACTACCCAGCTGTTTGTGTCCACGTTTTCCGAATCTTCACTGCGGGCAAGTATACGCGTGTCCTACCCAGTGTCCTGTCCCGTCTTACTAATGGAGATCAATGGTTGAACTAACCTGACTTTCAGTTAAGCTAGTTACTTTCAGTTAAGCTAGTTACAACTGTTTTTGGTAATAGTAATCCAATATAAAATGATTGAAGGCCAAATCTGTACAAACTATTTCATTAGGAGTTGGTTGTTAGAGTAGCATGACAAACCCTAACGACGTTGAAGGGTCTCTAAATGAAGATCTGTAATTGGTTTATGACCCCATGTTTAGAGTAAGATTGTAATTTAATATTTCAGGATTAAACTTTTTAGCAGGTACAAAATGTTAAAATGTTGATTCGATTTTATTTTTTTAATCTGTGTTCTCAAGAAGAGTTCAGAAGAATTTATCAGTTAAATATTTACTTAAATGGGTAAATAAACCCAGCTTTCTTTTAAGATAATGAATCATATATTTATTTTAATAAGCTAAATTAGGAGATAACTGGTTCAATTGGGAACAACATCTTTGAAACCTAGTTCCAAGTCAGTAGCGGCATCAGATTTTCACACAAATTCAATATTTTCAATGTTTTTTCTTTTTCAGGCCACCCCTTGTCCCAAGGAGACAGACAAAGAGATCATAAACGATGGTGCCTCTTGGACCATCATCAGCACAGACAAAGCCGAGTACAGCTTCTATGAGGGTATGGGACCGGTCAAAGCTCCGGTCACACCGGTACCTGTCGTGATAGACTTACAGTTGAATGGGGGCGGGGACGTGGCCATGCTTGAGCTGACGGGAGAGAACTTCACGCCGAACTTGAAGGTTTGGTTTGGGGACGTGGAGGCCGAGACGATGTACAGGTAGGCTGTTGATTGAATGATTTTATTTTTTTATTTTCTACAAGTCAGTTCCAGCTTTATGTAATGTCCATGACAGAGTGTTTAAGAGCTCAGTGAATAAACCTGAACATGTATTTTTTCAAATCTTATACATTCGTCAGCGAGTATTGGGCAAGGAGATTGGGAGGCAGGTTGGTGTAGCGATACTTTCTTCGCCTTCCACTGCTGTGACCTGGGTTCGATTCCTGTCTGGGCCAATATGTGGATTGGATTTTCATTGGTTTTCCTCAGAATTTTCTTCTGGGGTTTTCCTCCCACGTTTAAAACTGTAATTTCTTCACATTGTCTTCTCTTTACTGGGCCCCTTGGGAGACGAGTGGATTCCACTGAATGGGCTACCCAGTTAAAATAAGAAATAAATAAGTAGATAAAGAGTTTTGGATCATTTCTCTGAATCATTAATTAGATATCATTAGTCATTGGCTCTGTCATGGACATTACACTTCCTTTCATAAATCAGGAATTGCCCATCACTAGAGCGTCCCTGTCTTCTGTTAAGACCACATTGGAGTTCCTAAAAGATTGTTTGGTTCAAGAGTCGTCCATTATCACATCTTGATTTGTTCCCATTCAAATCAATGTAACCAAGGCGAGGCTGGAAAGAAAAATAGTCTGGTTCCTTTTTGCACAAAGAAACATCATTCGATACTGTTATAGGATACGGGGAACATGACTGAAATGGTGGCAGCATGATAAAGGTGTATAGCCCCCTCCCTTTGGTAAAAAAAAAACATGATAATGTTTACCATAAGAATGTTTGTATCTCTATGATATGTGTGTCTCTCCATCCATCAGAATGCGAGTTGTCATTTATTTGCTCCTTTTTGCTTCAGAAACTTGACATTTTGTCTTATTTTTTTCCTTCCACAGATGTGCCGAGTACATGCTTTGTGTAGTCCCAGACATCTCAGCGTTCCGTGGCGAGTGGCGATGGGTTCGTAGACCGACCCAGGTCCCTGTCACGTTAGTCCGTAACGACGGCATCATCTACCCAACGGGGCTTACATTCACGTATACACCGGAGCCCGGTCCAAGGCCAATCAACGGAGCCCTGGATGGAATCCTTCATTAAGTCTGCGGGGTGGAATTTTTGTATAAAATATCATCAGGAAAGTGACTGAAAAACTTATCCTCCGTTAGGTCTGCAGAGTTGTGTCTTTGTAGAGAAAACTCACAAAGAAATAACAGACAGTCTAACTAGTGGAATGTGATGCTTCATTCGAATTCCACAAACATGATTAAGTGCGTTGCCATGGATACACACATTTACTTTTTAGCGAGGCATGTTGAAGTGATGGAAGTGCCAGTTCATGAGTCGGACATCAGTGGAACACTCCATTTTGTAAGAGGGGTGTTGCATTGCTGATGTGCTCCAGAGGGATTGCCTACTTTTGCAAGACGGAGAAAAGGAATACTTTCAGCTTTTGTTAGTATGATTTCTCAAGCACTGTGATGTCAAGAAAACTCCCATCGTTAATAAGAGTATGAATTCCTGGCTCAGGAATTCCAACGTTGCACCGTCAAAAGGAATTCTAGTTAAGCAAAGCAAGCTCTTCACAGCATCAGCCATATTTGCAGACGACACTCTTCATACTGTACGAAGGAGTCTTGGAAGATGCGTTTTTGCAGAGGAGACATACATGCAAGAGTTGGAGGACAACGGAGTTCATCGTTGACTTGTTCCAGAGGATTTTATGGCTACAACGTTTCACTGGCAGGATATTTGCCTGAAATTCCCTTTTGACTTGTCTTGGAAGGCAAGATTTTGATCAAAACCCATCAATTGAGGTCACTGCTGCAGTGTGGGATGTGAGCCAGCCAACTGACCCTTGCAAGCTCAGTGGTCTGCTGATCGAACATCTGCACTCATGAGCGGGTTTTTGGTTCGACTCCCACTGGAGCAAACTTGTGAATTTTTTCTCGCACGCTTCCTGGAAGTGCTTGGAATACTGTGCTTATAATATTTCATCAGTGAAAAGCATTTCATCATCTTCTCGGTAACTGATGAGCTTCAAGTCACAAACACTTGTGATTGTTGCATCAAATTCAAGAGGATTTGCAGAAGTTTTCTTCGCAGGAATCACAGCCCTTCACTGATTTGTAGTCTGAGCAATCCGACTTCAGATCCGAGGATACGGAATTCTTTTACAGTAAGGTAAAAGTTCACGTTTTGGAGGAAATAATGGCTGCCAGATGTGCTGGTTCTCGTGTCTGTTGTCATGGAAACGAATGGGTCAAAGGTCACCATTGGAAAACAATTCATAGATAGACTTTGTTCTAATCAGCATAAGGTATTCATAATTGACTGGAAATGGTCGGCCATCTTTGTCTGGTTCTCAGTGTCTTTAGCACATCATGAAATGTCAAATTTGAAACGGAACCAGACTGTATCTTGCATCTGGAATAACGCACTGTTATTTTTCAAGATCCGTTTTTGAGATTCGACACAAGGTCAATTGTATAAACACCTTGTTGACAATCGTCTGGTTTCCAATATCACTGATGAACATGTACATACTGAATCTTAATTTTGAATTTTTTTTTATGACAGGGAGCCAGACCGATGCTTTTTTAAATTATCTTAACTCGGTCTCCATTTCCTGGTTCAGTAATTTTTGAGATTTTTTTTTTCTCTTCTTTTGTAAGCCATGGTTTTTATTGTGTAATATATATTTGGATGTACCATGGCAGTTCACATCTTCTTTTTAATAAGTGACAGATCTCAAATGTATGGAGGGCAGATGAGTCAAAGTAGGAAATTGCCTGAAGCCATATTTTCTCTGATAAAACCATGAACATCTTGAAGACATAAAATGTTGCCGAATTGTTGTGATTTACTGAAAAAAATTCAGAACAATCACACCTCTCATTCGCCAATTTCAAACGTTAAGATTTCTTGTACTCCATAGGCCAAGTAATGAAACAAAATTGGTTAAAAACAAATAAATTGGTTGTTCATCTTGAAGTATGGAGTAACAGCGCCCTCAAGCTATAAGCCAGTTCGGTATCTCGGTGAAGTAGTCCATGTCAGAGGTCATTCGGGATAAAATCGCTGACGTGATGATACGCGATGTTACGCGGACGCCCATTCTGCTTGCAGTTAACACGCGAGCGTCGTGCGCCTGGGTCCGTGCGCCTTCATGAGCCTTCAATTATCCTGAATGACATGTGACCCATATCATTGTGCGCATGCGCAGTTGAAATACCTAACTGGATTATTGTGTCTATAGCCCAAATGATAGCTGGCATCGTTATCCAGAAAACTTTGATTGCTCTTTCAAAAAAAAAAAAAAAATACAAAAAATTGTCTCTTACAAGAATTCATTTGAAATTTGAGGATGGTTATTTTGTTCACAAAAAAAATTGTTGGAGAGAGGAAAGAAAAACAAAAGGTGCCTTAAAAGGGGCAGAAAGAGAACAACAAACAAGTTTTTTTTGTTACATGGCCTCTAGCCTCACTAGACTTCCATCAGTCCTTCCCCGAGTCACAATCAAGCCTTGAACAAGTTAGTTTAAACTTGAGCTTTAAGAAAGAAATATACAAATTTTATATATTTTTATATTGTCATTCTGCAGAAGTGTTGCTACATGTATGTACTTCGCACAGCATATTCTTTTTAAAGAGATACGTAAAACTAGGTAGTTTGTTCATGAGTTGATATATTTGTGTATATGGCCCACCTTCAATTTAACAGGTGCCTTGATTAATAGTAGCTTTGTACATTGTGCATACACTCCTTTCTTGTGCACCCCCTGCTCCCCCACCCCTTCCTCAGCCCTTCCCTGCCCCTTCCCCGCCCCCTACTGCTCCCCCTCCCTGCCAAAGATTTTATCTGTGCCCAAATGTCCACTTGTTTACTCCTTTCTGTCGCAAACACTTCAAACCTTTTAAACTTTTTGATAAAGGATTTCGAAAAGAAAATGTAATGTTTTGCGTTTGCTCATTATTTCAAGATCGGTCGGCTCTTTGGCTCTGTGCCAAGTTAATCTTGCCTCGTCTCAAAAAAGTCACTATTTTTTTGAAATTATGGTTGTTCTACACAAAGTGTGACTATAACCACCAGAAAATAAATTTAAACAAATCAAATAAAAATCGCTGATTTTAAACAAGCTCAGATGATCAGAGATGAAACTTTTCCGATTTTAATCGGAAATCCGACTTTTTGAATTTTCCAACGAAATTTCCAATTTTTTTTTATCAATGTGTCCCACAAAATTTGATTTTTTGTAACGATTTTTTCACAAAATGTCATTTTATTTCAATCATAATTTCGCAGAAAAGTCGATGAATAGTCGATGGAAATGACACGTTAAAATCATCGCGAACGTAGTTTTAATCTCTTTCACTAGTCGTTATTGGAGTGTTTCAACGGTAGAAACACAGGCCATAACACTGATCGGTGCCTTTTCCGGCTGGACAAAAGGTTAAACATTGACAGGTGACATGGAAAAAACTGTGTCGCACGTGCGTGCTTGTACTGTACGCAATGATACCAGCGCACGTACCGTACCGTCCGCTCGCACACGGCCGGTCGGGAACAGTAGCCTTCCTTGCTTGCGTCGTGTTTCATTTCCTTTACCCACGCCCTTTTTTATAAACCTTTTTATTCTTTAGTAATACTTTACCAAATTTCTGTGAATAAACCTGGAGCAACAATGTCACATCCGCACCCTATACCACCAGCTGACCTCACTGCCAGGGTTGTAACACAGTTGTGGTTAGTCATGAAATTCTTTGGCACTTTTAAAGGAAACACACCTTTTAAAGGCAACATAGAACATTTGCTTTTGCTGTAATTTTCAGAAATGGATGGATTTGGGGATTAGTATTTCATAGCAACTATTTGTTACACTGACCTCTTTAAAGGTTTATGTTCATAGATGCTGGAAAAAAAAACATGAAAAAAATACTGTTCTTGTAATCTGGTTCCCAGACCCTACTTCAGACAAAACGGAGCAAATTATAGAAATCAGGTCAGGGTACCAGACTATTAGGCTTGCACCCGTTCACAGATGTGTAACCGATTGCAAACAAAATGTTCACTAACCAAATTTGGTCACTTGGGGGCAGTATTTGGAAAAAAGTCAGTGTTTGCGATAGAAAACTAGTATTATAGAAAAGGGATATAATTCTTGAAAATGACAGCACACCAGGTGCCACAATTTCAAAGGATGCTTGAGACTATTATTCACTTACAGTCAAGTAAGATATTTCATAATAATTTGGCGGTTTTGCTTTTTTTGATGTTGGCAAATGTTGTACCGGTATATTGCCTTTAATTGCCAAATTGTTTAGTAGCATTCTTTTGGGTGTTGCAGAAAGCTTACTATCCTTCATTTTTATTTTTCACTGACACATAACACCCCCGATCCCTTTGAGACTTGCTGTCCACAGTCACACCAAGTTATATTATTTCAACGATTAGAGATAAGTACATGAAAAGTTTGACTTAAAAAATGGTAAACCTTCATAATGTCACAATGAGTCTGTAGCTGTGTGCATATCCCCTCTTGTGAATATCTGAGCACTTTCATTGGTTAGAGTCAATTATGATGTCATTGTGTAAACTCATGAATAATGCATTAGCTGATAAATAAAGTGAAACGCCTTGATGTAAAAAGCTTTTTGACTATAGATGTACATGTATATCATATCCTTGCTTTGCAGAAATAAAGTACATGTGTAAATCAGCTATGACACTGCCGTATGATAATCATTCCAGCATGAATATTTATATCAATTGAATATTCAGATTTATTCAGTTAAACATGAATATTCATTTATTACTCATTTTAACACCTAAAAGGTCATCTTGTACATGTGTCCAATTTGTCATTCCGAAAAACGGAATACCATTCAAACTGCTGTACATGTATTTGGTTTGCTGCACCCTAGATGGTGATATAGCTCCTTTGAAATATCATGAATATTAATAAGGTGTCTTAAATATTCATATTTTTTTCTTTTAGTTTATCGGTTACTCTTACAGTATTCTTTCTTCATGCACCTGTATATTCAGATTCTTAATAATCGCCAAAAAAGTGTATGCGTTCAATCGAAATGTTATTTTTGTAAGAAAGAAATTTTTTAAAACAGTATTCATAATTTTGTTAAGTTTTTAAAATGTTTTAAATGACATACATCTTTAGCGCATACGGTGTATGATTGCACAAAATGAATGCATATTGATATGTAGCATATGTGTATTTAGCATACCACACTGTTGTTAGAGTCTGGCTCCTTTTTTTTATCCCCATAAGGCTAATGTGTGGAGACCACAGGGGACCCTCCATGTCAAGTGAAATTCTGCATTATTCACAATTATTAATGCACAATTTAGACAATCCTAAAAAAGCAGTGTAAGGCAAAAAAAAAAAAAGTTTCCGGTTTCTGGTATGCGCGCGCGTGGCCGTAGCCATGCCCGTCGGAAAAATGAAAAAGGTTTTTTTCAATAAAAGATGATGTCTCAAAACTGCCAAACTCACTGGTTTGACTGGAATCCTGCTGCTGCACAATTTTAACGTGTTTTTAGATGGGGGTATGATCGAGAATAAGCTTTATGTGGACTCTCTGGGCTCCCGTACATTTTGCACTAAGTTTAGTCGGGCACCATTTGCAGTCATCAGCTGACATTTGAAGCAAAAAAGTCAGGAAAAAAAAAAAAAAAAGCCGCTTCGCCGCACCACTTTTTGGGCAAGCTCCATACCAGAAACCGGAGACTATTTTGGGGGGCCTAAAGGAAGAAGTGTCTGTTTCTCTGAAAGCGACAAACGCTCGTGGCGATTGTGTGAAATCTGTGGTTCATGGACTGAACCAGTAGGTCCTGCCTGCGGTGTTTATATCTGCAGCACACATCGTCAATGGATCATGATCATTCAGCTAGTTCAGTGTTTATTCATAAGAAAATAACAATGACGTTACACCATTGCTACCATTCGGTCATGCATGGACATTAAAGCATTCCTAAGAATGGCTTTTGAGCTGCCACAGTGGCCTAGTGGATAGTGGAATGAACTATGGATCGCAAGATCTGTGGTTCGAACCCATGTCCATTTTCATCTAATATATTTGTTGGTTGGGATAAAATTAATTGAAAGGAAAAACTATGAGAACCTAAATGTCTTCCATCCACACAGAGTGATAATATTTATGTAAGGGTGTGTGATTGGTTAAAATACGATGCATGCTGCCTAAAACAACAAAAAAAGTATGTGTCCATGGCAACAATACATACACTTCCTCAATAGGCCTAATATTAGGCCCCGCCCACTGTGTCCATGGCAACAATACATACACTTCCTCAATAGGCCTAATATTAGGCCCCGCCCACTGTGTCCATGGCAACAATACATACACTTCCTCAATAGGCCTAATATTAGGCCCCGCCCACTGTGTCCATGGCAACAATACATGCACTTCCTCAATAGGCCTAATATTAGGCCCCGCCCACTGTGCGCATTGGCAACAGTACATACACTTCCTCAATAGGCCTAATATTAGGCCCCGCCCACTGTGCGCATTGGCAACAATACATACACTTCCTCAATAGGCCTAATATTAGGCCCCGCCCACTGTGCGCATTGGCAACAATACATGCACTTCCTCAATAGGCCTAATATTAGGCCCCGCCCACTGTGCGCATTGGCATTGTGCGCATTGACCTCATTTTGTGATGTACAGTAACATTTGAGTGGCAAGAATGTCTGATATTTATCCAACATAATTCTTCTCCTTCATAACTGTGATTGGGCAAAACATCAACGTGCAAGGTGGAATGGACCATCTTTGAAAAGAAACCAAATTAAAAAACAAATTCTTATCATTTGTAGTATTATTGATGGTTATGAAACCAAGGATTCCCCAAAAGCACCCTAGGCACTGTAGCTCGCAAGCCTGAAGAAACCTGTAGAGAAAAGACAATAAGAAGGGACTACAGTTTTAGAAGTGGGAGGAAAACCCCAGAAGAATATTCTGGGGGAAGTCCATGGCATCGGGTAGGGACTGAAAACCCAATCCACATATTGGCCTAGGCAGTGCTAACCTGACTCCCCAATATTCAAATGTTCATGCAGAATTTTACTTGTATTTCTTTTGGTATAAATTCAGTGTTAATCAGATTTGTTGCAAAATTGTCGAAATCCTGTTTTTGTCAAAATGCTTCTTGTTTTTTTGTGTAAGTTCATTTGTGGAAGGTTTAAATTTATTACATTTTCCAAAAGTAATACATTTGTTTCAAAACAAAGTTTTTTAAATGCCTTAAATATGTAAATATTTTTGATGACAATACACCAACCAATTTCAAGCAAAAAACGTAGTACAATTGTAGCACAAGTTACAAGTTTATATATGACACAATAAAATGTACAATTCAAGTATATATATTTGCCTGTGAGAGGTGTCCTTATTTATCGATGAGATATTTTTATGTCCGTCGGTCAGTCGGTCAGCACTGGAGTTGCCAGGATGGGGCATTTAAGGCTGCTTGCCCCCCCCCCCCTCCCTTCCCCCCGGAAAAGCAAGCCAAGAAAAAAAAAAAAAAAATTCAGTCAATCATTCGGGAAGTCAATCAGTCAGTCAGTCCTTTTGAGGACGATGTGCTTGGCTGGCCGTTGGTGTCAGAGGTAACCTTTGAAAATGGTGCCTTACTTTTCATCACTCTATAAAGCAAAACACAAGCTTTGCTCATCTGTCTGTTTATTAATTACAAAGAAATTTTGTCAGTTCATGAAATGAACAATGAAAACGTGATTCTGTATAGACTGTTTGCAGTGCACCCATGTTGAGGCATGTGCTTTTGTTCAACAGGGGTACGCATATGAGACCTGTGCGTTCATTAAAATACAAATTATAATAAAACCTCAAAGATGACAGCTGAACTCTGTACAATATTACACAATCTACTAAGGCACCAAAAGTTGTGGGATTTTTTTTTGAGTGAAGCTATGAGGAAGTTGAATGAACATTGCTTTTGCTTTGCAAGGACGCGGTGCATAATGCTGACGGGCAGGAAGTGTAAAAGGAAATGACTGAGAAAACAAATGAAACAAATTAACCAGTCGTACAGCAATGTCATTGTCATATTGCCAGTCGATTTATTTTTACACAAAGAACATCCGTATTTATGCAGTTGTAAGTGGACCATATTGGATCACTACTAGCAAAAGGGATCAGTGGAGAAGCCGGCATCTTGTCATCACTGGTTGAGCGTTTACACAGAATTGACATGCATCACAAGACTTTGACTAATGTTGGTAGACGTACCGCAAACGGTGTCAGTTGATATTCTTTCCTCAATTAGCAGAAGTTTCATTTCCTTTTGGAAATGATGAGGTAAACAAAACCACACAGTGTTGACGTCAGAATTCACTGAAATACAAAACATCATTAACTTCAGTGTATCATTACCATTGCTGGTAAATTATGTGGAAACGTTCATGAAACCAGAACACAAAAACCAATTTAGTTTTGAAAAGGCCGAAAGACTTCAAAGGGGACTGGTGTGACTCTGGATGTGTATGTACATAACAAGGAAGCTCGGTAAGAAAGTACAAAGCAACAATTGACAACAATCAAGAGTGCTTCGGATCGAGCCAGTTATTTCGTGGTTCAGCTTTCAGTTAACTCATTGATGCATGCAGTCAGGGTCGCATAAGCCAGCAACACACCTTAATTTTGTGAATATTTCAAACAGTTTGCATTGAGTTCACTTGAGGAGTATAATGCACGATTGTTCAGCGCAGTTTTAATTGGTCATTATCAACGGATTGCATTCATCTGCATGAGTGAGATGTTACCATGGAAACCAGGAGGAATCTAAGCTTGTCTCTTGTTGTGTTTTTCATCTTCATCTTTCACAAAGGTAAGAAAAAGTTTGGGAATTTAAGATGGAAAAAATACCAGGAAGTAAAAAACAAAAATTGGTAATGACTTGGTAATTATATAGTGCACAGGTACAGTGTTATTGCGGTGGTGGGGCCAGGTTTTCAAAAGGGGTGGCTGGGCTGTTGAAGTCCCTCATTTTTTAATGGGCGGGGGAGGGAGGAGGTTAAAGACCATGGCCCGTTAAGCACTTAAACAAGACTTGCAATATTGAGTAATTCAGGGAACTTCAAGAAGTTTTGGATTTCCTCCAAATACATGTATGTAAAAAATATTAGCGAGGGGGGGGGGGGGGGTTAAGGCTTCCCAATCGTCCCATTGGATCTGTCCTTGTACTGTTCACTTACATTCCTCAAGAGATACATCAAACCATGGAGGATCAAACGCAATATACGGGTACAATATAACTTGCTTCTCTAAGGATGGCCATTATTCTAGGAAAATTAAAACAAACATTTTTAACTTTGCATTTAGAAATGGATAATTCTATTGAAGGAATGCATGTATGGCTATTGAAAATATGTCTTGGAAGATACATTTTAAATTTCTGCCAATTCTGAAAGAAATTGATGCATTATTTTGCATGGCACATGACACATTGTCAGTAATGCAAATTGATTTTCCTGTTAGCTGATCAATACACATGCAAATTGAGGCGTAGTAGTTCGTGTGTTCAGTATTATATCATGTTTGGAAGGCATTTTGATGGAAGTTTTTATCATCGAATTCCATACAGTAATTGCTTTTCTGTATTTACAGGGCTTTCTCTTGATCTGCGTGTCCCCGGAATTACAACGAGTCAGAGTTCGACAGCGCCTGTGAATGCCGAAGTCTCGAATGCTGTGGATCGAAACACTGGAACCTACTCGCACACAGGTTAGTGCTGTTTTGCCTCATCTTCAATATCAAAATGGACTTTGTTCAATCCTCTCAGTTAGTTAGATTTGTGGAGGCCCATATGCAATGGTGCAATCTTTGAAACTTTCAGGATCACCTTTGGATACCTAAGAAATAGCGTCAAGTGCAGAACCACTGGATGCTAGAAGGTGTCTCACCTTTTTTGGTGGGCGGAGTCGTGTTTTTGTGGTCTTAGAGGGCCAGCGTAGTATCCTGCTTGTACATGTACCTATCTCAATGACTGACTGACTCACTGACTGACTCCCCCTGGTGAATTAAATTGGTTACAGGTCTATCTCACTGACTGACTGTTCATCACTTGTGACTTTAAAACTGGTCAAAGAGTAGCAGTTTCACAATAGGCTTGCCTATGCATGTATCTGATGTAGCACTATAACACATGTGCATTAGTCTGAGATTCATGCACTTTCGTGACATGTTTAAAATGAATGAGACTGCTAATAACCTGACTTTTCCTTTTCATCCATACAGGGTATGCCAACCAGGAGGAACTTACGAACCCCTGGTGGAAAGTGGACCTGGGAGCTGTCTACTGCTTGAGGAAAATTACTCTGGTCAACAGGATAGACGAGGAGGGCAAGTACTCTTCTTAAATATGTTACTTGGATGAGCATGTACCAGTAGGATGGCATGTTAATTTTTCCTGGCCTATCCATAGTAGGAGCCTTCTGAAATCATTTTGATGAGCATGGCATATATGTATTAAAATATAAAAATGCACTAAAAAAGCACAGAAAAATATGAAATCAGAAAACAGAGAGGTATTGTCTTCCAGCTGCAAAACATATCGGTAACCATGCCCACAAAAATCATTTTCCTGCTATGGAGTTCCATCTTAAAATTTATATTGTGATCAATTGCATTATACTTCATATCCATCTCAGTACTTCAAAATGTACAATCAAATTCCTTGCAAGTTGAATGATTTGGTGTGTTACTACTGTTGCAGGTCGCCGATTGCGGGATAATGTAATTCGTGCTGGTTTGAGCTCCAATCACCTGCAGAACACAGAGGTAGGACGGGTTCGAATGGATCAAGCTGTAAATAGAGCGGTTGTTGATTTCCTACCAGACCCCTACGTCACTGCACGATACGTCAGCGTGGATATCCCTCGTAACGGTTCAGGTACTATCGTCCAGTTAGTTGAAGTTATGATTGAGGAGGTTACCATGGATACGATCCAGACTGACACACTAACAGGTGGGTAAAGATAATAATTATTAATCAGTTATAATGCTCATTGAACCTACATACCAATCCAAACACAGAGTCCCCCTTCAATGGAGAAACCATTGTGCAAACAATTATTGTACAAAGCAGCTGCCCCATGATGGATGGCCTGAACAATAGCTAGCACAATGCTTCCGCCATTGAAGGGGCCTCTGTGAGTGTGCAGTGTGCTCAGAAATGGGCAATAGATGATGGTTTATTTGTGTGTAAAGAATCGTCATTCTGGAGGAATTTGAGATGATGTTGAGGTCACAAAATAAATATCTTTTACCCATCGCACAGGACAAACTAGTAGAATCATTGAAATACATATACTTTGTCACTCATCAAAACACAACTTTTCTACCTTTTTATCATCTTGCAATGTCAGTTTGATTGATTTTGTATTATTGCCAAATATCTTGCCTTTACATCACATAATTGAATGACCCATTTCAATCAATTAGGTCATTGTCTCTTATTGCACAACGTGAATGATTTCACTGTCTTTTTTCCCATTATTCTTGAAGCCCTGAATCTGACTGGTCTCGTAAGCAGCCAGAGCTCAACATATCGTAATTCTAACGGTACTTGGTATGCTTCAGGAGCTGTGGATGGATCGTTCCTGTACAGTTATAATGCCGCCCACTGCAGTCATACAGGTAAGGCTGATCACCAACTTCCATTTGATATTGCCTAATTCAAGCAAAACAAATGTAGCAGGCTGAATCAAGCAATTATACTTTCCAAAAACTTTGAGCCAGTCTGAACAAGAAATTTGAAGGATGCCCTCTTTCATTGATAAACTCAATCACAATTATGAAATTTCATTGATATAGTGCATTTTTTGAACAGAGTTTTTTTAAATATTTTGTATGTTAATGAGCCTGGTATCATTGTGAAAGTAATGTACTATAACAAACCCTGCACTATCAGCCCTTCTCCCAGATACAATCTACTTGTTCCATTTCATTTATTAAGCTAATTAATGTTCATAGCATCACCTCTATTTTCATCACTTTGCATTAACCTGAAAACCAACTTTCAGTAAAAAGGGGGTTTTTTTTGGTGCTAATATTATACATTATCTGGATCTGTTATGTGACTATTTTTTTTCTGTCAGATGGAGAGTGGTATCCCTGGTGGAAGGTAGACCTGACCTCTATTCACTGCATCGGGAAAATTGCCATCAGGAATCCAGATCATCTTGAACGTAAGTTTTTCATCAGTTTATAATTGCAGTGGTAGGAGTGGTTTGAGAGACAATCAAATCAGTACCGCTTTGCCTGAGCTTATTTTCAGACAAAATCTTTGATTTTGCCAACATTCAGACCCAAATGAACACTGACGAAAACATCACTCAATAGGCTGAAATGAAGTTTCTCAAACTGCACAGTTACCCCCTCAGAAGTGACCCGAAAATGCAATTGTTCCTGTCTCACTTCATTTTCTTTCCTTTAATTTCAGGCGACGTTAGATTACGTTTGCAAGGTGCTGTTGTCCGTGCTGGCCTGAATGATGCACATCTTACTAACCTGATGTGTGGTTCTCAAGTAAGCCAGTATCAAGCGTTAATCAATGATTGGATTGAATTCACCTGCGATCCCTCTAGACTCGCCCAATATGTTAGCGTCGATATTCCAAGATACACGTATCTTGCACTGGCTGAAGTAATGATATGGCCATGTGATCTCCACCCAGCAGGTAAAGTTTGGTTTAATGCAAATGTCAGTTGTGAAATTATGTTAAAGTATATATAGTGTGATCTTTATTTGTCGTTTTTAATGTTCTTTTCCTTAAATCATTGTACTCTGGTATTAAAATGTTGAATGAAGGAAATGGTGTCAGCGTGACCTGATTAATAGGAAAATGTAGCAATAAAAATGTAAGATGGAATTTTGCCTCACCGACATATTCCATTGCTGTCCGAGAAAAATTCAGTGTCTTGTAAGACGGCATTTTGCATTGTGTAATTCTGTTACTGTGTTTTTGTATTAGACTGACATGTTACATTATGCAATAATTATTATTTTTTTAGATCATACTTGAAGTTAGTTGGCATGCTGTGTGTTTGTTTGTGCTAAGAATAACTGGCTGCATTGTAGTGTGCTACATCTAACTTTCAACTTTTTTCCTCCCTTGTAAATTTTCATGCAGCCCTAAACTTAATCGATAAACCCAGTGATCAAAGCTCAACAGATGGTACTTTCGTCGCTGGTAGAGCATTGGACAGTCTTCCAGTAGGAATTTATTGCAGCCTCACAAGTAAGTTATCTTGGTCCATTTACACAATTCACACTTTAGTTTATTCTCAAGAGACATTTTGCCTGCAAATAAACCTGTCCTATAATCATTAATATAGAGACAAAGCACCTGCCTAAAAACAATAAATTAAATTGCAAATATATTTTAGTTTGAAAATTTGATATGCATGCAGCTTTAGAAAGTCAAGTTGTCAATGTTTCATGAAAGTACTACAGACAGAGAAATTGAATCTGAGATTGGTGGATTTCTTAGAAATTGTGTTTCCATATATACATGTCTTCAATTAAAACCAATGGAAGATGTATTGATAGCTAGGAACGTTGTCTCGCCTAAAAGGTGGTGTCTAAAGGGGGAAAAATCCTTGGAAATTTTCAATATGTTTGCGATTGAACGGTTAAATCAATTGTTTTATTTTCAATTTCAAGTGTTCGAAATGAACCCCTGGTGGATGGTGGATCTTGAGTCAAGTCAGTGTCTGGGACAAATCAGAGTTTGGAGCTATGGACAGGGTAAGATGATGTTAACGTCTATGCTTTAATTGGTGTATGTATTTTAAGAATCTGTAGTCAATCAGATAATGAAAAGATTCAAACAAGATTTTGTCTGTTTCTTTTGTCATCAAATCTTTATCAGGTGCAAAAAAGATGCAATTATATTTGCTGTGATAAACAAAGGTGGTGTACTTTTAAACTTGGAAGATTTTTTTTTCTTCAAATGTTCTGCTTGAGTTTGTTTTTGTTAGACCGATTACATTCATTGCATTCATTTTAATGCAAGAATGATTTTAAATAAATTCCAAGTCATATCAAAATAATTAGATTACAAACAACTTGATGAACAATGCCTGAAATTTATGGGATTGGAACAATTTTTAATTGTGGATGCGTCCCAAATTTTAATCACTTCTTAACCCAGGATCCAATTTCCAGGATGCTGCTGTACGTGCTGGGCTAAGCGATAATTACACCGAGAATGTAGTGTGTGGTCGACAAGTCCAAGCTTCATCCGACTTTGTGGAATTGACCTGCGATCCGCCCGTACTTGCCCGGTATGTTAGCGTCGATATGCCTGAAATGGCAAAACTCGGACTATGCGAAGTGACAGTAGCTACGTGTGATATCAAGAAACAAGGTAACTCAATATGTATGAAGAAAACCTCCCCTACGACATACTATTAAAGGAATCTAGATCTTATAACTTAAAAAATCGTAGGGGTTGCTTTGACAAAATTATTTGTACTTATTAGACAGTGGTTGGTATTATGAGGAAGGTCCAAAATATGTTCAGTTCCTGAAAGTATCGTGTTCCATTCACAGTTTTCAGGCTATTGGAAAAACAAACTCAGGCATTGCATCTCCTCAAAGGCCGGAGAAAAGAATTGTGATTGTGATGCTCAGTGGTAATTGCCATGCTAGCTCGATACATGAATGTACAAATTGCAAGTTCAAAGTAGACATATTGCTATGTGATTAGTGGTCTTGTAATGTATTCATGGTGTATTGCAGTCGTTCTGTGCATGCTTGCCTTCTTTCACATGTCAAATTGTTCAGGCCCTGGAGCAAAAACCTACGGCTTCTTTTTGCCCAAAGGCAAGAATCAGGATCAGGTTAAAAGTCCTCGGTTTCAGAGTGTAACTAATATAAACTGTTTTCTTTTACAGTTGATGGTGTGGATCTTGCTTTGGTTGTCAACCCCCCTCTACTTGGCCCAACTGGAGACAGCGATTCCGTCATTGCAGTGTACAGAGGTCCTGAGGAGATAACATCTCATGTCTCATTTGGTCGCCAAGTCTCAACAGGAGGAGCGTCTGGCCTTCCTTCAGGCTCAGGCGAGATTGTAGATTCATCCTTGGGATGTACAGTTAGATTGCTTAGATTACCAGAGGAGGGAGGACTTGATAGGACGGGTGTCTTCTACGCAGAAGCGACCAGAAATGGCTTGACCACTGGGATACAGACCATCATTCTACCCAAAGATGGTGAGATGATTTATGTGTTTTGTGAATATTCAGCATTTATTAGGTGCCTGTTCATCCAAGGTCACTTTTCTTTAATAGAACATAACCAAAGAATATAATATAGCATTTCAGCAGCTTATTTCTTACATAATTGGCTCTAACTAATGTGGCAATCTGGCCATAAATTGTCAAATATGTTGAGTTTTTATACCAAATCTGCCTAAATTGGGAGAAAATAGGTGGTATACTCATACGTTAGTTAACAGTCCTCTTTGATTTCATTTCCTCTTTGATTTCATTTCAGGAGTTCATATACGTCCCGTGGTGCGAACACAAACAGCAAGTATTGGGGACTCTGTAGTAATGGAAATGCGGAAAGTGAGCTCACCGAGTGAAGACTACAGATGGAGGCGTAATGGAGGTGATGTCATCGAAACTTGGAACAACCTCCTGAGTGTATCGATATCGAATGTTGCTAAGGAGAATGAAGGAGTATACAGCTGCTTCATTGTGGATCAAGAAGATGAACAACTGCATGGAATCATGAGACTCATAGTTAGAGGTTTGTCAGAGATTTGACTATCTCTACTTATGCTTGAATTCACAACATTGGGTTTTTTGCAGTAGTAAATTTCATTTACAAGTCAACTTACGAAGAAGCTTTTTTTATGACGATGAACTTGTAATTCAGTTTTATTCAATTGTGAAGATTCAAAATGTGAAAGGCTTTCCCTTTTTTTCAATACTAGATTGTCCTTCCGGACGTTGGGGCCCACCATCATGTCTGGAAACCTGTCGTCGATGCTACAATGGCGGTTTATGTGATGACGAGTCTGGTACCTGTATCTGTGCTCCAGGGTTCAGTGGAGACAATTGCGAGGAAGGTAAAGAGTTATATAGCGATTATTATTTTCTTCATTTTTCAAACATGATTGTAGCTTCTCCCAGAACATCTTGAACGGTGAACAACAGTTGAGATCATTATGCCAGCCTGGAAACATATCGTCCCTTCAACTTCTTTCTTTTGGATGGGGGGGGGGGGGGTCATCTGCTGGCCCATGATGAGGAGAAAACTTGAGTAAATTTGAAAAGTATGGGCAAAAACACACATTTCATTTTAGCTGTTGTCATCTTGGTGTCGTGTTTTGCAGTCCATGGCCGTAATGTCTTTGGTAAGACTGCTGATCAGAGGTGTTCCAATAGCACTGATCCACACCACGAGGCTTGTCGAGGGCGCTTGTTCTGTCTTCCTGATCCTTATGGATGCTCGTGTGCTGCAGGGTACATGGGACTTGACTGTATGCAAGGTACGGTAGCGTTAGAAGTAGTTTGGATTGTATTGGTAAATGGTTTCGATAAAGATAGTTCACTCGTTTCAAAGTTATTGAATTATGCGTTTCTGTTATGAAGAAGTTATTTGTGAAAATTGTGGTATTACCTTTTTATTTTATTTTCTTCAGAATGTGCTGAAGGAACATTTGGTGCTGACTGTAAGCAGACATGTCACTGTGTATCGGGAGGAACCTGCAGTAAAGATACAGGAGAATGCAGCAATGGTGAGTGTGTCTGGCGTTGGTGAAATGCCACTAATGTTACAGTACATTTTCACTAAAAAAGTGTTACTTAGCCATTACGCAGAAATCAGTTGTTTTGTTGTTTTAATTTTAATGTGCTCACAATTTTTTCTTTTTAATTCCATTTTCCAGGTTGTGAGGCACCGTATTTTGGAAGTATTAACTGCCAGTGCACAAGTAAGAGACAATCCAAAAATAAAGTAATCGAAAATTAAAATAACACTATTGGGCTTTTCATTTAAAACATGCTGCAGAGATCTGAGGTATTGCTAGAACATCCTCACTTATACAAAAGCCTCGGACTATTCAAGACTCTTCAAATGCTTATGAGACTCTCGGTTTTGCATTTTATGCAAGGAGATAATATTTTTAATGATTATTTTTCTTGCTCCCAATGATGCGTTTTACAGCTGAAAATG